>NC_080086.1:24588096-24895596 GCF_950005125.1 Chionomys nivalis
GTTAGGTTACACAGGTAGCACTTAGGCCAAGGAGCACGGCCTCTAATGTAACTCTAAGATAAGTAGCATCCTCACTGAGCTCCTTAGAAGCTGTAGGAGATAAGGTATGCCTCTTACATGATTGATGGCTAGGTTTGGGGAGAATGTGTTTCTACTAAGATCTGCTTAGTAAGATAGTCACCAGTTAGGCCCTATACTACAGCATGAACTGGGATAGCCCGCTCATGGTTGGCCATTAGGATCACTTATGTCAAAGAACAGAACGCTCTATCGGGCAGTTTGTAGCAGATGGATGGCCCTGGGTAACAGTCGCATGAGATCTTGGCCCACAGTTAAGTCCTGCTTCTCTTACCAGGAAGTGTGTAATTCTTCCAGAGCAGCTTGATGACCACAGTTCTCTCATGGGGAAGAACTTATCTCTGCCACGGGGGCAAGATGACCCTGGGTGACAACTTCTTGAGAAGAACAAAACCGGCGTACTTTGAAAGTAATTGTGTCGATATCTTTGCTGTGTAAATCTCCTATTTGTTCAAATTGGCCGAACATGCAGGTTTCTGTTCCTGAAAAGCATGTTTAATTGTTCAAGGGAACCGTGGGTCTGGGATCTGAAAGAGATTTACAGATGACAGCAGACACAGAATCCGAAGCCCAAGATCTTTATACGCTGTTGAAATGTCTGTTCGGGCCTGGCTTAATTTTTTATTTATTCTTAATTTTTGGCATTAGCCAGAACCAGGCATGCACTATTATTGCTATTTGACTTTTCAAATTTATTTATTAAAGTGCATTTTCCATGAAATAGCTCTTTTCTTATTCTATGAGTGGCATAAAATCTATGAGAGGCGTGGGGATGAGTTATCTGCTACATCAGAAAGGGCTGCCAAAACAATTCAGCTCACGGGAACGCCTGGGGTATTATGAGACTTACTGCGAGGATGATGACTGGGTCACGTGGACAACAAAAAGGGCCTCTGCTAGGACAACAGATGACAAGCGAAGAGGAAAGCAACAACAGAATGCACTCCTCAGACATGGCCTTGGAAGAGGGCGCTAAGCGCCAGCCCCTCCTTGGCTTGGTTGTTTTCCTTCTATGCTTTCCTGCCTTGCCAATGACTCTTTTTTCTAAATGGCTCCTGATACATTGTTATATAGTTCTAATACAGTGTGTGTAAAACTGGGCTCCCATAGGAATCTGTGCTGTCCTCTATTCCTTCCGTCCTGGTTAGCTGAGTGACCTAGGGTACCCGCCCCCTGCACCTCAAGAGGAAGGCTAGCTTAGCGGCCTTTGCCCCTCCTCCAAGCTTTGGGTTTTGTTTCATTTTCTTCTTTATTTCAAGCTGGGGGCTCTGCACTTAAAGCAGGTTATTGTTTTCTGATGCTCCATGTTGTATCCAGAGGGATTTTTTTTTTCTGATGGTATGGTCAAATTACCCTAGTTAGAGACTAGAGAGCCAGCTCAGTGCTGGGAGCTTTGACATATGTTCTGGATTCATTCTTGGTCCTTGGTTGTGTATTTGAGCTTCAAATCCTTTCTACTCTGAGAGGGATAATTTCTAGGGAAGCTGGGAGAGAAATATCCAAGTTCTGGATGTTAGAAGCTCTCATAATTGATCCTGTGAGGTCAAAACCAACTTTTTACTTTCCATATTCTAATTGACTTATGCCTTGTGAACCCTGGGAGAACTGCCCCCGTAGAGACAGCAAACAGCTTGTCCGCAGCCATGCTAGTCCAATGTAGGCCAGCCTCTCTAGTGCCCATTTTCCAGACTCTCCTGTTATGGACTTGGATACTTCAGGCCACTGTCCACTACTCTGTTCTCCCCAGAGCCAGGCCCCAGACAGCTAATGCCAATGTCATACCCCAGATCCACTGCAAAAGACTCCTCCTAGACAGGTGTAAATACTGTCCTCTGCCATCCCTTCTTTCCATCAGAAACACAGAAGGCTCTTGCCACTCTTCTCTCTCTCCTCTGCATTTTCCAAGTCCCAAGGCTCATCTGTATATCTGGTTTTGAGACAGACAAGCATAGGGCATAGTTTAGCAACCTGGGACTCCATGTGACTTGGGCTGTACACACACTTCTCTTCTAATAACATACTTAGTTTAGAACCTGTACCTACATGTACTATGTACACACATTCCTCTTTGAATAACGCTCCTAGCAATGTGTTAGCAACCTATGATCCCTACCTGTATCCAGCTGCACAACACACATTCCACTGCAAACAATGTAGCATGCTTCTCTTTCCCGTAAAGGCCACCAAACTTAGACCATTCTCTCTAGCCATGCTCTGCTTATGTCTAGACAAGAGAGGAGAGTAGAATGGCTGATCTGGCCTGAACTGGTTTGGGGTACATACACAACAAGAAAAACTTTGTCTTCAAAGAGAGCTTTTAGGGAGAATCTTTTAGTTAACATCTTATACTTATGCATAACTGAACACGCATATGATTAAAACTCAAGAGCCTTATGGGAAGGGGTATGCACAGCTTACCTAATCTAGGCCTGCCAACCAAAATAATGAACTATTTACGCCCTGCCCCTTAGCAATCAAGCTCCTTCTTCTCTTGAACTCTGTAAAATGGAACCCCACATAATAATTAGGGTCTTTGGGAAACCTCACTTATGTAGCTTGCTGTCAATCTGGAGAGCACATTTCCTTCTGATCTATACTATGCTTTGAATAAGAATCCTTGTTATTTTATAAGCTTTGCGTACCTTTATTTCATCTTTGAATATGACAGCAAGGAAGACCTGGAAACACTCAGTCCAGACCTGACCACAGCCACACTGTGACATGGTGTGCTCTTTTTCCTAGACACAGCAAAAACAAGCCACTTTGGCAATGGCGGCCATCCCCATCAGTTGTCCTTGACACCCCTAGGTAATAAAATCTATTTTTGAGAACACAGGTGTTCCTTGATGCCCGGGCAGTAGGGTTTCACAAATAAAGAGGCCACTGACAGGTTAAGAGAGAAAACCTGATCAGAATGTGAGATGAGAGCTTGGGTCAGAACCGAAATCTGAAACATCCATGTTCCTGCCACAAGATACAATAACTAAGTCTTGCTGTGGGGAGTGCCCCACAGAATGAATTTTAGGCCTCTTCGGGTGGGTGTGCTGTGGCTGCCCTTCAGATCCCACAGGGCATTTGTTCCAAGACTTTAAACACAAAACTGGTGGACGTTCCAGTCTCTGACATAATATTCTGCAGAATTTGCAAACGCCCACCCTCTTCCTCCCATTTACTCTCTGAAAGGACAAGTATCTGATCAGGACCTCCAAAGCCAAATTCTCAGCACAAAGGAGATTTATTTGTCCCAGAAGGACAGAGGGCAGAGAATAAGAGACAAAGACAGGAGATAGTGGCCAAGGAAGAAGGGGAATGGGGGTAGAGGGGTTTGTCCCCAAGGGGGAGAAAGGACTGCCTTTGGATAGAGAGGAGACAGACAGGGCACACAGGAACATGGCAGTTTATAAATGTAAAGGGAAAATCCGTGTTAGGATGGGGTGTTTAATTTTAATTGAATATGTTAATTAGGTGAGCCAAAATGGACTTTTGATTGCTGGACTTCAATATTTTGATAACTGGGCTTTGGTAATAGGTGTCCGGAGAAGGAAGTGGCCAAGTACGGGAATAGAACTTGGTGGTTGGCTTTAGGTGTGTAATCTAATGGTTTTTTGTTTGTTTGTTTGTTTTTTCTTAGCAAGACAGAGGGAATGGGGGAATAGGGGGTAAAGCCTGCCAGAGCCACGCTCTACACACTTGAGCTGGTCAGAATTCCTTCAGCTTAGAATATTTTTATGTCCGATACTGTATGTCATCTGAGTGGTCGCCATGCTTCACTGTTTAGGGAAGCACAGCAAAGGAAAGCAAAGTCTATGCATGTTCAGTCCAGACACGATTTGCTTTCTGAATCCCTTCAGAACCCATGGGCGTGGAGACCTCGAGCTCTCTGCAGTCCACAGTCACATTCTACCCTCACAGAGGCAGCATTCATTCTCTCTAGTTTTTCAACTTAGTTTTTTTCTTTCTTCCCCTTTTTATTTTCTTTTTAATTAATTAATTGAAAATAAGGTTTCACTAGTTAGGACAGGCTGACCTGGAACTCATAATCCCCCTGCCTCAGTCACCCTGGTGCTGGGATTTTGGCACACCTGACTTTACTTCTTTCTCTTTCCTTAAACAACAAAGTTTGGCTTCATTGTCATGAATGGTATCTTTGCTTTTTATAGCATCTTTTTCATTTATCTTTCATCATCATCCTCAGTCTCATCATCACCATAACCATCACCATAACCATCACCATCACCACCATAACCATCATCACCATCACCACCATTACCATCACAATCACTATCATCCATCATCAGCATCACCACCATCACCATCAACAGCACTGTCATCACCATTGCCACCACCACCATCATCTCTAGCCACAGAGCAGGTCCTCAATAGGCCTGAATAGGTTCTGCTGCACAGTAGCCTGTTGAAAGGAGCTGTGGGCTGCGTTCCTGCCACCTGGCTCCCAGCCGCCTGGCTAGCTTATGCCCCAAAATAACGACACACAAACTGTATTCATATAAACACCGCTTGGCCCATTTCTATTCATGTGTGTGGCACCATGAGGTGCGCTTACCAGGAAGATTCTAGCCTACGTCTATCCTGGGTAGGAGCTTCATTGCGTCTGCCCCGAGAAGAGTGGCATGGAGTCTGAGCTCATTTCCTCTTTCTCCCAGTATTCTGTTCTGTTTACTCTACTCATCTATATTCTAACCTATCAGGCCAAGCAGTTTCTTTATTAATTAACCAATGACCTTCCTCCATCAGTAGCCCACTGCCAGAGGCTCCTGTATTAACCACAGTCATCCCTCACAGACACTCACTCTCTCAAGCACTGTGCACAAAAGCACACTAATCTCATCCCATCCCACTTTTTTCTGTATCCCAGTGCTCAGAGACACGCAATTATTTCTTCCATTTTGTAGTAAGGAGACATAAACAGGGAACTAAGGACTGAGCTGGAGTTTCACGGTAAGGAAGTGGTTATGGTGCTGAAAAACGGCTCTCATTTCAAAGCTGATAAGAGACAGTTCATCTCAGAATGAAGTGGGAGTGACCATGGCCCAGGAACACAAATTTAGGTCACCCGAAATTCCATGAAGTTTTTTTTTTTTTTTTTTTTTTTTTTTTATAGTAACGGAACAAAGGAAGTCTCGAATCAAGACACTTTTCAAACACATTGGTGGAAACATCAAAGAGACAGTCGGAGCAGAGCAGGGAGATCTCATCTCTCAGCCTCAGATGCTGCCTGGTGGGAGTCCTAGCTTTTGGATTGGAAAGCTAGCAGTCTGCTAACTAACACATTCATACAGGTTTTTATCTGTTCCTCATGGGACGTTAGGTCTGACAAACGTGGGCAAGGATTGACCTTCAAGGTGCTCCAGCTAGCCTGGGAGCAACTGTCATCAGGCTCTGGACCTGCAACATTCCCACCTCGCTGCATCCCTACAGGTCCGGTTAGCCAATCAGCTGCTGCAGACTTCCCTCCTTTGCAGGGGTTCTCATTCACGGGGCATAGCCCAGAGCCCCAGCTCTGAGTGTCCAACTCTAAGTTTCGGAAAGTCTGCTGTTTCTCTAACGAGAACAATGAGAGGCACTTCCAAGCCTCTCAGTCTCCCTCATGCTCCCTGAGAACACTTGTGCTGAGTCCAGGAACCACACCCCTTGAAGCAGGGCCCCTTACAGCTGGGATGTGGTGTTGCCAGTGGGCAGCCCTCATTCTGCATTTCATGAACCAACACACAGGTCTCCTTCGCTGTTAATGCCTAAGTTGTATCAATTCTCCAGCTGGCATGCTAAGGCCCAGTGGACCTGGGGGAGGATGTAGGGCAAGGAGGAGAAGTTCACCTTGACTTCATTTGTAGAATCAGCAGCCATTCAGGCAGCTGAGGATAGAGAAAGAAGACAAAGACCGAAGACGCCAGGCCAGGCTCTGCAGCATGGACCAGACTGCCTCTCCTCTGGACGGATACAGGTTCGACAACACCAGGATACCCAGAGCATCTTTGAGTCCTTCTTGTTTTCAAGGTCTGATACAGCGCATTAGCCGGAATCATGGGGGGAACATCCCTACCCTTGGAAGCGATTCCCTGCTGACTTGAGCACCACTGAAAAATGTTCTTTGTGCTCCTACAGTGCAGAAGAGGCACTGTGAACTGGTAAAGGGTGCTGAACATATATCAGCAATTTGCAAATGTATCCTCCCCAGGGAATCATCCAGGCTACACCACAAGTCATTAGAGGTTCAAGGTTCTATTTTATTTCCTTTCCAGAAAGAAAATCAAAATGAGTACCCAGCAAATTTAAGAATCCATGTTTTCCATTCCCAAGCAAAAGATGGACAGTGTGGTACCCCACTGACAAGTGTCTTTATCCTGAGTTGCGAGTTGCAGCCGTGCACTGTGCTTGCTGTGGAACAATGGTTTGTACCCTGTCAATTGCATTTTAATAAAACACTGATTGGCCAGTAGCCAGGCAGGAAGTATAGGCGGGAGAACCAGGCAGGAAGTAGAGGGAGAGCGACAAGAACAGGAGAATTCTGGGAAGAGAAAAGCTTGGTCGGCAGTTGTGACCCAGCCACAGAAAAAGCAAGATGTGACTGCATCGCTGAAAAAGGTACCAAGCCACGTGGCTGACATAGACAAGAATAATGAGCTAATATAAGCTATAAAAGTTAATAAGAAGTCTGACCTACTAGGCCAATCAGTTTATAACTAATGTAGACCTCTGTGTGATTTCCCAGCTGTAGGACTGGGAAGGACAGAAAGTCAACATGTGTTTCTCAGGGGAACCTAGGGTAAGAGCATCTTCAGAACCCTGGAATGCATTGCCATCAGGTCTCCCTTAGAAAACTGATGGGCACACCCCTCTGTTCTCAGCCAGCCTGGAAAGTCTCCCACAAGCACCTTGCATTTCACCTCCATGTTCAGACATTTCCAAGCTGTGTGCTGCTTCTCATGTAAATCCTGAATATGAGAGCCTGTGCTGACCCGAATCCAACACTCCTTCCTGTGTGCAGCTGCTGGCACTGGGTGTCTCTTTGGTCCTTCTGCACACTCCTGTCAAGGCCCACAGCTCAGCTCCCATACAGAGGCCTTTCCTGACACCATCTTGGAGCTCCCTGGCCAGAAACCCTTCCTTACTTTTCATCACATTTCTAGAACTTTCCTGGACCTTGTTGTTGTCAACTCAGCTCCCCCAAACTTTTGAGAGAGTTTCTTTACATAAGTTTTTTTCCCCTTCCAGTGTCTGGGTTAGTAATTTATATTTAATGGGGACATCATAAATATTAAACCAACATTTGTACTATACTCTGCATTTTCTAAGTGGCTTTGACATCCATCATTCATACACAGATCAGGCAATTTTTATGCAAATTCAAAGTTCATGAAGCTGAAATTCAGAGAACTTAGTTGCTTTCCCAAGGTTCTCCAGGGAGATGAGAGAGAGAGCGAAGTTCAGAAAACCTTCTGAAATGATGCTGTATCTGCATCCCTTTGAGCATCATCAGGAAGGCAGCATATCATATGAGATCAAAGCCACAGGGCCGTGCTGGGGAATTCAGGAGAGGCCTCTGGAAGGGTTGGGTGAAGGGTGGTCTAACTTGTGTCCTGAGAGAGAGTGCATCAACAGGGAGGAGGGCGGAGCATAGTGACAGAGGGGAGCGGGGTGGGGGAGGGGGCATGCCCATGAGAAGTGTCCTCACCACCCATTGCATAGGTACTGCTCACTGGCTCATATTGGCTTCTCAACACACATTAATTTAAGAAAGGAAGAGAGGAAAGGAAAAGGGAATAGAGGGCAGGGATTTTGGAGTAGAGCATTGCATCTAGATTTTTAAGATGTACACAGCATTTATTACCAGTGTTAGAGACGAACCAGCTTGCCCGGGAGGCTTTATGGCAGAGATCAAGGCTTGTGTTCCATTCAGCACTGCAGAGGGGACAGTTATCTTGGGCCATTACTCTTATCATCTCCGTCCTGAACGAGCATCTGCAGTAAATTCTGCTTGGATTCTGACAGGCGAGGTGCTTAGTGTTGGAGCCTTCTAGAAGCCAGCTTCGCTCAGCCGCCTTGTCCAGCCCATTATGGGAACATTCTAACACACGTGAACATAACAATCCATGGCAGTTTGGGGAGGAAGGAAAAGCATCAGCTAGTGGTCAAGAGACACAGTTCTAGCTCCAGAAATATGGGAGAAAGCTCATTCAGAAGGACATCATCAGAGTGGGACATGCCTGTTCCAGAGGGGACCAGACAAACAGCATCCTGGTTGGTTTTATTGTTGCCACATCCAGGAATCAGGGGCCTGGAAAAACTCGCTGACAGGAGCATCCCGGGGAACCTGGGATGCCATCTGGGGTCAGGAAGAGATTCTGTCCAAAGGCCAAGTGTGGGGGCTGAAAGGGGTGTGGTACAGAGTCTGAGGGCTGATATGGGTCCTGAAGACAGCTTCCCAGAGAGTGTTAGGGGAGACCAGGGGGCTTTGGAGGGTGCGAAACAACTCAAAAGTGTGAGTTTTCTGTGCTGGGCAATTTGGAAAATGGTTTGGAAAATTTGAAACAGACTCAGAGGTAGAGGGGACTTTAGTGTCATAGGTTCCGTAGTGACCAATTCAATGCCAGTCTTGTTCACTCTATGTTCAGGCTCGCACCTGTTTCCTAGTCCCCAAATGCACAGGGTTTTATGGAAACAAATCTAAGCCATTATGTCACTACACCCATAATATACAGGTTTATATAGTTTCCTCTGCTCATTTCTTTTTTGGACGTAGTGTCTCAGCACACACCCTGGGCTGGTGTTAAGGCCTTGGTCTTTGGCTTTGGCTGGTCAAGGGTGAGGACTGTAGATCTGCACCACAACACCCAACTGTATATTTTCGGTGCCCGTGTGTAATCCTGATGTTTTAATGTGCTGACAGTAAAAGTTATCTGGTCACCAGAGAAGACGTGTTCCAAGTGTCCAAAAACACCTTGAAGGCCCCAGTACCTTTGCAAAGAGAGCCACTGATCAGAGCCCAAGTCCCCATTCTCAAGCAACTGTAGACACAGTGCTGATGGGTCACGGAAACTTTGCCCTAAGGATCTGGCAGCAGGAATACTTAAAAGCACTGTTATTATACTAAAGCAAGCTCGGAGCCCCAAGGAACTCTGAGCACTCACGTTGTAGGCTGGTTTGGGGCTACGTGTTCAATGAGGCATAATTTGAAAATCTTTAAGATACCTCGTGGGAGCAGCTGCTAGAGTGTTAATGAAATTTCTGCTGGTGATCATGCAGTGGTTTTATAGGCTACCCTCATCTACAACAAGCAATCTCATGGCCACTTAGGAAGACTTCCTTTTGGCCCAAATTGATGTTCAGCATCCAGTTTCCAAGAGAAAGACTGCTAAATCTCTAGAATTCAAAAACAAAACACAACAGAAGACGCAGGGCATCCTGGCCATGATTGTTCCTCATGCAGGGGTCACAGTTGTTCATGTGTGTGTGTGTGTGTGTATGTGTCTTTCCTTTTCCCCTTTATATATTTTTTTTTACATATTAATCCCAGTTCCTCCTCCTTCCCCTCTTCATGCTCTCCCCACCTTCCCCTCATCCCACCCCCATCTGCTCCTCAGAGAGGGTAAGGCCTCCTATAGGGAGCAAACTAATTTTTCTTATTACCATATTGAGGCAGGACCAAGGCCTTCCCCTAGTGTCTAGGCCAAGCAAGGTTTTTCTTCCTAAGAAATGGGCTCCAAAAAGCCAGATCACTCATTCAGGGTAACTTCTGGTCCCATTGCCAGTGACCCCACAAAGTGCCCAAGCCACCCATTGTCACCTGCTTTCTGGAGGGGGGCAAGATCAGTCTTATGCAGGTTTCCTGGTTGTCTGTCCAGAATCAGTTGGCTCCCACTAGTTCAGGTCAGCGTTTTCTGTGGATTTTCCCATCCTGGTCTAGACCCTTTTTTCTCATATTATCACTCCTCCCTCTGTTCAACAGAACTCTGGGAGCTCTGTCTAGTGGATGGTTCCACAACTAACTACTCCGCATCTGCTTCCATCAGTTACTGGATGAAGGTTTTAGGAGATCGTGTCTATTTCCCCTTCCTAGATGGAACCGTGTATCTCTCTTAAGGTCTTATTTGCTACCTTGGTTTTCAGGGGTTGCAGATTATAGGCTGGTCATCCTTTTTGATGCCTAATATTCACTTATGAGTGAATACACGACAGTCAGCCCTCAGAACGGGAAAAATGTCTTCACCACCCCACGTCAGATAGAGGGCCGTCTCCCAAATATACAAAGAACTCAAGAAACTAAACACCAAAAATACCAAATAATCCATTTTAAAAATGGGATACTGATCTAAACAGAGAATTCTCAACAGAAGAAACCTAAATGGCTGAAAGACAGTTGAGGAATTGTTCAACATCCTTGGCCATCAGAGAGATGCAAATCAAAACAACTCTGAGAGTCCGTCTTACACCTGTCAGAATGGTTAAGATCAGAAACACTGATGACAGCTTATTCTGGAGAGGATGAGGAGAAAGGGAAACTTTCCTCCATTGCTGGTGGGAATGCAAAATTGTCCAGCCACTTTGGAGTTCTCAGAAAATTGGGAATCAATCTACCTCGAGAACCCAAAATATCACTTGTAGGCATATACCCAAAGAAGACACACTCATACCACGAGGACATTTGCTTAACTATGTTCGTAGCATCATTATTTGTAATAGCTAGAACCTGGAAGCAACCTAGATGCTCCTCAACCAAAGAGTGGATAAAGAAAATGTGGTACGTTTACACAATGGAGTGATGTTTAGCCGTAATAACAACATCTTGAAATTTGCAGGTAAGTGGATGGACACAGAAAAAGGCATCCTGAATGAGGTAAACCAGACCCAGAAAGACAAATATGGTATGTTCTCACTCATAAGTGGATGTTAGACATAAAACAAAGGATGACCAGCCTATTGTCTGTCTTTCTGTCTGTTATATAATCATGGAAAAGCTTATAAACCGTGAAGGAGTAGGTTACAATAAACATTTTGTTTCCTGCTTCAATGAAGGAAACGTCCCATCTCTTTTGTCTGGCAAATGCAGGTCAGCGTGGCAGAGCTACATGCCTGCTTTATGTTTTACAGAAGTGCTTTACAGACCTTTGTCCAGGAAGCCAGGAGACAGGAGCAGGTCATGCTACATGTGACGGGCCCTTCTCTGAGATACAAAGCATCCCCTTCAACACTGAATGACATCAGAGCCACCTGTGTCTTTTGGTCTAACGCTTCAATCTGTGCCAGACTCTAAAGTTGCAGGGAAGACTGTTCCAGTGCCATTGTCTTTCTTCTTAATTCCTTCTCAGTCTGTTCTTTTTATCTTTTCTCCTCCACCACCTCCAGTTATCAACCACGTAGTCCAGGTCAAGTTTTGAGGCAGAAAATTCACTATCTAGTTCTGCTCCTTTGTATTAATTCCCTTTTTCTTTTCATTTTAATTTTTATAACATTTTAATCTTTATAAGGTTTGCCTGTGTTTAGTGTCTGTGCACCACTTGCATGCAGGGCCTGCAGAGGCCAGAAGAGGGTGAAAGATTGATTCCCTGCAACTGGAATTAAAAAGAGTTGTAAACTGCCAAGGGGGTACTGGGAATCAGACCCCACCCTCTGGAAGAACAGCCAGTGCTCTTAAACCCCGAAACATCTCTCCAGTACCTGTCTTTATCCCTCCTTTCAGAGATACATTCTCCACAAAATCCGTTTTTTGGAAACTAACTTTTCCAAAGGGGTGTCTAAGAATCCGCCTGTCTCAGGAGAAGTAGGGAGGAGAGATGGAGATTAACATTCATGCCTATGGCATGCTAGATAATGAGACTCGAGCCTTCCAAAACAGATAATGAAAAATTAAGTTGTATTTTGAAGACATGTCCTTGGGTCAGAATTGCTGGTGGGATGAATAATCAGCACCAGGAGGATAAAGTCTAAGGGGAAAGAGAAGCAGGACACCTAAGTTGTCTTGAATCTTCTTGGCCCTAGCTTATAGTTTTGGCAGACATAATGGGTACAGGACAGAGAAGTAAACCATTGTTGTATGGAGGTCTCTTGTTGGTTTCTGGATGCCCGGCTAGCTTAGCCCTGAAATAATCACACAGAAACCATATTATTTAAATTACTGCTTGGCCCATCAGCTCTAGCTTCTTATTGTCTAACTCTTACATCTTAGTTTAACCCATCTCCATTAATCTGTGTATCGCTACATGGCAGTTGCTTAGTGGCAGACTTTCGGCATGTCTGATTCTGTGGCTCCATGGCATCTCCCTGACTCCACCCTTCTTTTCTCCCTGCATTCATCCCAGCCTTCCCCGCCTACCTAAGTTTTGCCTTGCTATAGGTCCAAAGCAGTTTCCTTATTCATCAGTGGTAATCACAGCACACAGAGGGGGCTCCCACATTAAGCCATTTAGTATTGTTCAGGGTGGGAAATCTGGCAGGGAACCCTTCCTCCTGGTATGCTAGGACCCTGTGCGATGCACCTCAGAAAAGAAGTGGAAAGAAAGCTTTCCCACCAACACAAACTCCACAGAACGTGCACTGAAGCTGAAGGTACAAGTTAGAACAGCAAGTGTCCTCAGGAGTCTAGGACACAGGCTAGTCCTGGCAGGGCCTTGCAGATATGGTTGGTTGAGGCTACTCAGCTCACAAGACAACTTAAAACAGTGACATGGCTGAAATGGACCTAAACTGGTAGTGCTCCCACAGCCTCAATAAAACAGGAAAGACACTTCTAGCATGAAGAAACCCTTATATGTACACCTCAGAGAATCTCCCAACAATGCTCTGTGGAAGGAAACAAAACAATGTACTGAAAAACAAAACAAAACAAAACAAAAGCCCAAGAAGAGCAAACGAGAAATAAAGCCATTGGAGGAGAGCCAGCAGAAACAACACGCGCCAAGAATCAGCACAGAGAAACTTTTCAGTGCAGGAGTTGTTAGACACGGGTTATGAAAGCACAGCACATTATAACTCAGTTCAAAACATAAAACAGGAAACTGTCCATGCGAGAGGAAAGCAACTTAAAAGTTACCTGCAAAGTTAGAAAGAAAAACCCATTCAATAGTCTTATTTGGATAGCCCTCATCTACAGTGTGACTGGATACATTTTAAAATAATGAGAAGATTCTAAAGCTGTCAACAAAGTGTAATTAATTTTTTAGATGAAAATAGCAATTACTATGATCTTATCATTGCATATTATATACCTATATTGCATATGTGTGTATGTAATATAATTACTGTGCTTTATTATGTAGAAAATACAAATTATGCCGGACATATATAAAATGCGCTTGAACAAAATGGTTAGAATTGAAAAATAATAAAATAAAACACATGATATTAATAGCAGATTCAGATAAAGAATTCATTACCAAAGGATAGGTAAGAAAAGTGATTTAAAATGTAACACAATGAGAGGAAACCACAGACAACACTGAGACATACACACTTTAAAAGATAACAGCTGTACCAGACAGAGCTGGAAGAGAGTGGAACACAGGCAGTATTTAAGCAAAAGGGACCCATGACCTCCACAGGCATGAATAGTTAGATAGCTTTTTTTAATTATTGATTTTTATTGAGCTCTACATTTTTCTCTGTTCCCCTCCCTGTCTCTCCCCTCCCCTTAAACCCTCCCCCAAAGTCCCCATGCTCCCAATTTACTCAGGAGATGTTGTCTTTTTCTACTTTCCATGGAGATTAGATCCATGTATGTCTCTCTTAGGGTCCTCTTTGTTGTCTAGGTTCTCTGGGATTGTGATTTGTGGGCTGGTTTTCTATGCTTTATGCTTAAAAACCACTTATGAGTGAGTACATATGATATTTATCTTTCTTGGTCTGGGTTACCTCACTCAATATGATGTTTTCTAGCTCTACCCATTTTCCAGCAAAATTCAAGATGTTGTTTTTTTTTTTCCAGCTGTGTGGTACTCCATTGTGTAAATGTACCACATTTTCCTTATCCATTCTTCAGTCGAGGGGCATTTAGGTTGTTTTCAGGTTCTGGTTTTGACAAATAAAGCTGCTATGAACATAGTTGAGCACATGTCCTTGTGGCATGGTTGAGCATCCTTTGAATATATACCCAAAAGTGGAACAGACAAGAGGACCAATGGAACCAAATCAAAAACCCAGATATTAATTCATACACCTTCGAACACCTGATTTTTGACAAAGAAGCAAAAAATATCAAATGGAAAAAAGAAAGCATATTTAACAAATGGTGCTGGCATAACTGGATATCAATATGTAGAAGAATGAAAATAGACCCATATCTATCACCATGCACAAAACTCAGGTCCAAATGGATCAAAGACCTCAACATAAAGCCAGCCACACTGAAACTTATAGAAGAAAAAGTGGGAAGTACACTTGAACACATTGGCATAGGAGACCACTTCCTAAATAGAACCCCAGCAGCACAGACACTGAAATAAACAATTAATAAATGGGACCTCCTTAAACTGAAAAGCTTCTATAAAGCATAGGATACATTCAACAAGACAAAACGACAGCCTACATAATGGGAAAAGATCTTCACTAACCCCACATCAGACAGAGGTCTGATCTTCAAAATATACAAAA
Source organism: Chionomys nivalis (assembly GCF_950005125.1). Classification (NCBI taxonomy): domain Eukaryota; kingdom Metazoa; phylum Chordata; class Mammalia; order Rodentia; family Cricetidae; genus Chionomys; species Chionomys nivalis. The sequence continues at coordinate 24,602,779 of NC_080086.1, forward strand.
AACTGAAGAAATTGGTCATTAAAAGAACAAATAATCCAATAAAAAATGGAATACACACGTAAACAGAGAACTTTCAACAGAGGAATCTAAAATGGCTGAAAGACATGTAAGGAAATGTTCAACATGCTTAGTCATCAGAGAAATGCAAATCAAAACAACTCTGAGATTCCATCTTACACCTGTAGGAATGGCCAAAATCAAAAACACTGATGACAACTTATGCTGGAAAGGTTGTGGGGTAAAGGGAACACTTCTGCATTGCTGGTGGGAGTGCAAGCTGGTACAGGCCTTTGGAAATCAGTACAGTGATTTCTCAGAAAATTAGGAAACAACCTTCCTCAGAATAGTTAGGTAGCTTTACAGCACCAGGCATGGTTTCCTTTCTATTGAGTAGACCTTAAGTCCAATTAGACAGCTGTTGGTACCCTAAGATACAAGTGCCAATATTTCACTTTGGGCTATCTGGTCACGCTGACCACTGATGTGCCCTGTGGGTACCACAGCTGGGCTGGCGTGTTGCTTGTTTTACTCCCTCGACAGTTGCATAACACCTTTGGGTGCTATGAGAACTAGTCCTCAGGAAGGAAGTTCTGAGTCAGTCCCAGTTTGATTTCTCAAAGTCCTCCGTGCAGAGTGTGTAGTGTCTTCTGCAACAGGGTCTTCCCTCAGTTCTGGCTCACTTCACTTAGTGGAATGCTTTCTAGCTCCAGCCGTTTACCTGCAGATTTCATGATGTCACTTTCCTTCACAGCTGTGTGTTTGTACCACATTTTTATTATCTGCTCTTCAGGTTGAAAAACATCAAAGTTGTTTCCATTTTCTAGCCATTCTGTGTGTGTGTGTGTTTATTTTCAAGACAGGGTTTCTCCGTGAGCCTTGACTGTCTTGGAAATCACTCTGTAGACCAGGCTGGCTTCAGACTCGGAGATCTGCCTGCCTTTTCTTCCGAATCCTGGGATTAAAGGCATGTGCTACCACGCTTGGCTACCTAGCTATTCTGAATATGAATGAACACGACTGAGCCAGTATCTGTGGAGTAGGATGTGGAGTCATTTGGTCAGAAGTAATACAGTCGGGTTCTACAGTAGATACAGTAGATCTGTGGTGTAGGATGTGGAATCACTTGGTCATATGCCAGGAGTAGTACAATTGGGTCCTACAATAGATACAGTAGATCTGTAGATAGGATGTGCCAGGAGAAGTACAGTCGGTCCTACGGTAGATGTGCTTTTAGTTTTGAGAGTTTTCCACACTGATTTCCATAATGCCTGCACCAGTTTGCAATTCCACCAACAGGGAACCTATGACCGCCACTTTTCTAAACGAGTATAATTCCGAAGTGCATTCTAAATACTGATCCTTATACCCACAGATAGGTGTAACTCTCACTCTTCATCACAGAAACTTCTTTCTTGCAGCAGGTAGCGACCACTACAGAAAGCCACAGTGAGTCAAAATGTAGAGAATGACTGACCAGGGGGTGCCCAGCTCCAGTGGACTCATCTACGACACAATGCCAACACCCAGGAAAACAGCCAGAAAAGAGGCGGAGGACCAGAGCTTCTGCTTCAAGACTGTGTCTTCTATGTGTGACAGAAAGCTGTACTCAGGAAATATGGTCATCTAAACAAGACCTGCATAATGAATGACAACACTAGCTAGCATGCCAACACGGATGGCAGAAGGTCCACGGGGTTCCACTGCTAGATGGAGAGCTACAGGCCTTTTACAGCTGCTGATGGAGAGTCAATCTTTTCTGGGGATAAGCCTCCTGATAGGCGATCTAAGCCCAAGTGGTTCATATACATATGAACAACACTAGATGGACTCAGTGGGATGTATTTATATGCAAAAACTAAACAACAATTGAAGTAAGCCCGTCATTTTGAGAGTGTCTGTGGGGGGCATAGGAGAAATTGGAGAGGGAGAGGAAGGAGTGTAAATGATGTAAATTCATGTACAAAATCCTCAAAAAATAAGATTAAAACAAACATTTATATTCTGTTATCCATAAGAAAAAAATAACAAGAAAACGTCTCAGGAAGGACATTAATCTATGTTCAGAACTCTAATAAATAGCAAAAGATGATTAAGCAAAAGTAGATCACAGTTTGAATTTAGCAGAAGCTGACTGAAGAGAACAGAAGTCAGAAAGATGGAAAGCAAATGGGAAAGCGGCAAATCACATACAAGGGAGTAACACTAAGACTTAATGGTAGATTTTCCAGTAGACTCAATGAGCTCAAAGAAAATAACCTGCAATTCTATCTGTCGTAAGAACACCTTGAAGAATGAGGGGTGAAGACACACGGAAGCACAAAAGCTAAATTCAAAACCTGCAGAAAAGAACAACCTTTAGGAAGAAGAAAAGTGACCTCTTACCGGAAGCATAAGATTCAAGGGAATGGAAGGCAGAAATAAGTGAGAGGGGAAGTCTATATATAACGTGCAGGAAGTGGAGGCAGGGGGATTGTTGGGGGACGGTGTTGCCTGGGCTAAGCGAGAGCGGTTCTTAATACAAGTGTGCACACACAGAGCTATCTAACCATCCATTTACCTACAGTTTCATAACAAATATGAGATGCTTTTTGAGATGGAAGAGCAGTGTTGTTAAAAGGATTAAAGGGGTGCAAACAAATACATTCATATGGAGGAAATAGCTCCCAATGAGAAATTAGAATACAGCAAAATACTATTAAGAACTCAAATCAAATAATCTGAAAATCCAGACTTCTTAGGAAATTTAGAATATTTTTTTAAAAAAAAAATCTAAAGAGAAATCGATACTTGGATTAATGTAGTTAATAGTTTAAAATTTTCCTATAAAGTCATCATCAGGCTTAGTTGTTTTTACTAATGAATATCATACAGATTTAATGAAAATTCTATGGAACCTATCATGGTGTACCCCAAGAAAGATGAAAGAGAAGATATTCCTAATAAGTTGTGTGGAGGGAGCATGGCGTTGATACCTTACTCTGGGAAGCACCATGTGGAAAAGGAAAATAAATGCTACCTTACTTTTGTGTTACATGTTTAAAAATGAGTGTTTAATTAATTTGTGAGCGTGTGTCTGTAGGAGTATATCTACATGTGTATGGGGGTGTATGCATCTCTGTTCATGTACGGAGGGCAGAAGAAGTGCCAGGTGTCCTTCTCTGTCCTTCTTTCTGCCGTTTCCTTTTAGGCAGAGTCTCCCTGAATCTGGGGCTCCTGTTTTCTCAGCTAGACTGGAAGTCAAAACCCCTCAGCCATCCTGTCTCTTCCTGTGTTGAAGCTGAAGTGATAGGCATGCAAGAGATGCCCAGCTCATTCCAAGGATGCATGAAGCAAGCATGCTTACCTGCTGGATTAGCTCTCCAAACACTGGTGTTAAATTTTAAGCACAGACATGAAAAATGGAATCCTAAAGTTGGGTTTTGGTAAAGAATGTAAGGCTCATTTAATAATTAAGAAAATCTAATTCTAATGAAAAGGGGAATTAAAATTGAATGCTATGGGTTTAATAGCTGTGTCTTTTGGCTCTCTAAAGAGAGAGAAGATGGGAACCCATGGTGCAGTTTCCTGAGATGATAGCAAGGGTGAAGATTCAAAGCTCCTGCGTGAAGAGGTGGAGAGACAATGGTTTCAGAGCGGAGAAGAGATAGGAGAGCTCTTTTCTGAGTCTTGGCAGCATGTGATGTTTATCTCCACTGGGTTCTGTCTTCCTAGTAAAGTAGAATAATACTCTTGTGTCTTGTGAGAGGAAGGAACTAGATAGAAGGTCATTTCAGAAATGAGTAGAAGTTTGGAAATTAAAACAGATTTTTAGGCAGACCCTCACAACAGGAGAGCTCAGAGTCATAGTCAATCTTAACACGCTGGAGGCTTCTCCTTTCTGAGCTAGTCTGGCTCTGAGGTCTGGGGGAGCCAGAGTCTGCAGGCCTGTGAAATGAGCTCTAAGGGTTCAATGCTGGCCTTGGTCAGAGGAAGCGCACTGGGGTCTGGAAATACTGGTCACAGTGACATGGCTTAGGAGTTAGAGGCAGAAGGCTGCTTCATAGTTCAGAAGGAACGAACACAAATGGCTCACTGAGCTAATTACCGAAATAGATGGGTTGTGTCATTTATCGGGCTGCCAAGAGAAAAGATCACTTACTGAGAACAATAGGTAAGACTGTTCCCAACAGTGCTGAGCAGCTGAGATCTGGGGGAAAATGCTGGATTGCCTGCCTCGGCAGAGCAGTTCGGGCTGGGTCCATGTGCCCTTTGCACAAGCGCTGAAGATGGAATTCGTTTGTCCAAGCAAAAGAATTTAATTCTGTTGTGCTGTAGCCCATAAAATATTTACACTGTTATCCCGCACATAGACATTGCTTACCTCCAAGCTCATCTGTCTCCTGTGTGCTTTAAATAAGAGCTGGACTCTGATGACAACCAATAGCTAGGGGAAAGACCAGATTCATCCTGGCTCCCAGCACGGCCACACCACTGTCGTAGGTGAGAATGACCCACGAGGCCCGCATAAACAGTCCTGTCTCTAAGACTGAAACAGAAAGGCAAGTGTGTTTCCTGATTTGCACAAGATCGCCTTTCAAATCAGAAAGGTCAGAATAGCCCACTTTCTTCCCACTCTGACGGTTGTGCATGCTGGTAGGCAGAGCTGGAAGGGGAAATGTTGGGGACACTGACAATGGCTCTCAGTTCCAGAGGTCAGAAAACTTAAGGCAGTGTGGGGGAAAGAGAGGAAGATTTTTGAGTCAGCTTGGACTCACTCTGTGGCACACATTTTCAGCAACCCTTCATCATTTATACAAACCTGGTGAACCAAGGATGCTAGCTTGTCCCACTCAGAAGGCCTTAGTATTCTTCCTATGTGGGAATAATCAGTATTTACTGTCCCTCCCTGCAACAATGTAAATTATTTCTTTATATTTCTTTCTTTATTTATATTAATGGTGTATGTGTGTGTGTGCTCGTGTGTACGTGCACATGTGTGCACGCATGTGGGCACACATAGGTACATGCCTGCCATGGCATGTGTGGTGGTCAGAGAACAACTTTACAGTTTTCAGGATTCAGTTCTTACCTCCAGCTGTGAGAGCCAGGTCTTGAACTCATGTCTCCCAGCTTGTGCAGAAATAGCTTTTACTTCTGAAGTCAACTTGTGAGTCCCCTTCAGGAGTTACATGAGAACTAAAGCGTTGTGCTTAAGCGGGGGCTTTGAGCAGTGTATAAAGAGGAAGACTTAAAGCTGCCTCTGGCTGAGTGACCACTGCCATCAGGACTTTACCTTCTTTCCATGGTCTCTGTCGCCAAGACCTGGGTGTAATTCACCTCTGACTCTCGGAGGTGTGTTCTAAGGTGGATTGCTATGGCTATCTATCAGTTCCTTCCTCATCTTTCATCTCCCTCCTGCCTGGCTCTGCCATTTTGCTTCTCAGGAGCAGCCTTGCCCGAGCATGGCTCCATCACACTGGCTGATGCATCCCCCTGTGAGCTCCTGTGCTGTCCACAGAGGTATCTTTACTCTTATCTTCCTTCCTCCATCCACGTACATCCTTCTCTTCTCTCCCCTTTGGCAGAGCCTTGGACCATCACAGCATCTACAGAGTGGCCCAGCATTGAATCAGGGCATCCCTGCCTGCCCCAGTGGTCCCTCACTCCTGCTAGGCCATCTCCGATTTCTATGTGCACTTGCCTGCTTCTAAAAGCTGCTGTCCTGATGTGGCTTGTCTCTTCCAGAGAGATTACAGATTTGTTGAGGATATGGACAGTGCTCTTTTTCCTCCTGCATTTTCCACAGCAAAATGTTGGGTGCTGTGTAAACATAAGGTGCTGGAAACAGTGTTTCAAAAGGGAGGAAAAAGGAGGAACGTGTGGCATTGAGGAGTTCACCCTACAGGGGATGTGGTAAGAAGGAAGGAACAGAACTGGTTTGGAAATTCAGGGAACAGAATGCTATTCACCTTTTTTTTAAATGTTAGATAACTAGTCCTAGTATTTATTTATGAACTCGTATATCATGCAAGTAAAATGTATGTCACATAAAATGTGGGAGAGAATAGCTCATGAAAAGATTCTAGTAGTTTAAAGTCACAACAATGTCGTTTCTTACGTTTGAGGAGAAAAACACATGATGGGCCGGCAAGAGGGCTCAGAGGGTAAGATGCTTCATGCCAAGTCTGGCGATCTGAGTGCCAGTCTCGGGACTTACTCACATGGTGGAAGGAGAGAATGGAACCCAACAAGTTGTCGCTGGACTGCCATACATGTGCCACAACATGGGTGTGCACACAATGGACAAACGCAATTTGACGAGGACACCTGTAGGGGGAGACTGCTTGTTTGTTTCCCGGCAGCCCAGACCCAAATAATAACATAGAAACTGGATTAAGTACAACACTGTTTGACCAATAGTGTATGCATATTTCTAGCTACTCTTACATCTTAAATTAATCCATTTCTATTAATCTGTGAATCACTATGAGGCTGTGGCCTACTGGTAAGGTTGTGGCTGGTGGCTGGTGTCTTTCTCATTTGGTAACTACATGATGTCTCTCTGATTTCGCCTACTTTCTCTCAATATCTCTGTTCGGATTTCCCACCTGGCTTTATTCTACCCTGTCATGGGCCCAAAGAAGATTCTTTATTAACCAATGGTAATAAAACATATTCATAGCATACAGAGGGAAATCCTACATCAGACACCATTCACTAAAACAAAGTCACTGTAGACACCATCAAAATCATTCCAATAGTCTGTCGGCTACCAGTCAGTAGTGGCCACCTATTGGATAGGTCACTTCTGGAAGTCTGCCCCTAATTCTATTATTTGGTTTGAATGTTTGTTGATGTGGCTATGCCACAAAAAGTTGATGTTTTGGGGTGTCATCCTGGGTTCTTGAAAAGGATCCTAGGGCAGTGAATTCTAGGGCTAAGGATATATATCTCAAGGTCTGTGCTGCACAGAGGGGACGACACTGGAGTTGGGAACGACAGATGGTTGCACACCTAGAACTATGCTGGCATGTGTACCATTCTGCATTTATTTACTTGTCCTTCACATCTGTGTTGGGAAAAACTACAACTTTTTTTTTTTTTAAAATACAAACTACACACATAAATTTTGGAGGAAATGAGTTCAGAAAATGTCCCCCACCTCTCATGCACACTCGAGGGAGGGAAGGAGAAAAATGGAGAGCGGAGGGTGGGAGAGGGAGAGGAGAAGAGGGGAGAGACTGTGATGTCCAATGTGATGACTGGGAGACGGTTTTAAACCTGGCACAACGTTCACCTAAGGACAATAAAGTCATGATGACATCAGCTTCCAGATCCACAGTGACCACACCACGAAAACCACCCAAATTTAGGGGAATTAAAACTGTGTCTGACCCAGAGTGGAATTTCTTCTGGGAATCCTTTGAGAGGAGCCACTGTGCCCTGTGGCAGATGCCGCCTTCCCCAGTCACAGCAAGAGTTGTGGCAGAGCAAACAAGACCTTTGCATGCAATGTACTGCTTTGTAGACTAGAGACAAAAAGATAATTCTTACAGACACACAAACCGTGCTGCCTGCTGTGAGCTCACTGGTGGCCCGGGGTGACCCCAGGCCAGTTTCTCAGAGGGTGCTTTGTCTGATAAGACTTCCTATGGTGGTGGACATGTCTGTTCCCTGTGTGATGAGATTGTCAACAGCCACGTGTGACCGAGAGGCCCTCGCCCTGCAGCCTGTGTGATGAGGAACAGAAATTCAGCTCTGATTTGAACTCACAGAAGTGCGGCTGTGTGGCTAAAGCTACGGGCAGGGTACAACAGGAAACACATCTCACATGTACAGTCCAGAAATGAGCTTTCAGGGACGCATGAACTAATTCTGCCTCTGAAGACATTCAGGACTGCTGAGCCAAGGGACAGAAGGTTCAAAGGTCAAGGTCACAGGACGTGTACTCAGAGACTTTACTCCACGCTATGCTTACTGCTTATTTAATGTCATTTTTCATTTATTTGAGACAGAGGCTTTCCTGGAACTTGTAGCCCAGGCTGGCCTTGAACTTACTGCAATCCTCCTGCCTCCATCACCTGAGTGTTGTGATTACCACATGAATTACGACCCAGATTATATACTTTTTGTTTCGGAATGACTCTGTGTTCTGTGCCGCTTTGACAGAAACCTTTGACTTGGCCATTTATAAAATATTGAAGCTGATTTGTCTCACAGTACTGGGGCAGGGGGTGGGGGGCAGAGTCCCCGAGAACACAAATTTGAGAGGTAAGTTAGACCAGAACTTGGCCCTGATTACCCAACACTGGCACATGAGCAGGCTGGAAGGGCAAAACAACATGCTGAAGAGGGAAGAATCAAATCAGCCATACTGTTAGTGCTTGCTAGGTTTTTGTTACCTCCGCGGAAGCTGCAGTCACCTGGGAAGAGGTTGAGAAAAAGCCTCCATTAGACTGGCCCATAAGCAGGTCTATGGGGGGGATTTTCTTAATTGACAGTTGATACTGAAAGGCCCAGCCCACTGCGGGTAGCATCACCCCTGGGTAAGTGGCCCTGGGTTTTACAAACAAGCAGGAGCCACAGGGCAAACCAGTAAGCAGCATTCTTTGGCCTCTGCTTCAGTTCCTGCATCCAGATTCCCATTTCAAGCTCCTACCCTGACTTCCCTCAGGGATAGAACGTGATCTGGGAAGTGTAAGAGGAAATAAGCCCTTGCCCCAGTTGCTTTTGGTCTTTATCACAACAATGCGAAGCAAACTAGGGCACTGTTATTCAGTATCAGGAATTAAACTCCCAGAGTTTTTACAGTTTTTGCCCACAGAATGCCACCGACTCTACCACTGAGCCACATCCCCAGTTCTAAACTCAGTAACCTTACTCCTGTATTAACTAACCCATTCACGACTAACAGCATCAACCCGTTCAAGAGGGTAGAACTCTCATGACCTGTAATGTTTCACCTCTCAAGACTGTTCCCCAGCTGTGAACCTCAACATGAGCTTTGGAGACTTCAAGTTATAGCAGAGATTATAATCTGTGACTTCATGCTTTGATCTTTTTATGTTTTCTAGATATCTGCAGCATTTTAACACTTCTTTTAAACATTATCAATATATATATAACATCCTTTTCTACACTTAGGATTTTTTTTTTTTTTTTTTTTTTTAGAAAAAAACTCACAAAGCACACATCTTCTTAGGTCTACAGTGCTTTTTTAAGATCTTCTGCACATACCTTTTCAATATTTTCATTCTGCCCATTCTCACTTGTGGATTATTTCTTCAAATGGGAAATGGTCAAGAGAGAAGCCTCCCATTATCTTAGGGGCCCTTCTGAGGACCCCATTAGTGTCCTACAGTGATAAGAATGTGGGACTCGGCAAAGGGACAGTCTCTCTAACCTGCTCCAGGAAGGTCAGGATGCACCTGCGGCGTGGACAAAGAGTGAGGAGAGAAAGGACTCTCGGGTTTCCACTTGAGTTGGCATCAGAGTGTATTGGAAAGTCTCCTCAGGGGTGTGATTACTAATCGTTACTATCACCTTAGCTACATTTAGAGTCCATCTAGGAGACACCTCTGTGGGTTATCCATGAGAGTGTTTCCAGGGAGGCTTAAATGAGGAGGGTAGACCAATCTAGTAGAGAGTTAAAGAGTTAAATAATTCCAGCCATCAGATACTGCTGGATAATGTTACTATGGCAATGGACCACATGTCTTCTAGATGATACAGCCCTCACTCTTTCCTAATCTATTATTTCTTTTGTTCTTCCTAGGGCCTGTCTTCCACCTTTCATGGGATCTCCCTATCTGCCTGTCAGGAGATAACACCACTTCAGAGATCCAGTGGAAACTCAAGGGCTCTGAGGTCTCTGAGGTCTCTCAGGTCTCCCTGTTTTCCAGATCCATTTGCCCACTTGAGGTGGCCATGCATTCCCTACCTCTCCTCATTCCACTGCCTCAGTCACCACAGTGAGACCATTGCCTTGCTCCGCCTACAGGTTAGTTGATCCAGTTGTGAGCTAGAGTCCCCTGCTTGCTACTCCTAGAGATCCCACACCATCAAGGACACCATTTCTCCCCTGACCCTTCAGCTATGTTCTGCCTTGTGTTTTCCACCCGTTCTCTTGCATTTAAGCATCCTAAGACCCTTCTACTGCATCAGTTACTTTTCTTAGTGCTATGACTAAACAATGAAGGGAAATGACTTCAGGAAAGAAAGTTTCACTTGTGGCTTATGGTTTGAGGAGTCACAGCTCATCATGGCATAGAAGACGTGGTGGCAGGAGGTGGCAGGAAGTGAAGAGTGACAGATGTTCATTCTTCATTTGCTTTCTTTCTCCCTCTCTTTTCTTTTTTCCCAGCCTGGGACCTTAGCTCACGGGATGATGCCACCCAGAATTAGGAGTTGGTTTTCTCTCCTCCATTAAACCTCTCTGGAAACACTCTCACAGATGTTGAAGGCTGTTGCCTTCTGGGTGACTGTAAAACTCGTCGAGTTGACAATGAGAATTACCTCACACATATATACATAGTTTTTTAAGAGTGAACTTTCTTACGCATGCCCTCCATCTCTCTCCTTCTCTCTAGTTCCAGGCGTCTTCAAACAGTGACAACTGACCATACAACCTCTCCCTCACTCCACTGCCTTCACTTGTACAATTCCCACCTGTGCCCACTTCCGCACCGAAACTGCTGTCTAACTCAATAACCAGTGTTTATTGGTAGCTACCTCTTGATGTGTCTTTACTTTACCTGATTCCCAGAAGGACTTTGTTTTCCTCTGTATGCTAAGAAAGAAATGAACTTGTTGCTCATTTGACAGAAAGTGTAGATCCTTAGGATGTGATGGTAGTCATCTTGGAAACACACAATAAGGAGAGTAGAATCATCGTCAAGGACGGGAGAAAGGGAGAGAGGCAGAAGAAAAAGTACGTACCCCGGATAAAACAGCACTAAGGTGCTGGATCACATCCCTGAAGACTTGGTCTCAACGTGCTCAGCTTCTTAGCTTCTCTGCCTCTCTCCGCCCCTCCCCTCTCTCTCCTTAAGTCATTTGAAGTCACACTCATCACCAGAAAGTATTCTGACACAGCTTCTTCTTCCAAATCACTTCTCTAGATATTCCCGATATTTTGTAGGCTTCTGTATTGGAGCTTTTTTGTTTTATCAGTAATGAAGCTGGGGCCCATGGCTTCACATCCATCAGATGGGTGCTATACTGTTGAATTACACTCCCATCTCACTTGAAATCTTTAATGAGACATTGCTACTTGAATGTCACAAGCAAACTCAGCCCTAACGGCATGACAAGAGACAGTTCTCAGATTCCTAATACGATGTCATGGTAGGAAGGCCTGTGGATGACTGATTCAGCCGGTTATTGATGTCATTGGATTCCAAGCTTCTCCCCCTCTCTTGGCTATGATGACATCATCAGTATTAGCTTAATCATCTAGTTTGACAAGAGCATTAATAGAAGAATGACTCATTACGATGTGGCATCCAGAGAGTATAAAGAAAGCAAATTCCCTGTGGCTTTTTTTCACTAAAGACATGGCTCCTTGAAGACCCCTGCAGGCATTCTGTCAGATGGCCCCAGCTGGCCCTGGCTCCCACACAAGTTTCTGAACGAGATCCCCTGGAGCAGAGGGCTTCCTTTCAGGCACATGGGTCTGCAGAAGGGAGTTCTGTTTGGGCACTAAGAAGGAGGCCCATCAGGCCCCATTACAACTGGTTACAGGTGGCTTCCTGATCTGGTCCTGCAGAGTCCTCTGGAAGCTCACCATTCAGCTCCGTGGGCTTTGCCCTCCAGCTCTACCCCTACCTAACTTCTGGGTTTTGTCCATTAGTTTGAGCATGCTATGTACTCCGTCAGCTAAACCTCACAGTGTGCTGCCGTTTTGATTTATGAGACTCCTCAGCCATCATACCTATCACTCACTATGTCTCTTGTTATCTGGTGACTTTCCCTGAGAATTGTTCTCTCCTCTGCAGACCCCAGATAGGAGCCCACTCTTCCTAAGATGCCTCGCCTTCCCACTGAAGACTGTACTACATTGTATGGGGATTGTTTCTTCACTTGTTTCTACAGCTCGGCTTTGACCTTGAGTTCTGGCTTAGTCTTTGGTGTATCACGTGATTGAGGCATTTCCCATTTCCCAAGTGACCCTGGAAAGGCAGAATATCCCTCCAGCCTTTCACACACATGATTGCTTATAATGACACCTCATGGTAGTTTCTTCACGTCAAGCCCATTCGCTCTGTTGGAAGACTCCCAGTAGGCTCTCCACAGAGTTAGGAGAGCTATTCAACAAAATCTGATAAACATTTGTGATGGGAGTAAAAACAGACAGACAGAAGGGACTTTTTAAGAAAGGAAGAACTCTCCAATCTGTCAATGGTGTAAGACAAAACCAAAAACCCACCTGATGGAAAAAAAAAAAGGCTGAGTTATTTCCTTTAAGGACTAGGACAGGGTTTGCACCGTCGCCAATGCTCTCGAGCAGTGACAGGAGATAGAATGTAAAGTCTTAGCCGGGCGTTGGTGGTGCATGCCTTTAATCCCAGAACTCGGGAGACAGAGGCAGGCGGATCTCTGTGAGTTCGAGAACAGCCTGGTCTACAAGAGCTAGTTCCAGGACAGGCTCCAAAACCACAGAGAAACCCTGTCTCGAAAAACCAAAAAAAAAAAAAAAAAAAAAAAAAAAAAAAGAATGTAAAGTCTTCCTGGGTTAAACTCCTAAAGTTCACTAAAGTTCCTAAGACGCTTCTGCCACGTCAATATATGTTTTTGACCAAGTCTTTTTAGATTTATTTATCTTTATTTTATGTATGTGAGTATTTTGTCTGCATGCATGCCTGTCCGTCATGTACATATCTGTTGCCTGAGGAGGCTAGAATAGGGTATTGGATTCCCTGGAACTGGAGTTCCAGGTGCTTGTGAGCCACCGTATGGGTGCTGGGAACTGAACCAGGTCCTCTGCAAGAGCAGCTAAAGCTCCTTAACTGCTGAGCCGCTTCTCCAGTCCTGAGAGTGTTTCTAACATTAACTTATCACTTATATACAACAAAGGTACTCATTTTAAGTACACTAATATACCAATTTTGACTGATTTAGGTACCCACCACCACAGTCAAGATGTAGAACTCCCGATATCTTCTCAAGTCACTCCGTAGACAATGCCCTCACACCCTGGAAGCAGGAACAATTGGCTCATGTTTGCTTGATTCATGTCATCATATGAGTGGAAACATGGTGTGATTTTTTTAAAAAATATTTTCTTAAATTTTCTGACCGCTCTTATTTTTTAAAGATTTAATATATTTTATTTTGTTTTATGTATATGAATGTATTGACTGTTTATGTACACCACATGCATGCCTTGTGCCCACAGAGGCCAGAGGAGTACATTGGATCCACTGGAACTGGAGTTACAGAGGGTTGTGAACAGCCACGTGGATGCTGGGAGTTAAACCCTGGCCTTCTGGAAGAGCAGTCAGTGCTCTTGACCTCTGAGCCATCTTCCCTAGCTCCCCAGTCATTTAACTGTACAGCCTTCTTATTAAACTGTGAGATTCCATCTATGTTGGAATATGAGTCTTTGCCAGATATTCATGCTGTGGGTATTTTCTGAGTCTATGACTTGCTTTTCATTTTTTTTTTAACCAGGGTTTTGTTATTGTTGTTTAGAAAGAGCACAAAGTTTTAACTTTTCATTTTTATGAAGTTTCATGTCTCAGTTTTTCTTTTCATGGCTTGTATCTTTTTCTGTAAGTTGTAACAATTTTCTTATTTTCTTCTGGAGAACTGCACAGTTTTGAAGGCCTGAGATATATGTGAAGATTTATAGATACCCAGTTATCATGGGTCTGTTTGTTGAGAAATTATATTTTCCCAATTGGGTTACCTTGGTATCTTTGTTGCCAATCTATTGAGCACCTGGGAATGTGTTGACTTCTGGGAGTCTATGACGCTGTATATCTTTCCTTATACAACACGGGCACTCAGCACATCATAATGTAAATCCTGAAACCCAGTTCTTTTTAGCACATTTAAAACTATTTTAGGCCCTTTGTATTTTCCTATACATTTTAAAATCAGCTTGATTTTAGAACCAATCTGATATTATGTTGAGAGTTCTAATTGGTCTGGGAAGAATCTACAGTCTGACAGGATCGAGTCCATGATCATGGTATATCTTTCTGTGGTATATCTTCATTTATCTCAAGAATGCTTTATAATCTTCCATGCACAGGTCTTATATAAAACACAAATTATTATATGAATCTCTTTTATTTGTTTTAATTTTATTATAAAGGGCAAAGTATATTGATTTTTACATTTTTACACTGAACCTGTAGGCTTACTAAATTCACTTAGTAGTTCCAGTAGATTTCCCACACCTACAATCAATCGTGTTATCTACAAACAAAGGCAATTTCCCTCCTTCCTTTTCAGCACATACGTCTTCTATTTCTCTTTGCTGCACATCTAGAACATCTAATGCACTGTTAAATAAGCAGTAGGAAGACATTCATGCCTCGTTCCACAGAAAAAGAAGTCAGCCTTTCCAAGAGTGGTGTTTGCTGGTGGTGATCTTTCCAGATGTCATTCATCAGGTTCAGGAAGTTCCTTCTCATCCTGGAAAGGCTTCCTTTGCTTTGTTTTTTATCATGAATACATGCTTGAACTTTGTCAAGCATCCTTTCTAACTGTACAGAGTCTCTGTGAGTTCCCTGTAGGAAACCGCATTGGCTTCTTTAAGAAGACGAATTAACTCTGCCTCATCAACTTTGAATTCACACCAGGGTAGTTATCACTGAGCAGCAGCCCTGCAGGTGATCCCTGATCTTTCCTCTTTGCGGCAAGGTTTCTTCTTCTCTGATGCATCCCCTCATGACTTTCGGTCACTGTTGCTTCTGCAGAGTCCAGTCCCCAGCTCAGGGAGATCTGCAGCCTTTGCTTATGTTCTTCCTCTCTGTACAGTTTCTGGAAAGTGCCACTAGGAAGAAACATAGACGTACAGGATTCATTTCCTCTCCTTCTAAAAGATCACCATTGTCCAGGGCTGTCACTCATGCACTTCTGTCTGATATATATATATCTGACATAATAAGTATACAACTAAATATACATATACAATACATGTTCATAAATAAGAGAGACACATGTTTTAGCCTATGTTGAAATAGTCCTGTGTCACTTATTATGAGGCAGTTGGATTTTAAAAGTTCCTGTAGCAACTCTTGATGATAGGGTTAGCGTTTGCTTTTTCTTCCAGTTCTTGAATATCTAGGAAATGTTTTGTTCCTGTGAGTGTAAACTAAAGGCTCATGTAAAGTACTGCTTTTCCTGAGCTATTGGGTTTCTTCCTTTGGGAGATGGTATTTTGGTGAGCATGAATTCGGTACCCGGCACTGATCAGAATTTGATTTCTCACAACAACCTGTGATATAGCTGCTGCACTTAACAGATACAAAATTTCACTTCCTTATTGTTAAACAGGGATGGAAACGTTAAATGTTTAGGTGGCTATGGTGACTGACGTTGGTTGTCAACTTGGCATACCTCAGAAGAGGTACTTCAGCAGAGGACTTGCCTTCATCAGATTGGCTTATGGCCGTATCTGTGGGGGTACTTTCCTGATGACTGATGTGAAGAGCCCCAGCTCTCAGAGGTTGGTGTCATTTCTGGACAGGGGCCTTAGCTGCATATGAATAGTAGCTGGGCAACCCAATAAGCAGCAATCCTTTATGATCTTTGCTTCAAACTCCTGCCTTGAGTTCCTGGCTTATCTTCCCTTAACGATGAACTGTGATCCGTAAGCAAAATGAACCCTTTCCCCTATAACTAGCTTTTCTTCATGGCCCTTGGGGCTTGAGGGCCTTCAACAACAATCACAAACGTTAACAAAAGGAAAAAAAATCTAGGATCACTGTGACCAGATATGTTGCTCCCTGTCATCTGGGCGTCAGTGACTTCCACGCTTTTCTTTTTGACCCCTAGTAATTCTATATAACTGTTTACAGCTCCTCCTTGGCCCTGTCTAGAGGTACTTCCCAAAGCTGTGCCGATAGATGAAGCCCAAAGAGCCTGGCGATTTCCTTGCTGTGGCACTGTCCTCAGCAGGGTGGGGGTGAGTCCTCACGGACACCCCTTCCTGGAGAGACAACTTCTTCACTGCCACTTCGTGACAATTCAGAAAACAATCCAAGAAGGAGGCTATTTTTAGAGCTAGCGACACATCTTTTCATAAAAGATCATCAGGACTAATTCTGTGTCAACTCACATCAAGTTTCTGTCAAACAAGCCAGGACTGATGATTGCTTCACCACAGGCAGCCCCTGGCGTTGCTCCCCTCACCCCACAAATAGCTCCTTTTATTCTCCTAGGTGTGTAGTACTTGCTTCCTGAATAGATTTCTTCTGACGGTGGAAATGATGTCCAAAAATATCTACAACCACGTTCATTCGGTTACCTTTCTCAACTGTGCACAGCCCCACCCCCTCTTCCATGCCCCTTCTTCCCTCTTTTTTTTTTTTTTTTTTTTGTACAATAACTGTCTTCTCCTACGGCCAATCGGGTATTTTCATCTTAGATTCCATTCTCCCTCTTCCTTCTCAATTACACGCTCTAATTTTTCTCTTCTGTGTCAATGATCTTTCCTTTTCTACTGAATCATTCCCATTAGCATACAAATGTATTGTAATAGTGCTTATCTTTTTCTTAAGGCTTGTTACCCTCCATTTTCCTTCAGCCCGCTACCCCACCCTCTGTTTCTCTTGACATCCAAAACCCAGAGTCCTTTTTACCTCCTGCTATCATCTCTCCCTCTATTTCTTTTTGGTTGTTTATCTCCAAGCTGGCAGGACATCCCAGTTCCTCATTCTCCTTACCCTGTTAGCAGCACCCAACACTTGGTTGATCCCATTCCTTTGGAAGTACAGATTTTCATCTGGCTTCAGAAGCCCCATGTTCTCCTTGTTACACTGCCCAGTTGTTCTCTGACCATTTACTGGCTTTTTCTTCTTCTTTTCTTTTTTAAAAACTGGTCTCCTGGCATTAGAGCGTCCTGGAGCACAAGATATAAATGCATTTCCAGTCTTTCTGTGCTCAAGCTCAAGGGCTCTCCCTGAGGACCTCTTCTTCTCATGGGTCTCAACTGAAGGTGACCTTGACAAGGGATGGAGATGGTTTGAGTTGTGACAGTCCAAATGTCATCATCGCGGACGAGAAACCCACTCTACTGAGCTCCACCCCTCTGACTTAACACATGCTCGTCGTATATATTTCACTGTCATCTCCGAATGAACATGCCCCATACAAGCTTTGATTCTCCAGCCTCAGCGAAGGTCCCCGTGAACCATTACCAGAGACAGGACCCAATGGCTAAATGTTTAGTAGCTGCTGTGGTCCCAAGTCGTGGAAATATGGAAGCGAGGGGGATGGGGACAAAGCAACAATCTACTGCATTGGCCACTGTTTTATGAACACAGAGATGCAGGTCGTCACTGGACCCTTTGGCTGGATCATGTGGCTCGTTGGCCTTGAGAAGAACAAAGGTAGACAGGTTCTTCAGTTCCACCCTAGCTTGCTTCCCATATAGGGTCAGGTTCCACCGGTTTACTGAGACAATATTTTACTTCCAAATGCCTGTTTGGCTCCCTGTGGCCCTTTTTGTAGTTTGGGGGAAGCCGGTATTACTCACTGCAGTGTGGCAACCCTTACAAGCAAACTGTGGCTGCATGCAGAGCTGGTTCTTCCATTAGTGTCTACAGTGGAGATAGTTAGATGAGGAGAACAAGCCAGGCAATAAGAGGGGCACGTAGAAAGTTCCAGGCTTCCCATTCAGATGGGGGAGAAATGAACTCAGACTCTATCCTAGTACATGATATTAACACCTGTCCAATTATTGAGGCCACAGGCCTAGGGGACATTGTTGAACCCCTTCTCTCCTCCTATCCCCACTCCACTTCCTCTGAAAACATAAGGCAATTCCAAGATCTTTCCAGCATGCTCTCTAGTCTAAGACAACATTGCCTGTGACCCCTACCGTGTCAGTGTCCTGTTTCCAATAATTCTTGTAATCTTTTAAAACCCCAAAGCAGGGCTGATGAGATGGCTCAGTGGGTAAAGGTGCTTGCCACAAAACCTGACGACCTGTCCTTGATTCTTGAGATCCTCATAATAGATGGAGAAAACCGATTCTAAATTGTCCTCTGACCTCATACATGCGACCCCCAACTAAACGAACATAAATGAAAAAGAAAATATTTTAAAAAGTTAAACAAAACAAAACAGAGTGTGTTGCCTCATGCCTGTAATCACAAAACTAGGGTAGTTGAGGCAGGAGGATTGCTATGATTTTGCAGCCAGCCTGAGCTTCAGTGTGGTACCATTTCAAACAATAACAAATGCAAACAAATAAACAACATCCTCCCCAACACAACCGTTCTGTATTGTCACACTGATGCATGTCTTTCAGCATCTTCACATTATAACCCAAATAAAATGATCACCCCCTCCTGGCACGCAAGGACCACTGAATGATCCACCCGCCAGCTTTCTTCCTGGGTAATTTCTTTCTGCCCATGATGACCTTTGTTTCCTAAGGTCTTTCCTGCCTTTTTTATTTGTTCATACATCTATCAGTCTGCTCTTTTATCCATCGGTCCCTGTTTTGGGTTTCTATTGATCCCTCTGCAGAAAGGGGCCTGCTTGTATGTAAACCCATACTAGTCCTGGATCTACTTTCTAGGTTTATTGATTCATTGTCTGTGCCTCCCATTGAATGTAAGTGCTCTGTCCTCTGGGACCTGTGTGTCTTGTCTGGCCACACAGTACTAGGACGTGCCTGGCTCATAGTTGGGACAGAGCAAACTTCTGTTGAATGCTTGAGTGTCTTCAGACCCCTAGCAGCCGAGGATTCATGTGAAAAAATGCTGAATTCTTATCTCCAAAACGTTTTCCCCAGTTCCTTGGAGGTTCAAGTACCACTTTAATTACATCTGTTAGGCATGTGGAGGACCCAGGTATCATATACAGCTCTGAATTTATGAATTGGGATCCTATGTCGTCTGAGACATCCAATAAGAGATGCATCAGGGCCAGGCCATACACACGAAACCAGGATTCAGGAGCAGGAAGAAGAAGTGGGAGAACACCGCAGTGAAACTGAAGAACGGGGAAGACAGACGGACGTGCCCTGCTAGGACATGACTAGGCAAGGCTTGTTACATGTGAGATTGGAGCTGCAGTGGCCACCAAACCACAGTACTTGGCATTTCATGGTAGAGCCTCGCATTTACTACTTTTTTCCCCCACCAATAGAGCTTCAGTGCAGAAGAAGAGGAGGGCATGAAGTTTCTGGGGTGGGGGGACCAGCGTGCACTAGGTGGAGTTTAAGGTGGGAAGGAGTAGTGTGCGATAGAACTTGCTGTTCGTCGAAGAAAAGCCAGGGTCGGAATCTGGAGGAGAAAAGAGAACAAACACTTATTTTTCTGAAAGGAAAGCCGGGCTCTGAATCTGGAGGAGGGATTTAACTAGCTGTATCCCCGGGATCCTTGTAAAGTCCCCTGCCTTTCACTAGCCACAATAGAGCCAGGAGGATGCGATCATTGGCTTTGATTAAAGTGGTGGGTGGTGTGGGCAGGAGGCAACGCGAGCCGCGGTGGTGCGAAGGGGCGGTGCGAAGGCCGGGCGAGGAACCAATCAGCGGCGATTCTGGGTTCTTGCGGGCTGCTCAGAGGCAGCTGGAAGGACCAGAGTTGCTGGCTGCCTCCTCCCAATCTCCCAGGCACAACGCCTCTGTGGACGCCGCGCAGGTCCCCAGTTCATGCTGCCCTGAACTTCTGTAGGGACCCTTGCGCGAATATGCCCAGAGCCTAGAAAGTGGTCCTGAGGGGGCAGAGAGTCAGTCACTGAGTGGGTGGATGGAGCGTGCGGGAGGCAGGACCGAGGGTGGGAGACAAATGGGCGACTTGCTTCTCAGGTTTGCTCCAATTAGCACCAAGTTGGCAGACAATCCACAAACCCACGACACCTTCGCCCACCGCCCCCCATAATATTCTCTGCATTTCAGAATATTTTGACTGTAAGAAAACTTCAGCTCCTTCTGGTAGGTTCAAGATGAACAGACACTTAGTACCACCTTCTCGCAGTAACACTACGTGGATGAATCCCGGGGATCCTCAACTGCAGCGCTCTAACCAAACTCTGCACCCTTCAGAGTGAGGCTGACATGGAGGTTGGGATAGGGGGTAAGTAGGGTGGGCTGGACAGAGAGGCCCCTGGGGGAGGGGCGGGGTGGCGACCAGGAGCGGGATGCCGGAGGATTGCTTGTGTGACTGCATCCAAAGCAGACCGGTCCAAGGAGTTCTGCCAGGGACATCACCGCCTGCATTGCGTCGGACCTGACCATTTCCAATGTGAAATTCCCGGGGAAGGTCGCGCGCGCAGCTTAGGGCCGTGCGTGGGCGGGGCTGCGGGCCACCGGGGAAGAGGAGTTGGTGGTGGGCTTTTTGAGGAGGAGAGGAGGGAAAAAGAAGAAAAGCTGTGCTGGCAAGGATGGGAACTGAATGACAACCCCCCTCTGCCAAACCACCCCCTCATATTTTCCATCTACCTCCTCGCTCCTGCCCTCCCCCGCCCTCCCCAACCCACGCCCGGGTGGGCCAATCGCTGCTCCGCATTCCAGGCGCTTTCTCAGGTTTCTGCTGATCTTGCAGCGCCCAGAAATGGACCGTGCGGACCTGCGGCCGCACGCTTTCTGCCCCACTCCGAGCTGCTGAAGGCTCCGGGCACGCCGTGGAGCGAGGTTCCTGCGGTGGTGCGGAGACCCGAGAGCCATGTAGAGCCAGGCTTTGGACCCCCCGCCTCCCTCGGGATCGAATCAGGGGCTCCCATAGTGCTCGGAGGGGGCGACCGTGCTGCTTATCGCCATTTGCTTGGGTGACTCTGGAGGGGGTGGCCTTTTTGCTTTTTCACCCCGCATCTTCCGGAACTCCTTGAACCGGAGAGAGATCAGAGCCTCCAGGTTGCCTGCACCGTATGAGAATGGGGGTAGGGAACGGACATTTCCCCCGTAGCTGCTCGATAAAACGATCGGACCCCTGAGAGAGGAAGGACGCGGACCGCGAGGTGCCCGGTGCCTCTCGGATGCTGCTGTGGAGGTGGCCGTGGCTCGCTCCGGCTGCTGCAGTGGAGACCTGCCGCATTCGACTCTCCGCCGACTCAGCACCGCCCCTGCGCCAAGCCGGCCGGCCAGGTAGGGAGCTTCCCAGTTCGGGGCTGCAGAATCCGAGGTTATGGTGACAGGGTGGGGGAGGCTGAGGGTGAGGGGTTGCTGCCCAGGGCCCGGAGCTCCTCCAGCATCTCTAAGCGCTTTTCCGATCTCCAGTTTAACGAAGTTGTAAACAGATCGGCTGTTGGGCATTGGGGGAAAAGTGGGATGGAAGATTTCCAAACTTGGATTTCTGGGTGTCTGTTGTGTGTCTGTTTGTGCGTATGTGTTAACCCAGTATAAGTCCGGTGTGTTCTACAAAAGCTAGTAGTCTGTGCTCTTCGGTGTCTATAGGTTCGTCCCATCGGAATGCTTCTGATCTTCTACCCTCGTATCACTTTTTATTTCTCTGCAGCGTCCATCGATTGCCCCGTGAGAGCTTAGAAGGCGGCAGGCGAAGAGGGGTAGGAGGGGGGAGAGCCAAGGAGCAGCAAAGGGGGTGACAGGCGTGGGGATCTGCTGAGCTGGCACTGCACCGGGTCCTAGGAGGGCTGCAGGAGGGGAGGGGAGCTGCGGCCAGCCCCGGAGCGATGGCAGGTGTGCACTAAGGCAATCAGAGCAGGAAGAAAAACCCACTCACCAACACAGAAAAACAGAGCACACCCCCAAAACCCAAACCTCTCAAAAAAGCTGCACTGGGGGCTCTCAGGCTTTCCAAATTGGGTAAAAGGCAGAGTGGAGGAGGGGGAGGTGGTAACTAGCAAAGTTGCAGACCTCTGAACCTCCTGGTTCTGAAGCCCCTCCCCGTGAGCGTGGGGGAGAGTCACTCTCCGGTGGGGGGGGCGCCTGGGTCCCCCCCACCCCTCTTCCCTCGCTCCTTCACACCCCGGGCTCTCTCCTGGCCTCCCACCCCTGCACCCTGCTTCCATCATGACGGTGATGTCGGGGGAGAATGCGGACGAGGCTTCGGCCGCTCCGGGTCACCCCCAGGATGGCAGCTACCCACGGCAGGCCGACCACGACGACCACGAATGCTGCGAACGCGTGGTGATTAACATCTCCGGGCTACGCTTCGAGACGCAGCTTAAGACCCTGGCACAATTCCCCAACACGCTGCTGGGCAACCCAAAGAAACGCATGCGCTACTTCGACCCCCTAAGGAACGAGTACTTCTTCGACCGCAACCGGCCCAGCTTTGATGCCATCCTTTATTACTACCAGTCAGGGGGCCGCCTGCGCAGGCCGGTCAATGTGCCCCTGGACATGTTCTCTGAGGAGATCAAATTTTACGAGTTGGGCGAGGAGGCCATGGAGAAGTTCCGGGAAGATGAGGGCTTCATCAAGGAAGAGGAGCGCCCCCTACCTGAGAAGGAATACCAGCGCCAGGTGTGGCTGCTCTTTGAGTATCCGGAGAGCTCAGGGCCTGCCAGGGTTATCGCCATTGTATCTGTCATGGTCATCCTCATCTCCATAGTCATCTTTTGCCTGGAGACTCTCCCTGAGCTGAAGGATGACAAGGACTTCACGGGCACCATCCACCGCATCGACAACACCACAGTCATCTATACTTCCAACATCTTCACAGACCCCTTCTTCATTGTGGAAACCTTGTGTATCATCTGGTTCTCTTTCGAGCTGGTGGTGCGCTTCTTCGCCTGCCCCAGCAAGACAGACTTCTTTAAGAACATCATGAACTTCATCGACATTGTGGCCATCATTCCTTATTTCATTACCCTGGGCACGGAGATAGCTGAGCAGGAGGGAAATCAGAAGGGCGAGCAGGCCACTTCCCTGGCCATCCTCAGGGTCATCCGCTTGGTAAGGGTGTTCAGAATCTTCAAACTCTCTCGCCACTCTAAGGGCCTCCAGATCCTGGGCCAGACTCTCAAAGCTAGCATGAGGGAGTTAGGGCTGCTCATCTTTTTCCTCTTCATTGGGGTCATATTGTTTTCTAGCGCAGTGTACTTTGCCGAGGCGGAAGAAGCTGAGTCGCACTTCTCCAGTATCCCCGATGCTTTCTGGTGGGCGGTGGTGTCCATGACCACTGTGGGATACGGTGACATGTACCCTGTGACAATTGGAGGCAAGATCGTGGGCTCCTTGTGTGCCATCGCTGGTGTGCTGACAATTGCCCTGCCCGTACCTGTCATTGTGTCCAATTTCAACTATTTCTACCACCGAGAAACTGAGGGGGAAGAGCAGGCTCAGTTGCTCCACGTTAGCTCTCCTAACTTAGCCTCTGACAGTGACCTCAGCCGCCGCAGCTCCTCTACTATCAGCAAATCTGAGTACATGGAGATTGAAGACGATCTGAACAATAGCATAGCCCATTACAGACAGGCTAATATCAGAACTGGTAACTGCACCACAGCTGATCAAAACTGCGTTAATAAGAGCAAGCTCCTGACCGATGTTTAAAAAGCAACAGGCAAGCAAGCAAAAGCCCCAAACAAAAGCCCTGGTGACTCTTGCCCCACACTGTAGATACCTTACAAACCATTAGTCTTTGGATGCTTTACCTGTCAATGCATTGTTGCATTGTGAGTCTGGGGAGTGGCAACCCTGAAGCTTTTAAGACCCATTAAAAAAATAAAACTATTTTCATTTTACTAAAAATGAGAAAAGAAAGTATTTTATAAAACTGGCTTCAGTGCTGTCCATTAAGGAGTCTGTAAGGAATAAGACTCACGCTTTCCCTGTACTGAAATATTTCCAGTCTTTTGGCATAAGTTTTTTTTTTCAGAAACCTTAAAATCAGTTGAGCACTTAGGAATATAAAATTCCAATTTGCATGGGACTCCACTCTAAAATCTTTGCAAAGTGCACACCACATTTCAGATAGTGTACCCCCGGAACATGTGACAGCCTCAGTGGCCAGTGAACAAATGCTTTTATTTTGATCAACTGAATTGCACACAAGACAACCAAAATCCGGACTAATTAAGGCTGGTTCTCAAAGCAACGTATACATCTGTTACTGGTCCCAGTCCGTTGGGATTTTCCATCTGCCCCATTCTCCTAGTCTATTCTCTAAGAAAAGGGTAACCTGATTAAATGAGTTGATTCATCTGTAGAGCTGCTAAGTTCTCTCGACTGCAGATGATCCAAATAGAGGTCTTTTCTCACTAATCCTGCACCCTGACCCCTGACCTTCAGAAGTGGATGTAAAACCTTCCCACCGTACCCTCCTTATTGCAAGAGCACAAGAGTTAAATGGTAAGCATGTTTGAATCTGATAACACTTCTTTTATAATAGCATGCCGAGACAGTTAACCCAGACACTAGGGATAAGCTTACGTTGAAATTGACTCTCCTGAATATAGGTCCCCTTTTCATTTGCATTCACCAAAAGTGCACTCCTTCATTTATTAACTCTTTTCTTAGCAACTAAAGTACTGTATTAAGTACACATGTTAGTCAGATGGGAACAATCCCTTTTTGGAGCTCTAAGCATGTTCTCTTAGTCAGCATTATGGCCTATTTGATTAAGATGTACCTTGACTTCATTAATGCATGATTTCAGTAATGAAAATTAGAAAATACTAAAACTCACAAGTCTGTGGGATGAGAGGGCCCAAAAAGAAACAATGGGGGTGGGGTTGGGGGTGGGGGAACACTCCCGTCAATTTTCCTGCCTTTGCTCAGGGAAATGTGAAGCTTCTGCACAGGTCTAGGCAGAGAGAGGACCAATACGCCCATCCTTTAAGAGACAACTGTGGAAAACTAAATAAGTCATCAAGGTATTTAATACACCTGAGACAAGCATTCTCTCTAGCTGAACATACATACAAGCAAAACAAACAAACAAAAAAGGTGCAATATTGCATGGTTTCTGGTGCATTCCTAGGATGTAAGTGGTAATGTTTATCTCTTCATGCACCCAGAGCAGAAGTGATTTCTTTTTGCTGTCATGATTTGAAGTCTATAGAGACTTCGGCCCTCCCCTTGAGGCTCCCTGAAGAAACTCAGCCAATTGATTTACTAGTTGCTTAGTGCCTTTATCTGTACCCACAGTGAACTGCAGAAAGTGCCTCCATAACTCAGCTGGGAAGTTATTTAACAAAGGGGAGGAAGGGTTGGGGCACAGACCTTTCGCTTTTTTGGTTTTGTTTGTTTTTTCCATCCTCACTTTCTCGCTTCACCACTGTGAGGAGGCCACACTACCCTCAGAGCCCCAAAGAAGAGAAAGAGAAAGCAGGTGCTGCCTCTCTGGCCATCTATGGGACTTGGTCTCTTTGGCAGCCTGACTCCGGATATGAACTGAGACCCAGCTTTGAACTGGAAGTGAACCGTAAACCTGTTCTGTTTTGTTTTCTTCTCCATCGGAAGGCAAGAGAAATGTTTTGGGGAATGTGGAAGGCCACTCTGGACAGACAGAGCTTCCTCGGGTTCAGTGGTTCCTTCTCCCCACCCTCTCCCTGACAGCTACAGCTCTTTGCAGATCTCTGAGAGTCTGGTCTTTGGGGTTATCATTGCTAATTATGGGAACACTTGGCTCACAGTGACCTCTCATAGGCCAGCCTTCTTGGCCAACCTCCTATAGATACTGCCTATGATGCTCCTATGATTGTCCCATGGGAAAGTCACTTCACTGACTGCATATCTGACTACTGCTGCCCCAGCCATTGAATCTAGAGAATGATGGGGACCCTGTGTCCTGCTGAAAGATCGCCATATCACACAGGCCCTGGAGTTCAGCAGCTATTTACCAATGGAGGGGCATTCATTGCCTTTTAAAGGACGCTGGAGTGGGGAACCTTCATACTGCTTTTAGCATGTGACTGCCTGCTCCTGTCTGCCTTACATCCTTGCTTGGCTTCTTCTGGAATTTTCCCTGGTAATTCCATTCTTTTCCCCCACCTAGTCTTCAGACAAGAAGTGAGGCCATCAACCCAGAAACTATGATGACATCCAGGCTGTCTAGCTCAATTGAAGGAAGAAGGACATTTTCTTTCCTGTGGAACTTTTGTGGGTATTCATGGAGAACACAATACATATCCTGGAAGATGAGGGGCCAAGGACTGCCCAACCTCTGACTACAGGGTATCAACCCCTCCCATGTGTGGCTCATTCTTTGAACCTTAGATCATCAGTCTTCTACATGCTTGCAAGTCTCCAGTTGGGGGCAAAATGCCAACTCCCCCTCTAGTTTCCAGGGATATCTTGTAATTTTATTTTGACTCTGAGATCTAGGACACAACAGAACTCTGCCAACAGCAATAATCCACTCAGTACTATGGGATGGATGGGTTAGAGGATGAGACAATGAAGCCGTGACTGATCAGTCTCTGGACACTTGTTCTGGCTCTGTGGCTGTGTCCTGGACAGGTTGACTCTTCTGTATATGTTACAAGGACAAGTGCCGCATGTGGAGAAGCGGTCTGCCTGGGCTTGGGGATGTGCTGTTGTTATGAAGTTGGAGTGGATGGGGGATATGGATGCTGGTTATCCATCTGTAGCTCATTGCAGTGAACTGCGTGGCAAGGAGTACAGGGATTGTCTGTGTAGCATAGGCATGCAACCTTTGACCTAGCTCTTACCCCTACACTGAAACGTGCTGAAATGTCTTTGTAGACCTGAAGGTGCACTTTACTAAACTGCCTACTAAGGAGTGACTCTCATTTGGTCCACTTCATACTTCCTTCCCCAGACTTCCTGACCTTTCACCCCTTCTTAGGTACGGAGCCTTGATAGCTCATGCCCTGATGCTTATACCCGTTTTCTCTGGAAGGAGAAGACTTATGATGTACTGATAGCCATAACCCAGCTCTTCCAACGTGCAGAGCCCTAGTTCAATAGGGTGCTCTTGGAAGGGTCAGGTCATCCTGTGGCTATTAGCCATCCCAGAATCTCTGAAGTGCTTAATTCACTTCAAGTGATCTGAATCAGAGAGACCAAAGATATTCATTTCCTCTGTCCTCAGATTTCTAGAAGACTGACTATAGCCAGGAAAAGGTTTGTTTGGGTTTGGCTTTTCTCTCCCTTCTCTCCATCTGTGCACATCTGTGTGCACACCCCTCACCTCACTTCCCTCCGAGACTTGAATTCTGAAGCCCAGTGGCCTCTGTTCACTGGCAGTGTTTGTGGATTAGTCCAGAACGCCAGGTCAGATATTGTTCCCATATTGTGGTCGGTGAACAGTCATTTCTCTAAAGTGGAACTGTG
This sequence comes from Chionomys nivalis, assembly GCF_950005125.1. NCBI lineage: Eukaryota > Metazoa > Chordata > Mammalia > Rodentia > Cricetidae > Chionomys > Chionomys nivalis. Next base: position 24,630,146 of record NC_080086.1, read on the forward strand.
CGGTGGGTTTAGATCCCACTGTGGTAGGAATGAAGCAGCAAGGCTACCACAGCCTTGATCCTCTTGAGAGTAGAGCAGAAAAAAGTGTCTGAGTGGTGGCTGAGAAATTTTCCTAAGTAGAAATGACATTCAACCCAGAATGGATTTTCTTCATGTTGGGTGTAGTTACAAATTTTTCAAATTGGTGTCTAAAAGAATCAGTAAAAAATTAGTTTTCAACCTCATGCTCAATATAGGAGGCCTCAGTACACTTTTTTTTTTTAAAGCAACTTGAAAGTTTTGTTCCTTGTTTGGTAGACTGGATCGAGCAGAAAGTAGAAAGGGAACATTAGCCGACAGTAATTCCCCGTTTTCTTCCAGGAATGACTTATCCTGGGAGTGGTGAGAATTGGTGGGTGGTAACCATCCATAGCATAAAATTGTTAGAAAGACTATAAACTGCCAAACAACCACGTTATCTTCCAGCCTTTTCCAAGCAAGAGTGAGGCCTTCTGATATTTATATTCATTTTGAGAAGACAAACATGCTAGTATTGGAGGAGCGGGCACAAGCTAGGTTGAACTATCTCAGGAGATAGACTCCCACCTACAGCGTGACACAGTAGTATTTACATTTGTAGCACGGGACTTCAGGGTATATGCAAACGTGTCCAGAATGACTCAGGTAAATCTTCAAGGAATGTACATTACTTACCACGTTTGTAAAGAAGCAAGCAGGAAGTGAATCATTACCAAAACTAGCCCATTACCATGGGCCACTGTGCAAACTCATTCAGGGCATAGACACAGGTTCAAAGCCTTGAGAGCAAATGGCCTCTTTGCTCATTGACTCATGGGAATGCCAATGTGCTAGCAAAGGGTTAGCCTCCGCTGCCCCTAGGACAGCTTTGAGGAAGTTAACCCGGGTCACAGTGGCTTTTATTTAGGCGTTCACAGGGAAATCGTGATGTGAAACTTCAAAGGACCTAGAAAAGTTTTGTTCCTAAATCACAGAAGAAGAGAAAAAAAAATAGAATGACGAAAGAAAATAAAACAAGAAAAGAGCTTGCAGAATATGCTAGGTCACAAGCTGTCTTCCCTTTCCCAAACTTGGAGGAGTCTCTTTCTTCTTCAGTGCACTGTTTAGGCACTGTTGATGCAGCAGCCATAAGTGACGTGGACTCTGTGACATACCTCTAAGATTAAAGATAAAGTATTCCTGAGGCTGGAAACTAAAGTCGAGAAGTATTAATTTGAAGTGCACCCTCAGGACGACAAACCATTGAAGCTGATGCTGTTCTGTTTTGTTCTTTGGCTTTCCAGTTGTTGCCTCCTTGAGTTACAGACATGTCTCATCTCATCTCCCCTGCACACGCCTTGCCCTAACCGTTTTACCATGTCGGGTCGAGGATAGGGAATGTTACGAATGGAGAACCTAACAATGCGCATAGTTTTCATCTATGCAATTTTACTTGGTTCTGTCATCTCATGATCTGTTCATATTTGGCATCAATTAAAGATAATTTTTAAGGATCTTATCATGGAAATCCCTTGATTGTTTTTTTTTTGTGTCTTGTCTTAATTGGTCTTTTTGGGGGGCCCTCTGCTCATACCATCTGCTTTGGGATCTATTCAGATGACACAATGATGACTCCAGGTGGATGCCAAGGAGTGACTTCATTTTCTTTGGGACTGGTGAACAGTTGCTGCCACCCAAGGAGGTGCTCTGGGCTTGCCTTTTGACAATCAACTCATTGGTTGATTTTAGATAGGGTATGGCCTGTACAAATGGTGGGAAATCCTGTTTTGAAAAAGGCAAAGAAATGAAGCCAAAGGGAGTAGAACCATTAGTTGTTCTTGATGAAATTGCTTTGAATTGGAACAGTGTTTCAGTCCTGCCCTAGAAGGAGTGTGTGTGTGTGTGTGTGTTTGTATGTGTGTGTATCTGCATGTACATACTCAGAACAGTGTTATGACATGGTTTCAAATGACTTATTAAATACACAATGCTATCAGTAGTGATTTTGGTGTAGACAGACCAAAGATCCTGGATGCTCTTTACGCATACTTTCTCATCCCACTCCCCGTGTGGTTAACTTTTCTTTCTTCCCTTTCAACAAATGACTTGATGCATTTTCTAAACGTTTGGCCCCTCTTCTACCTTGTGAATATGACATCTTATCCCACTTCTGTGTCAGAGAAAAGCGGGTGCCATGCTTTGGGACTGCTGTAAGTCTAGTGATCTGGATGTCCGGGCACCATCATGGAGTTGCCTTGCACTGTGATGGCCTGGGTAATCTGGAGATGGAGCCTACTTTTTCTATATAAGTTGCTGCCAGAAGTAGAGTCTTGGCCTTAAAAGGAAGCTGCCTGTGGATTTTCAGTTATGGTCAAATTATAGGTCAGGCTATGCTGAAGGAAGAAGAGAGCTAGTCCATGCTGATATCACTGGAGACACATGAGCCAGGAAAAGTACAACCTCCAGTATGTTTCTCAGAGCGCAATGGTCTAGAAGTAGAGGCAGACAGAGCTAGATGGATGCCAGAGGCAGCACTGAATGGAAGCTATGGTGTTAGTGGAGCTTTGTAAAGGGTAGTCATGCCAGATTAGGAGGAGTCAAACAAAGAAGTGAGAGCAGACAGCAGGGCGGGATTGACTCACAGCTGCTTTGTGACTGATCAGGTAACTGCTTCCTGCAGTCAGTCTGCTTCCAGATGAAGAGGAGGGTGGGGTGTGGAGGAAGATTAGTGCCAGACTGAGCAAAGTGCCTAGCTGCAGGTCTTAGGAAGACAGGACTCATCAGCATGGCTGGGCTGGTCACCACCAAACCCCATTGTGAACCAACCGAGAACTGGTTTTCTGAACATCCTTCTTCATTTGCTGGGTCAGAGGTGATGCTAGTGACTGTGTGTACCATCATCTGACACTCTTGGGAAAGAGAGGACAGTGGTGATTAGGACCTAGCATGCCAGTGATTCGTCTCACTTTTAGGGATGTAATAATATATGCATTTAAAAAAGGAATCTTAGAATAGATGAAAATAAAATCCTTTTGGAATAATTAACTTAACAGACCACCAAGAACATCACCAGATAATACACTGGGCTTATAGAAAAGCTTCCCTCATTGTGCTGGACCTGCCTTTCTGATGGACCCACCAATGGACTTTAACCTGCCTTGACTTATAGCTCTGTTTTTTCTGTAAACTATAAAATTTCATGGAACTGCTTCCATGTTGGAATATGGAATTTGGGGGTAGCCTAAATCTATGTTTGTTCATGGGTTCATGGCCACTTAAAATGGCTCCAGAATAAACCGCCTCTTATTCCACCTTCCAAAGACCAACCAACCAACCAACCAACCAACAAAACCCAATTTGAGTCTTTAGGCTGGGGATGTGGCTCAGTGGCATAAACAAGTAAACTGAAATAGACATGTCAGTGATGACGACCATAGTGCTTTTGGTGTTTTAATTCCTGAAATCTGAACTTTTTAAATTTGGCAAGTTATTTTGCACCACAACTCTGTATAGTCTCCCTCTCCTTCTCCCTATCTCTCTCCCTCTATCTCTTTCCACCCCCATCCCCAGCCTAACTGACCTCCATCATCATCTCCATTCCCATTCCCATCTCTATACCCATCCCCACATCTACCCCATTCCTATCTCTTATCTCCATCTCTCTCCATCTCTGTACCCATCCCCATCTCCATCACCATCCCCATCAATCTCCATCCTCATCCCCATTCTTATTCCCATCTCTATACCCATCCCCATCTTCACCCCAACCCCATCTCCACCCCATCCCCATCCTAGCTCCATCTCATTTTCATCTTCATCCCCATCCCCATCATCTCCATGTCTCTTCATCTCTATCCTATCTCTTTGTGCTGGGGAGCAAAGTTGGAGCCTGGCACATGTCAGGCAAACACTCTACCAATAAGAGCCTTTAGATATTCTTTTAGCAATTTTTTTTTTATCCCACATGATCTTGGCTGTCCTTTCCCAGCACTGACTTTGTTCTAGAATATCTTGGAGATGCACTGCTCAGGAAAGCATTGTGTTCTGGAGGTCATTTGCCGGTGAGGACCTGAGAAGTAGTTGTAACTTAGGGAATGAGGTTCAGTCTTCCCATTCTTCCTCCTACCACCTCACAGCACCCCTTTATCCACAAACCTCTAAAGTCACTAGCAGCACTTTGCTTAAAGTCAAAGGCATAGCCTTTCTCCATAAGGTGCTAATAGCAACACTTCAGGCCTGTGTAGCTCTTTGCAGTTTCTAAATCACCTTCTTCTTAATTATATTGCTTGACACCTCCACCTCCCTCATGGATTAGGTCAGGCTTTTGTGAGTATTCCTTTTTATAGACAAAAGGACATGCCCAAGGTGTGAGGTGGAGGGATAGTCTGGGATAATGGTGGAGTTGAGGTCTGGTGTCTAGCCATGGTAGAGCATTTATTGAGTTGACTGATTGTTGGGAAAGACAAGCGCAAGCAAGGAAAGGTCACAGAGGACTCTGCATAGGTACTTGGCTTCTTTGGACTGCTCTCATTTTTGAAAGCGAAATATAATTCCCCCTGAAGTTGCGTGGGTTCCGTGAGAGATACTAGGACCAAATGTTTAAGACATTCTACCGTGTTATAGAAGGGTGAGATAGCAATATGTTGTTAGTTGAAGTAGTGGATGAAGACGCTGCAGAGGGGATTAGCAGCAGTCAGCTCCTCCCTGTAGCAGGAGCTCTGCAGTTACGTGCCTGCATGGGCAATGGCGGATTTTGAAGCTCTGGTGGGGGTTCATGTTTCAAGAAGAAACTTCAGGACATTTCTCACATAATATGGGGCAGTCAGCAGACCCAAGATGCTTGGCCATCCTTCTTGATTCTGTCCCTCCCTTGCTTTTGGCATGAAGTCTGTTTGTCATCTTCAGACCCTAAATACCAAGGGCAGACTCTGCCTTGCAATATGTTGAGGGACCAGAAGGTATGTGATAATGATCTCAGTCAGGATTGCGAAATGTTGTCTGGTTCGATTTTTCCCCCCACTTCCACCTGTGAATATTGAGAAATAAAGCAAGATGTTGCTTGGAAATTTTCTCATATGCTTGTCTGAGAGACATTTTATAAATATATTAAAAGAAACTATTCTTAACTGTCCTCACTAAAAATAAAACAATGCTCAGGAGCATCTATGAGTCAATATAGTCTTTTCCTGAATAGCACGTACTACAGACTTGCTTATAAGAGGGGTACATTGTAACATCGCTATGGTGGTCCAGCCCCTCCCTACTAAAACTGGTCAGATGTAAGCCACAGTGAAGCTCCTGGCAGCTTTTTCTAAGGCATTTTGTTGTACGTAGTCGAGCGAGAAGTCGGAAGAATGTTAGGTTCATGAGACATCTTTTTAGAAACTAACATTCAGGGGCTAAATTGGTATATATATATATATATATATATATATATATATATATTTAAAATAGGTTTTATATGGTATCCCTGTGTTTTCTGTAGTAGATGGCCCATTCTCACTATTCAAAAATACTGCAGGAACATCTCAGGAAAGTCTAATTCCAGCTAAAATTTATTATCATCCCTCACCAGAATTATAATCAGAGATGACCAAGGAAGAGGATAGGCTTACATTTAAGATAATTGTTTTGGAAAAGTCCAGTTCGTAATAAAAATTCTTATTTCTCAGCAGAGTGAGCTAAGAATGTGGAAATCCAAGACACTTCAACTCTTGCTAAGGTAGAGATTGCTCTCCCCACCCCTGCATCCCATGGCACGCCATCATTTCTCTGCTTCAGCAAGGAAGTGATGTTGTTTTCTATGAGTCTCACAGGGAATCAATCTGAGGCTCAGATTTCACTGTACAGTATGTTCCCCCTTCGTATTAACAAGTAAAAACAGTTCTGAATCTCAGAGAAAGTTGTGCGTATGTCAACCCTTCCAAGATGAGACGCCCACCTCTGTTTTTGAAAGATTACAGGATATTAGCTTATTGTTAAAGGACATTTCTAATGAAACTGGAATAGCTGTCTCTGAAACCTAAAAGGATAAAGATCACATCAATTTATTTAAAAATAAATGATACCCTCGGAATGGGAGATGGATCACTGGGTAAAGATACTCGCTATACAAATATTAGAACCTGATTTTGAGACCCTCAGAACTCATGTGTCTTAGTTAGGGTTCCTATTGCTATGATGAAAAACCTTGACCCAACCAAGTTGGAGAGAAAAGGGTTTATTTGGCTTCCATTTCTACTTCTTAGTTCATCACTGAAGGGATTCAGGACAGGAACCCAAACAGTGCCTGAACCTGGAAGCAGGAGCTGGTGCAGATGTCACGGGGGAGTGCTGCTTACTGGTTCGCTCCCCATGGCTTGCTCAGCCTGACTTCTTATAAGACCTCTTATAGCCCCACTCACAATAGGCTAAGGCCTCCCCATGAATCATTAAGAAAATGCCCTACAGCCTGATCTCTTAGAGGCTTTTTCACAGCTGAGGTTCCTTCCTTTCAGATGACTCTAGCTTGTGTCAAGTTGACACAAAACTAGCCAGCACTACATGTAAAGCTGGGTAGGTATGCTAATACTAATTTGTAATCTCAGTGATCTACAGTATGATGGGAAACTGGGCGAAGGGAATCCATGAGGTTTTGGGGAAGCTAGCCTGGCGCATGCAACAGAAAAGCAAGAGTCCCTGCCTCAAAGTGGACACCAAGGACTGATACTTGAAGTTGTCCCTTATCTCCACATATATGCCATGGTTTATGTGCACTCACACATGAAAATGTGTGTGTATGTGTGGTGTGTATACACAGAGAGATGAAAAAATATTTCTTACATGGTTAAAATCAAGTATGTGTTCTTACTGTTCAATCTTTGTGTTGGCCATTCCAAAACCAAACTAAGTTGCCATTACATGATTGGTGTGTTGTTATAACTCATCAGAATAGGATATTTAAGGCCAAAGCATCCACTGTACATGAAGCAAGAGTGGACACAGGTAGTTTAGCATGTAACAGCCACCCAATTTTGTGATTTTTCAAGGGTTTGCAGCAAGAAGATAGTGGAGCATGGATGTGCTAACGTTTATGCGCTTGAAGGTGGGGTGTTTGGCTAGAACAGTTCTCAGGTGGATGCTTAGAAAACGAACTGGCATGGGGAGGCTGGAAACGCTTGGCTTATTTGGTGAGTAGTAAGGAGTGAGCTAATTGCTGGTGGTTATTATGCTCTTCCGTGCCTATGATTATTCTGAAGGCTGAAGCAGTGGCTCATTGGTTAATTCTATTACTTGTTAAGTGATGGACCCTTAAGCAAAATTGTGATCAAAGTGCTCGCTGTACCATGGACTAAATTATCCAGGAAGTTTGGTGGCATTCACTAAGATAGACTTTGACATCCACATAAACATTGGTCTGGATATAGCTTGGATAGTCACACACGTCTACACCTACTCCTAAAGTCCTGAACATCTTAGCAAGTTTCAGTACTTCTTAACTTCTCCAGCTGAGTTGGCATCTCATCTTCTCTGTACTGAGGATCAATTCTCCATTTAGAAAACGCAGTATCTGAGATTCTCAACAAACTATTGTTCGTATGTTCTCTCCTTGGGGGGATGAATCCTCATTGTGGTTTGTTCCGAGAGTGGTTCTTAGCTTAACCAAAATAGTTCATTGATAATTACATTTCTATGCAAGACCCACAGACTGAACACTTCCACATAACAAAGTTCTTCATCCGTTCTGCTTCAGACCATATTAGTACATCTCTTCTCATACATTCCCGCTTCCTTGAGAAGTCAGAGGTCGGTACCTAATTTTGCTAGAAGATTGCTGCACATGCTCTTTAGGCCTCTGAGTTATGATTGACTGCACCCTGACCCCTAGGAGTGATGCCTACCTACTTTATAATTTTCCATGAGACTCTTCATGGTTGTTTTACTGCCACTTTCATGAAAGGGAAACATGAATCTGGGCACTAAACTTGAAGATGGAGAAAAAGGACTGTACAGCAAGTGCTGGTGAAAGAGTCTTTATAACTGGAATTATATCCAGGTTCTTTTCATTACTTTCTCATGTTTCTAGAAGCACACTTGATGTAGGAGGTCCTTCTGTATTTGTGTTGCTTTCATTGGCTGAGTAAAGAAACTGCCTTGGCCTTTTGATAGGGCAGCAGCTCAAGTAGGCGGGGAAGACAGAACGGAATGCTGGGAGGAAGAAGGGCAGAGTCGAGACACCATGAATCTTCAGCCTGAGACAGACATAGGTTAGAATCTTGCCAGTAAGCCACAGTCACGTGGTGATACACAGATTTATGAGGAATGGGTTAAATCAAGATATGAGAGTTGGCCAAGAAGAGGCTAGATATAATGGGCCAGGCAATAATTTAATCAATACAATTTCTGTGTGATTATTTTGGGGGTGAAGTAGCCCGTGCTCCTCTTACTACACACACTTATCACTTACCCATGTCCCTAGAAAGACACCTATCTACAGCTTAAGCTCATGCATCATGACATATCTACACACACATGACCCACCCATGCATGCACATACATCCACATAGTATGATTTCATCTCAGATAGCTGCCCTTGAGTGTATGGTACAGGCATTGCCTGTGCTATAGCACACGTCTACATCAGCCGTCATGGAACATCACTTCCAATGATAGCAATGGTTGTGTTCCAGGCCCTTTTGATGAGGCAAAACCCAAACTTATAAAGACTTCATGTTATGTTTTAATGAGAGAATCTGCCATTGAAGGAAAATTAAAAAGAAAAGTGGCCTGCAGAAGCTGGGAGCATTATCCTCTGGGCCCTGGGTATTCAACACAGTGACTGTGGTGAGAATCTTTCTGATTCTGCCCTTCTTGGATTAACATTTCAGCTGCTACACAGGTACCTTGAAAGCACAGTGATAGATAGTGACTCCAGGACAGAGTGGAGTCCTGAAAGGACTGACCTGTGGCCCTCTCTGAACACTGGCTCATTTTTTTATCTGGGCCATTTATTTTCCTGTGTTAGATTCAAATAGTAGATGCCTTTTCTCTTACTCAGAAAGGGACATTCCTAAATAGAACACTTAGGCTTAAGTTATCGCCTCAACTGTGCAGGAATTTGGGTTTGTGGGCCAAGCATATGCTTCTTCCCTAGTTGAAGACTTTTACTTCCTGGTTTATAAACATAGGAGATAATAAGAACACCTGTTCTGGCCATGATGCATGCCAGAATCACTAATGTCAGGCTATATTGATAATTTCTGAGGACAGTACTTGGCTCTTGCAAGACCGAGCAACACACCTCAAATTTGTATGAATGGAAGATCCCATAAAAATGAATGAATACTTGTGGGATATTATATATGCGGTTTAGTGTCAGTTGAACCCACATATTTGTTCTCTTGACCCGTCTAAGTTTCCCTAAACCCTAAATTTACAGATTACATTTGTATTCATTTGCTCCAAAAACCTTACTAAGGCCTCGTGTCCGAGTTAGAGGGGAAGGGTACCCAGCGTTCCTGCTTCCATCTCTAACACCTTATGAAGGACTTCCATGAGAGTTATTTATTTGATCTCAGTGCTGGGCTTTTAGGTGACAGGTAAAATGGCCTCTAGTTTCCCAGGCGTAGACTGAGTTCCTGGGTCACAGATCTGGAGGTGGAGAAGTATGCAGGAGTGTGTTATTGGGCAAATGATCTTGGGATGATACTTGAGGAGAAAATTGAAAGTAGGGTGGGCAGAGAAGGAGCTCTCTAAACACCTAAACAGAAGCCTGGCCTTTCTTGTGGGGGGGGGCACTCAAACTCAGGTGGTCTTTCAAGTTGTCTCTATTTGGCATGTGAAGGCCAAGCCTTCATGTTTTCTCATTAACCTGTGTTTGGACACAGCCGCTTTGGGAAGGAACATGGCCTCGGGGAAGGTACTTCTCTTATTGTCCGACATCCCTGAAGAGAGTTAAGAGTGTAATATAAGCTGGGGGCACTAGGGGACCAGACTGGTACGTGAAAGCATGCCCCAAGAATGGGCAATAAGCTTGCGTGTGGCCAAAGGAAAGGCTCCAAGGGAAGCAAGGCGAATTGGTGAGCAGGTGGAACATTCCGGTAGGGTCATGGGCTTCTAATGAGGCCTCCTTGACTGTAGTTTATAGATTGACTTGTTAAATAGACAAAGTGCTTCGAAGGCCCCTGGAGATGCTCCATTCTAATGCATGGTAGGCCTCCTCCAGCCTAGCCTGAGCTTTTCTGTATGGATTGAATTCAATTATTAATCAGAGGTGATGGGTGATGCTGGCTAATGTGGCCCTAATGGCACAGGCTGGGGCGTTGCTCTCCTTTGTAATGTGTGTTCTGAACACAGGCTCGGCTGGAGTGCATGCAGCCTGCTCCTCCCCGAATCTGGACACCTCTGTGGTATAATGCTTCGGGGGCCCTGAGAAGTGCATGAAACCGCTGCATGACTTAATGCATTCGTGCAACCTGAGCATTTCCTCTTAATGTGTCACAGGGATGATAGAGCGGTACCTGGAAGGGAGCTGGTGGGAAGGAGTCTTTAAAGCAGTCTCTCAGCCCTCTGGGGGTTTTGTGGCCCTTTTAAAGCTACCCTCTGTGGAATTCATGCACCTGCATCCACATTAAGAAAGTCTGCTTGGCATGTGGAGCAGAAATGACAAGAGTTCTTTAGATTTTTTTTTTCCATCTGAAAACAGACCCCAGGGAACTAATTGTTCAGCGTGCTTTGCCCTTGGATCTAAAAGAACCCCCAGGACTGTGAGAAATGAGGACTCCTGGAACTCTCAGGCTTTAACCTGTTAGCAGAGAATTTGCATTTTGGGAAAGAAAGTGAGAGAGAAAAAGAGAGAGAGAGACCAGCTTGTTGTATCAAACACAAGTAAGATTCGGAATAGACTTGAAAGGAATCGTAGAACAAACGGGAATCCGCAAATGTCTGTCATCATGTTCTGTCACGTCACAGTTGTGCTGGGAATCTTAATGCCAACTTCTAGCTTAGTAATATATCCTATTAGCCGAAGGGTCCTTGAGACGTCATACTAGATTAGCCATTTTTAAGAGAAGCCATTTTCAGAGATGTCAAGGATGCAATGGTGTCTTGGTATTGCTAAGGTCATGGGGCCATGCGGTAAGCAGAACTGGGAAATCTCTGAAGAAGGGGAGGAGAGGTGGAGTAACCACCTGATTTTTAATTTAAAAAAATTACTACTCATCAGTGAAAAGAGTAGTTTCTTGTGGTTTTATTTCTGACTCAGGCTTTTCTAGAAAAGTAACTGCTGGGAAAGACTGAGTTGGAACAGAAGAGTTCATTTCTTTCTAGAAACTTCATCTCAGTCTTCCTAGAAACATGAGAAAGTTCCCCCAAACTGATTGATTCTCTGCAGGCTCAAAACCCAAAGGACTCTAACCAAATAACACCATTACCATTGATGTGTGCATCTTCTGGTGAAGGAACAAACTGAACAGACACAAGGAAACGCAAGCTGGAGGGACTGCAGACTTAGCAAATTGGGACCTGAATGCCTGTCTAAGGCTCAGTGCAGAGGCGAGGCTCTGAGTTACCTGTTCTGGATCCTATTGTGATTAATGTTGGCTCTGTGTGTGTGTAAGGGAGTGTGATTGATCATCATTTTTCCTTATGAAAAGTGCACAGGTTACTGTCCGGAGGGGGCTCTATTCTGGACTTCAATACCACAGAGCCTTACTCTTCCAATTTCTTATATCAAGCAGCTTGGCTTCAATTTAGGCAGAATTTTGTTTCATTCACATTTAATAGAGAAATATATACAGTTTTCTCTCTCGGGTCACACAGAAACAAATCTTCAATATGAAGGCATGAGATACAGTTGTTATCAATGGTTAAAAAAAACAACTCATAGTGCTGTCCAGGCTGGGTCAGTTTGGGAAGCATCCTTCCAGTCTAGAGTTGTAACAGACAATACCAAGACTGGGAATATCATCTGTTTCCAGGCAACCAACATTTCCTGGGTACCAGCTCACTAAGAGGGAAGGTCAGGAGGGACACCGTTGTTACATTTTTGCTTTGAGTTTCTGTAGCCACAGGCAAGGGTAATTCCAGGCTCCCAATTCAGGGAGAACTCAGGGGGAATGTTCACAGGAGTGCCGCTGTGGCCAGTAGTCATATTCCACCCTTCGGTTACAAAGAGTCTGAGCTCCCAAACCATTCATTGGGTTGCTAAGAGGGTACCCTTAGCCTTCATAATTGGTTCTTCTGGTAAATGTTGAGATGACTTCATTGCCATCGCATCATTGAACTCTTCATATCAAAAGAAGCTAACTGTGCTTTTTGATGCCATCTGCAAGCTACTGACTGCGGATAAGGTGCTGATAAAGTCTTGGCTGTGTGTCATGGAACTATCAACTCTCAGAATTTACCTGAACCTGAACATTCCTCTTCTTTTTGTATTGGCTTATCTCAGCAGCATCCCCATCATGCCCCAACTTGCTCAGATGCATTGCCTTGAGGGAGAATTTCAAATCCAGTTCTTTATCGTCATACCAATATATTATAAACTCATTCATGCTACTGTCAAAGGGCAGAGCCTTTGGGAGTGTCTAACTGCTCGTGCAACTCACTGATACAAGTCCAGGGAGCTAGGAGAACTGATTCCGAATTAGAATTTAGTTTGCAAGATCTCATAAGTGATGCATTGCCGAGAATGACAGTGAAAGCCATGATTAACGTATTTTATTCTTAAGTTCTGGTTGAGTCAGCCTCTCCTGACTCAGTGTTTGTGTAGGGGATGTTAGTAAAAGTCACAGACTTCCAAAGTGCATTTGCTTGTACAAACAGAATGCTTATAAATTGTTGAAAGCCACGTTTTTAATGAATGTGTGAAATCTTCTTTCAACAAGATTATACATTATGGTATATATATATATATATAATAAAGACTATATATAATGTATATTATATATATGCCAGGTCTGTGTATTATAATATAAAATGCCGAAAGTTTTCTCTAGCATATAAAATGCCATCTTATTAGTGTAAGCAGCATTTGGGCATGAAGTAAGTAAACTAAGGCTTTGGCTAGCTAAACAATTGTGGTAGAAAAAGGATGATTTTGGAACCAGCATTCTCTGCTTTGAATGTCATGATGATGCTTTTGAGTTATGCAGAGTTGAGTTCAACCCTTTAGCGTGCTAAAGAGAGATGATAGAAAACCAGCCCGGCAAAGATGCCACACTGAACTTCCCTTTCTACTGGCCAGCCAGCAACGCTTCCCAGAGTCTTCTCTCTGTTCAGTCTGCATCCACTCTAATCTCACAGAGTGACCGTGAAGCTCTGTCAGTGATGTATCTGTTCCTAAGGCATGATGCCTGTAGGTGCACATCCCTTTGCTGTTGCCTGGCCCTCTCATTTTATTTTCACTAAACATGTATTCGGTCTGTAAAGACCAGCTTAGACATCACTACCAGTACATCTCAACAATTTTTTAAAAAAATGTATTTAGAGTAATTCTTTATACCTGTCACCTTCATTAGTCTGAGTTCCCCTGGGGAAGGGGGTCGTGTTTAGCACACAGTGTTTGATAAGCACTGGATTAATGGGGAAAGAAAATAACATTTTGCTAAGTTGGATGCTGTGGCGAGGACTCGGAAATTCTGCAAGCAGGTAAGATTTTTAAGTGCTTATAATATATTATTTATACGACAGCTTTCTTCAAGGAGCTTACTGTTCTAAAGTCTTCAGCTATATCTCCTCCTTCCAGATTAACCATTTGACTTTTGAAAATAGGGTAAATAGTTGTCCATCTGTTATTCCTGCGGGCAGGAAACAGACTCCTCTCCTTCACACGGCTCCCGGTGTCTTCCTGGGAATTTTTAGCTTTGATACAGTAAATTAAAAATCACACAGTGGAAAGGATGACCACATGAAATGAGAAAGGATAGTGGGAGAGCTTCCTGGGAAAGATGAAGTAGTCTCAGAGAAGGGAGAAGACTACAGAATCAACACCATGTCGATGGCAGAGTTCAGGCTGGTAGCCAGAAGTCCCGTGTCTAGGTTAATATCCTTGGTGTACTGGGGGCTGTTTTTTATCCTTCTCTTCTTGTTAGCGTTCAAGAGTGGTGAAAAGATTTCCATTTAGGCATTCTTGGGGTTTTTTGTGGTTCATAAAAGCAGATTAATTATCTGTTAATACATCCATTGTGTAACCAGCCCGTACCAAAGAAAGAGGGAGAGAAAGAAAGGCAAGCACAAAAGATTATATCATAAGTTTTTATTTTGATCATGTTTTCTTTCAAAGAAATGGTTTGCAATGAAGACGGAATGTTCTGTGGAGTGGGTGGTACATGGGTTGAACCCTGCCCTGCTTCCCGTAGCCAAGACGGGCTCCGTCACATCAGTCCTGTACGATCCTTTTGGTCCTTTATGATGCTCACCGCAGTTCCCGATTTAGCATCCTCTAATAAACGTTCTGTTGGTGTTTTCCTTCTCCCACCTCGTCATTAATGAAGATGCTGAGTGAAACTGGGCCCATCACCAATCCACCAAGCACCCCAGCAAACACCTCCCACCTCTAGCTGCATACGCATTTCTCATTCCCCTTTGTTTACAATCCTCTTGACTGTTTCTAACCCATGTGTGGTGCTTACATCCCAGCCAACGCTCAGCCTTGTTCTAGGAGGGAAATAGAATCCTGCAAACACTCTGCAGCTATCTTGTATTCAGTGGGAGACCTTGGTTTAGAGAGAGGGAGAGAGGAAGAGAAAGGGAGTGGCAATTTGGTGAGAAGTAAGAAGTTTGGTGAGGAAAGAATACAGATGTTTGAGGTTGGCTTTGCTATTTTGGTGATGGTTTCTAGAAAAGCAGTGCCAAAGTACACACAGAAGCCAGATGCCCAGAAAGGACATCCCGTTCATGTGCCAAGGAGATGCTAACCACCCTTGCCATCTCAAAATGTATCAAGAAATGACAGATGCCCGTGCATGCACGTGTGTGCACGCATACACACACGCATACATGCACACACATACACGTGCATGCTCATTTTCTCATGTTTTAAGAAGAGACTCAGAGCTAGTCCCTCTGTCTTAGTTACCTTTATTGTCATTGTGACTTGATACCTGACAGAAACAAGATAAGAAGAGAATGGTTTGTTTGGGCTCGCAGTCTGATGGGGCACTCCATCATGGCACAGAAGACATGGTGGCAGGAGCGAGGTTTCTGGTCACGTTGGATCCACAGGTGGGAAGCAGCAGTAAATGCTGATGCTCAGCTCTCTGTCTCCTTCCTATTCTGTCTGGGATGCCAGACAATGGATGGTGCCTCCTGTATTCAGGGTGGGTGGAAACACACACAGAGACTGGGAAGAGAGAGCGAGGGGAGGAGGAGAAGCCCAGAGCTGTGTCTCCTGTGTGATTCCAAACTCAGTCAAGTTTCCACTGAAGATTAATTATCATTTTGACTCCCAAATGTTCAATGGGAAACCACATTCCCCTGGTCTCATCTTCAAACTGGCTATTTAATTGTATTGAATTCTGATATTCTATCTCTAGACTCTAGGAATGGAGAAACAAATCAGATATTCCCCTGTCCACGGCCAGCCAGCCTGCTTTGTACTGTAAATACCACAGGGCCAGTGACCCGAGGCATGGGAAGGCAGGGGTCAGCTGATGGAGAGCTAGCTCATTCCAAAAGGAGGGTCTCGAGAGCCTCTGAGTGAGGGGGGACATTGAGCTTGGGCCTTAAAGCATTCTTATTTACCTGATCTTGACTTAAAACCAGAAATCACTTCCTCACAATTCTTGGGGCAAGGTATCTGAAATCAAGACACCCACAAAGCCGTGATCTCCCTAAAGGCCCTGGAGAAGGATCCTCTGGTTGCCTCTGTTTCTGGAGGTCGATGGTGACCCTTGGCATGTGCCTGCTTTGCTCCAGTCTTCACCTCCAGTGTTCATCACATGGTCACCATTCCTGGTGAAAGCTTGTGGGTCACTGGACTCAGCCCCCTGTAACTCAGGAAGCCTCCTGCAGCTCATTATGACAGCTCCTCCCTCGCTACTGCCATTGATTATTTGAGTATGTCCGTCCATTTCCTCCCTTCCGCTACAGCTGTCCAAACTGCACATTGTTGTTCAGGCACAGATAGACCCTACAGGCCAGTGAGGCCTTTTGCTTACCCCTCTTGTGTCTTCCCTGTTCAGCTGGGGCAAATCTCAAGACTGATTGCAGCCACGTGTCTTTGTCCGCTAAACTCCCAAAATGCTAGGTTGGCCTCTTTTATGCTGCCTAGTGCTTCATAACTGTCTCCGTATTTATCTCTCACATACTGTATGGTACTTACTGGCGGTCGTCACATTGCCTATACACGTGTGACCTTCTACAGAGCATGCGTGCTTACGACTGAGTGCATGAAGAGATGGAAGGCTACAGGGACAAAGAAACTGTTGAACCAATGAGTGGGTGGCCGGCCTAATAGTTTCTGAACTAAGCACCAAGGAAAGCATTATAGTTTTTTTTTTCTTTCTGAAATTGTTCTTTCGCACTTCTGTTTTAAAACTACAACAGAAAAATAGAAGAAGAGGAGGGTAGAAAATATCAGTTTTAATTATGAAATAGTGTATTTTGATAGTTATCATTTTGTATAGACTCCATTATCTGACTTTTTTGCTCTTTTTTCCCCATCATGGTTGGCAGTCGAGGGCTGCTAGCCCCTCTCTTTTGGTGAGAGGGCTGGATGGAGTCACACGTAGCTGGCCTAATATGCTCAGAACCCCGAGTTTTACCTGCCTTGGTGTGCAGCACTTAACACCACTCAGCTAAGGCCTGCAAGTTTACATCTACCACTTTGTAAACTTTCTGCAGACTTCTGTGTTTACTCGGTCTCCCTCCCCTCCCAGGCATTCTTATGTCTTAGCTTGTTGGTATCACTTACATGTTGTTGGAGTTTGCATACAAAATAGTTCCATTCAAAGGCTCATGTCTTAGGGGTTTGGTCTCAGCTGCTGGCGCTAGTTGGGGGAGTTCTAGAAAGTTTAAGGGGCTAGCTCGAGGAAGTAGGTCATTGAAGGTATGTCCTTAGGGATATCTGGCCCCTAGAAACCTCTTGCTTCATCCTCTACTTCCTGCCGACTTGAGCATCCTCTTCTGCCATGTGGTCCTACTGCCATGATGTTCTTTCTCGCAATAGCACAGGCAGTGGCCATGGCTGGAGCCCTAGGAAACTGTTAGCCTAAACAAGGTTTATTTCTTCAGCTGTATATGTAAGATATTTGGTCACAGTGGTGAGAAAAGAGGCAAACACACACACATACACACACACACACACATGCACGCACACACCATGTTGCTTAAAATTGTATTTCCATGTTCTTAATTTAAGAGAATAGTTGGCACGGGCAAAGTAAAATATAATTCTTTCTCCTTTTCACTTGAGAATGCAACTATCAGGAGAAAAGTAGACTATTACATACATAGGCAGGGCATACGTGGAAAGAGCGGCTTCTATGGGACAGCTCTGTGGGAGCATCCAGGTTCTAGTCCAGCTACATTGCTCATAGGCAGTGTGACCCTGGGCTTCAGTGTCTCTGGTCTCTAGGTATCCATGTCACTGTAAGTGTGCCAGACAGCAAGATACTTCTCGTGAGGAGTCACCATTTTAATTTTTCAGCACAGATTTGTTATCTTCAAGCACAGCTGGCTACATATCATCATGAGACAGTTCTTCACCTCATGATTCTTGCTTCCCAGAACTCCCCATGCTTCCTTCTGATTGGGTGAGAGGAAGGAAGGCAGGAAATGGAATCAAATGTTACTTCTATACATTTTTTTTTAAAAAAATTGCATGCTGTGGGGGGGAGATTGGAGTAGGGTTCTTAACCAAATCTTTTCAGTTCTTGCGGATTGGGTTTAATTTTTTTAAAAAAAACACACTGTCCCACAAGTCCAAAGAAGTAGAAATCGACAGTTTCTTTTAGCAGTGATGATCTGGATGTTCAGTGATTCCTAGCAGAATGACTTCTGCTGGCATTTGTAAAGATGGGGATGATGCAGCTACAGGCTGACTAAGCTGAACCCAGGGAGCTACATTTATTCGCCTATTAATTATTCATGCTTGGAATTCTCCAAGAGGTAATATGGAGAGGTATATAATAAAAAAAAAACCCTCTATTTCCAAAGGGCTTTACAACTCAAGATAAAGGAGCTGTGGAATGACGGCTGAAGAGGTCTTCCTTTTGGTTGAGTACATATTTTATCTTTAAGATGCCTGTCATACATGGAGAGGAAAGGATCACAGCTCACACGGCTTTTACCAGATAGTGACACAAGCCTGCTGTAACTTTAGAGGAAACAATCTCACATAGTCCCTTATATCAAACCTTAGGAGAAATTTAATATCTCATTTTCATGTTACTTGACATTGTTTTAGTACTTTGGTAGTACTTTTAAAATGCACATGTGATTTTTACTTCATAAACCCGTATTTTACATTGCCCTTAAAAGCACAGCTGCAGGCCTGCCAGACCATGGAAGTGCTGGACTTGGGTTGAATTAAGTAGTCCAAGGACACAGGCATTTGCTTTCATGCAGTGATTTTGATAATTGGACTGACTGCAGCGATGGGGCTTAGGAAACCAGAAGATCAAGTTGTGATCATGTTTCTTATAATATCTGCTTTGAAGATTAATGGTCACCTGCAGGCTTTTGGTGGTTGCCAGACATACAGAAGTCCACCTGTCCATGGAAAAAGGCACCATATGCTTAAGCTATAGGGCAGGCTTCTGGCAAAGTCAACATTGTGTCATGCAATCATTTTTCTATTATATTCTTGCCCTATAAAAAATCCATTCTGTGAAAGATTGAGCAAGCTGCTGAGTATTTCAGGTCACGTTAGCTTTTTATTTTAAAGTTAAGAACAGTTATGAAGGAAGAAGAATTTTCCACATAGCAGGCCTATGACATTTGGTGAGATTGTCTTGAGGACGAAAGTTGGTTCTTTCATATACTTTTATTTTGTACCTATGAGTGTTTGCCTGCATGTAGGTATGTGCCCCATGTGTGCAGTACCCCCAAAGACCAGAAGAGGGCATTGAACCTCCTTGAAATGGAGTTACAGGCAATTGTGAGTTGCCATGTGGGTGCTGGGAATTGAGCCTGAACCCTCTGGAAGAGCAGTCAGCACTTTTAATCACTGAGCCATCTCTCTAGTCTGGAAAGTTCATTCTCGAAGCTCCTGGAGAGAATGATGAGCCAGCATTTCACAGACCCACAGAACAAGGGAGCTCTCTGCTTTGCTTATGGCATTATCGATAGACTTTCAGGAGTTGCTAATAGAATGTCAGGCACACTGAACATGTGGTATTGCAGATGAACTCGTCATTGTAAGAAATGATCAAAATTTGATTCATATGTTTAATATACAATAGACAGTGACTAATGTCATAAGGATTTGTTGAAATGATAAGATGGTTTATAACTTATACTAGCAGTCTTGGAAGAGATAAAACACTATTTGGTGCTGTTTTCTATTGTTAGAGCCAAGTTTGAGATCTAAGCCCCTTTATTTTATAGAATATTTTTAGAAGGTAGCTGTTCTAATTTGCTTTCTGTTGTTCCAGTAAAACATTGATTAAAAACAATTTGAAGGAGGAAAGGGCTTTTTTTTTTCCCAACTATAGTCCACCATGAAGCTAGGCAGGAACTCAAACAGACACCCTGGAGGAACACTACTTACTGGCTTTCTTCCTCTGACTTGCTCAGCTTGCCTTCTTCTAAAGCCCAGGACCAACTGCCTCTGAATAGCACTGCCTGTGATGGTCTGGGCCCCCTCCCATCAATCACAAATCAAGAACATTCCCCACAGACATGGCCACAGGCCAATCCGATGGAAGCAGTTCCTCAGCTGAGGTTCCATCTTCCCAGCCATATCAAGTTGACCATTCAAATCAGCCATCATAGTGAAGAATCCGAACAAAACCCTAAGATAAATAGAAACCCACAAAACTGTTTATTACCCAGGCTCTTCCATTTATAAACAGAGCCCACCCAACCTGTCTGTGACCCCTTACCTTCATCACATGCCGAGTATCACACTGAAGTCTCCTATAGAGAGAACCAATTATCTTTTCTGAAATGTTGCAAGCCAAAGTTAATTATTTGACAATTTTATAGTCCCATTATATGATATACTGAGGCATAAATAGCAGGAGTTTGAGGCTAGCCTAGGCTACATTGCCAGCCTAGGGGATAGTCTCAATTTTTTTTATAACCTTTAAATTAAGAAGTCATAAACAAAGCAATGCTTGCCATTCTGTCTCTCAATTGTTCCATTTCCCTACTACATATGTCCTTTTGGTCACTTATTTATTTAATTCTGCAGGGCTGAGAAGTGAGCCCAGGACCTTGCACATGCTAGACAAGCACTGAGCCACACCCCCTGCAAAGGTTATTTATATCTTTTGTTTCTGTAGAGCCTGTCTTTTATTCCACTAAAGTCACCAGTGGCATGAAGTTATTAGCTTGGCACTGGACATAGTGGGAGCATTTACACCATGGAAATTGGATCATGCTGCAGATTTTCTCTATTTATGGAGGAGCCCACTGTGAGACATTTCCCAATACTACTGTGCCCGCCCTCCACTATGGTGTTTTTGGTATCATTTCTTGAAAAGGAAAAACCAAGGTGACAAAAACTTAAGCAATTAGCTTAAGTCCACAATAGCTAATTAGGCAATTGACTTAGTTAGATCTTATGATGCTTCCTATATTGTCCCTTTCTGTGATGAGAGTACATCCCCACTGAGGACACATGGTTCATGGGCACCTAGGATGGTAGGCTGTAGTAGATGATGTTAACTGTCTATTGGAGGCACCTAAATATTTGCCTTATAAACACGGATGTCTCCACTGTGTTAGACTTGAACTTTGGCCCCAAGATCACAGATGGGAGGAGACCCAGACAAACCAACTGGGTTCCATTATTTCAAGGTAAGTGCTTGAATCAGAAAAACAAAAGGTACAGAATGGAGACACCCAAGACTGAAGATCCAGGAAGTCAACCTGGAAGAAGTGACTTCTAACCCTAGGTGGGAGGGTTAAGTAAGCCTTAAGCCAAGCCAACACGACAATAGCACACACTAAGGTGTGACAGAGACATGCGTAATAAGAACTCCCAGCACTGGGAGGGTCAAATGTACATGGAGTATAAAGACCAGCACAGGAGCCAAGACAGCAGGTATGCTGGAAGGGCCACTTTCCCATTGATAGTTCATCTGATTACTCTTTGAGAAACAAGCAGAGGAGTGGGGCTAAAGGTGGAGCTGCCACCCAGGGGGCTGGAGCAGGACATCCTAGCCACGGAGGAGTTTATTAGATGTACTGAAGGCAGCTGTCCCCAGAGTGAAGAGCACAGAAGAGCAGGATGGGGCCAGCAAGATGGCCTCTTTTGCAGCCAAGCCTGACTACCTGAGATTCATTCCCAGGACTGCACGAAGGAAGGAGAAAACTGTCACGAGTTGTTCCCTAGCCTTCATATTATGAGTGGCATGGCACGCATGTGGGTTCACACAATACATCAATGTAAGCTAAGACAGAAGAAGACCCAAGATGGGGCCAGGCAGACAGAGAACATATGTGATTATGAGGCTGGGAGGAGGCGCTTACCTTTATCACCCCTGGGAAGAGCATTTGGATTTTGCTTTCCTGCTTATGATGGCCGGCAGATCCTTTTGATGATTAGTCAGTGTCCAGATCCCATGCTGAAACATTTAAGTTATCTCCATCAGCTAATCACAGTGCCCTCCTAAAATTAGATGTGAGTTCCAGAGTGTTCTGGTCAGTGTTGCCTTCTTTGGCAAATGCTGATTTCCTTAGCTCTCTCATTGTTGACCCTCTGAAGACTTGGTCTGTTCTTGTTAGTTTCCAGTAATGTGTTACTTGATGTCCTTTACGAAGAGAGAAGGGTTGCTTTGGCTCACAGTTTGGGAGAATTGCATCCATGACCAGTTGATCCCTTGATGGCAAGCCAATGTATCATTGAGGGAGCTCACAAAGAAGCAAAACCCCATGCCTAATGGCCTGGGAGAGAGGGGAGGCTGGGGTCTCACAGCCTTGTTCAAGGGCTTGATGCCTTCCCACACCTCAGCAGGCCATGTCTCTTGAGCTACCACCACCTTCTAGGAGTGCTGCCTGGACACCAAGCTTCTGAGCCTTTGGAAGACATTCCAGAGTACAGTCCGTGAGTTGCTCACAGGTGGATCCCCCAGTCTGGTTCACAGTAGACACGCAGCTTTTGTGGCAGGACTGATTGATGCCATACTCTGTCACAATTAGATAAGAAAACTCTCAGACTTGGAGCTCAGAGAAAGGCTGTGTTGTTGTTGTTGTTTTCTACAAGGGCATCTGAAAAACAAATGTCCTACTGGAGAATTAAGGAAACGAAGCTGCTTGGCAAGCCAAGGCAACCCTGAGAGTCTTTCTATGTACTCTTGACCACCCAGCCTCTCTCCCCACCCTTCCCAATCTAATCCCTCTTCTCCTGTCTCTGTTTCTAAATGGAGGCATGCGGTGTTCACACAATCACACATTGCCTGCCTCCACGTCTAAAGTGACACCTAGACTAACTCTTCACAGTGACCCTCAGCGCGTCTCGTAAGCCTCCACCTTCAGCTGTGAGCGGAGCCCTCAGCATGCTGTGCTCTCCACACCTCCCTGGTGCACAGCCTGTGCTTAGAACCCCTTGCCACCCACACTGTGCGTTCTTGGTTGACCTTCTTTCTCTGGCTAGTTCTTAGTTCTCTTTGATGACCCTACTCAAAAAATTCCTTGCTTCCGAGAAGATCCTTTCCTCTGATCTGGCCGGACCTTGTGGACTAACCCCTGTCTGAAATAGCCCTGAATACATTGTCAGGTCAGTAATCTGTTTACATGCCAGATTTACTTCTAAGTCATGGAGTCCCTTTTGGAATTGCCAGCGAGCACCTGGCACACCAAAAATGTTAAATAGCAAGTATAGAATAAATAAATGAATTAGGAAGGCACTTCCTGGTGGGTCCTGGGAAATCACTCTGCTTCAGGAATGCATCCCTGTACCCCCCTCCTCTAGCAGAGTCATGTGATCACCTCCTCAGTTCATCTTAGCAGGGTCTTGATACTCTAGCGCTTGCATGGCCTGTCGTATCGCTGTGCCATGTGCATCTGAGTACTTCCCTAAGCACACACTCAACTGCTATTGCAACATGAAGCTGCTTTTGTTACACTCCTCTATAATTAGACTCTCTATATAATGGGGCTTGCTAAATCGAGAATAGCTAGCGCTTGTGTGGGGGCAGGCAATAAGACTGATAGATTATATTCAGCTCCAACTTTCAATCACTTGTGAGATCTGTTATAGACATGGCAGATGGTGGCTGACTCTAAAAAGGCTCATAGAAAGGAGCCAGGGTGCTCTGCCGAGAAGGCAAAACACAGCAACGCTGCACGCGGTGGTCAGAGACAGGCGAGGGAGACACACTTGTCCCACAGCCGAATGCTGCACGCGGTGGTCCGAGACAAACCAAGGAGACACACTCATTCCACAAGTGTTTATCCACTGGCTGAGGCTCTCTTTTGGAGACATGCTGGAGGGAACAAAACAGGCAAAATTCTCTTTCTCCTCTCTTAGAATAGGACAACAATATCAGTAAGTAAGTCAACGATCTAGAACAGGGTTCTCAAACTGTAGGCCACAGCCCCTTTGGGAGTCACGTATCAGATATCTATACAATATGTTATGAGTCATAACAGTGGCAAAATTACAGTTATAAAGTAGCAATGAAAATAATTTTATGGCTGGGGGTCACCACAACAGGAGGATCTGTAATAAGGGGACACAGCATTAGGAAGGTTGGGAAGCCCTGGTCTAGAATTTATGATGGTGCCAAGTGTGAAGAGAGTAGGAAAGGAGGGGAGGAAGAGGACTCCCTTGTCGGGGGGGGGAGGGGCGGTTGTCTTGTTGTCAATGGAAAAGATAGGAAAAGCAGTGCAGAGATGGTGGAAATGAGGAGTGCAATCTCAGTGAAGACAGAACTGTGAGGTGCCTGTGGGGTTCGCATTCCCAACAGAGGGTCTTCCAGAGCAAAAGGCTGTGTGGGTGGGTGTCTAGCATGCTGGGACAACAGCAAGGTCAGTCTTAAAGGAACAAGCCAGACTATAGTGGGCATATAAGTCCTTTAAATATTGTTCACATCTACATCGAGTAAGACGAGGAAATAGCTGGAGGTCAGAAAGCCAGAAATCCCATGTGCCCTCAACAAAGGCAAGCGGATCTGCTGGGCCTGGCAACCGAGTAGATGAACTGGGCTTCCTAGGTGAAGTCAACACAGAGGAAGACTGATGCTCGGAGTTGGCATTGCTTCCCTCTCCCTTGTCAGTCATCACCCAAAGCCTTGTCGCCGCCACAGAGAATACATGGTAGGCCAAGGGTGTGAAAGCCTTCACTTCTACACAGTCGGCAAGACAGACAAACCCCCAGGAATGCCATCCGCTGTGTGATGATGGGTAGAACGCGGCATGAGAGGATGACGGGTGGCCCCTACCTCATCTGAGAGCACATAGGCTTCTCTTCCAGAGGACCGAAAAGCAGAGCTGAATCTGATGACTGAGAGGAGGCCGTGTATCGGAGAGAAACAGCCGAGCCTCTGAGGCCGACCAAGCAGCGAGTCGGAAGGCTCTGAGGCCCGGATGGTATTGTACTTCTTGGCCCTAGACACAGGATAAAGAACCAGTGTACTCAGTGTGAAGAGAGCACAGGGCATGGGAGCAGGTGAGGGCAGTGGCATGAGGGAGAGCTGGAGGGGTAGGTGGGGGCAAGATGAGGAAGGTCTCTCTAGGACTTCATTCTGGGGCAATACAATGATCCTGGTATTGGTTTTGGAAAGATCATTGATTCTGGCTGCAGAGTGATGGATAGATGTCAGGGGAGATGAATGTGGTGACTAATGGATCCTTCCTGGCAAGACCGATGGAGGCTGTGTGGAAGGGGGTGAAGAGAAGCAGGCAGATCAGGTACACACTGGGAGGAGAAATGAACCAAATTTGTTGACTAATTGAATTTGTCAAGGGTGGTGTGTGTGTGTGCGCATGCGTGCACACTAATAACTCCCAGTTTCTTACCTGGGGGCTGAATTCTGACAAGGAAGGAAAGGAGGATGAGCAGGTTTTGTGAGGAGAGGCAGGAGGTTGACTGTTGGAGGTTGTGAATAACAAGGCGAGACGTGGAACCAGCAGCTGACTAGATGGTGCAGACACAGTGTGAGGGGACGTATACCGGAAACATGCTTTTTCTCCTCTGCTTATGGAGAACTCTAGCAGCCTTGAATGTGGGGATGAGAGGGATCACGCATGTCATGGCTTTAGAGTTGTCCACAGGAAGCCAGGAGAATAATGTGCCTTTGAAATCAAAAATCAGAATGAGTAGCATTGATTTGCATCTACTGCTCTCCACCCTGGGTCTTTGAACTTGGCTCTTTAGCCTCAAACTTGCCTAGTTCTTTGCCCACACACATTCAAACAACTTGCTCATAGGCAAACATGGGATAGAGAGAGATTGCTTTAGGCCTATTCTACCATATTTGGAGAGTTTAAGAATGTGAGAATACGTAGTGCCTATGACTACCTAGGGAAGTGGAAACCCTCATTTTATTTAGTGAGGGGAATATCGGTGCAAGCCATGTGAGCAGTCACGTAAGCACAAGACATGCTGTGGCCCAGCGGTCCCCCGCTGTGTAGTGGGCAGAAGAGCTGGTATAGGGCTACCTAGAGATAAGTGAGGATTCAGCGGTTGATAGCAGGACATAATCTGAGCGATGTCACTAAGGGATGACCAAGACATATATGCACAAGTGCATGAAGCAACAGTCAGTTCCAGTGAGGAATAACATGTGTATTCCTTATTACACACTATTAATTAAAGTAAACACATGCACAGTAATCTGGTCACCATCTAGATTGACTTTTAGAAGGGGACTCAAAAGAAGGAGATTGGGAGGGGTATGGAAGGTTTGGTTAGAGGTGAAGAAGGAAGGAGATTACCTGGGGGCTGAGAGCTGAAGAAACATAGAAAGGCAAGCCACAAAATCGAGGCCAGAAGCTCCCACTTCCCATTTGGTCCTGGTCCCTAACCCTTCACCCAGGACTGCTTTTTAAGTCTTATCTTCATCTCCTATGAATGAGGACCATAACATCTCAGAAGGAAGGGGGTTGGCATCACCCAATGAACTTCGCCAACAGTGTGCTTGGCACACACCACACACAGGTAGAGGCAGTTTTCTCCGTCCCGTCCCTGTTCTATGGAGCGGCGGGCTGTGTCCCGCCACCCAGCTAGCTTTATACCCGAAATAATTACACGGAAACTGTATTCTTTTAAACACTGCCTGGCCCATTAGTTCCAGCCTCTTATTGGCTAGCTCTTACATATTGATCTAACCCATTTCTAATATTCTATGTAGCACCACGAGTTGGCTTACCAGGGAAGATCTTAATCTGCGTCTGTCTGGAGTGGGAGAATCATGGTGACTCACTGACTCAGCTTCTTTCTCCCAGCATTCTGTTCTGTTTTCTCCACCTACCTAAGGGTTGGCCTATCAAACGGGCCTAGGCAGTTTCTTTATTAATTAACCAATGAAAGCAACCGATTAGAAATAAATCACTCCCACATCACGTCCCAGTGTGCTCCTTCCAAAGCTTGGCTTCCATTAGGCCTATAGATCTCCCCAGAGGCCACTCTGGTGTCACTGCCTTCAGGGGGTTCTGCTTGCTGACACTCAGGGCCACTTTTGAAAGACACAGGCTGTCCTCAGCTGGACCCAGGACAGCAGCCTTGTGTGTAGTGAAGAGGCAAGCAGGCCTGCTTTTCATCCCACCTGGCTCCCACATGGTTAGCTTTACATCCGAAGTAACAACACACAAATTGTATTCATTTAAACACTGCCTGGTCCATTATATCTAGCCTTTTTTTGGCTAACTCTCATATCTTGCTTAACCTATTTCTAATAATCTGTGTAGCACCACGAGGTGGTAGCTTATCAGGAAGGATTCTAGCCTACTTCGGTCTTGGGTTGGAGAATCATGGTGACTGCCTCACTGCCTTCTTCCTCCCAGTATTCTGTTCAGTGTACTCTACCTATCTAAATCCTGCCTTATCAAAAAACCAAGGCAGTTTCTTTATTAACCAATGAAAGTAACACATAGACAGATGACCCTCCTCCATCCCTTGTGAGCTCCACATTCCTTCAGTCCAGGGAGAGTAAGGTGGTATGGCCTTTCCTGGGTTCCTAGAAGGTGACCTGGCTGCCTGCAGCCGATAGCTTTGGTGTCATAGCCTGGGTTCCCCTCCAGTGAGAGGCCTGCCTACTTTCCCATCAGGCCTGCTTAACTGTGCTGCCCTTGCTCAGCTGGCCTGAGATTGCCCCAAGAGCTTTCCAAAGAGGCTTTTGTTCCTTACTTTTCAACCAAGCTTTGAGAAACTCCCACCAGAAATGCAGAGTCTAAACTGTCTGAAGACCCAGCATCCTCAGGGTGAAGTCCCATTGCTACCATTTCTTTTATCTTAGCCAAGTAGGTGAGGCTGGATCTCAAACAGATTTCAAAATCAGTCATATCACTGATAACACAAGGCGAGTAAAATTGCTGCTCATCCTTGCCAGCATTCAGTCTTTTTATTTTAAAGAAGGGAATTTTAAATTCTATTTTGTGTGTATGAGACCTGCATTTATAGCGTATGTGTGCCCATAGAGATCAGAGGAGGGTGCCTGATCCCTCAGAACTGGAGTCATAGATGTTGTGACTGTTCAGTATTTTTCCTTAAACTACCACCCTCTTCGCCAATGCGATAATCCCGATCAGACCAAATCAGACTGAATTAAAAGATATGTAGATTTAATGGCTGCTAACACTCCCAGGTGACCATCCCCCCAGGGGGAGAACATGGAGAGGGGTACAGAGAACCAAAAGACCACGGAAAACCTAGAGACTACGTGTTCATTCTCTGGGGGGCAGTTTAAATGGTGGGAGTGGTTTTGACCTTCTCTGGGGAGGGGTCACCCATTGGTGGACTTTCATGGAGATGGAGTTTGGACTGAGGTAACTCCCAGGGGAGAAAGCTTATGTTAGGAGCTGGGGTGAAGCCCCTAGCTAAACATTCTAGGTTTTTTGTTTTGTTTTTAATTAATTAATTTATTTATTAAAGATTTCTGCCTCCTCCCCGCCACCGCCTCCCATTTCCCTCCCCCTCCCCCAATCAAGTCCCCCTTCCTTGTCAGCCCGAAGAGCAATCAGGGTTCCCTGCCCTGTGGGAAGTCCAAGGACCACCCACCTCCATCCAGGTCTAGTAAGGTGAGCATCCAAACTGCCTAGGCTCCCACAAAGTCAGTACGTGCAGTAGGATCAAAAACCCATTGCCATTATTTTTGACTTCTCAGCAGTCCTCATTGTCCGCTATGTTCAGCAAGTCCAGTTTTATACCATGCTTTTTCAGACCCAGGCCAGCTGGCCTTGGTGAGTTCCTGATAGAACATCCCCATTGTCTCAGTGTGTGGGTGTACCCCTCGCGGTCCTGAGTTCCTTGCTCATGCTCTCTCTCCTTCTGTTCCTGATTTGGACCTTAAGATTTTCTAAGTTTTTTTGAATAAGGATGTTAGGGGCTGAGGTGATGTTTTTAGCTAAACACTTTTTAGACTCCTTGTTTATATGGATGCCAGGGGGCTGGGGTAAAGCTCCCAGCCAAACATTGTAGACTCTTTGGATAAAGGGATGTCAGCTCAAGTCTGGCTACTTCCTGTGGGCATGGGGTGACTTGGGAGAGGGGAGAGTTGGGAGTTGGTGGGCTCATGCTCAGCGAGAGGTGTGGCTGGCGCAGTATCTGGTTTCCTGTCATCCTGGAGACCTCAGGCAGCTGTTCCTTGAGGGCGATGAGAAGGCAGGTGGCTAGGAGAAAAAATATACTGTTATTATTGGTCCTATGAATGGGACTAGCCATGGGAAGGGTCGTTAACTGTCAGACAGAATGGGACAGAGAAGTGCCCTGGTTGTACAAGAGAGGCTCGGGTGTATAAGTGAGACATGAGAGCAGATAAAACCAGATTTTAGTTGGTAGGTGTCCTTGAGAGTTGGTACCAATGGTGAAGTCCCAGGAGCTGGTGCAGGTGTTGGCCTTGTATGGAGGACCCTTTGTAAGTTGGTCTTGGCCCAGACAGCAGGAGTGACCTGCAAAATAGGCTTGAAAATGGGTGGGGTTAAAATAGGCTCTGGAGACTTAGTTTTTACCAGACCAGATTTCTTGATAAAGCAGCAGAACTTCTCTAGGAACCTGTAAGACAGCTAAAACAAAAACATTTTAGGAAACAAAGGAAATTGGAAACTCTGGATCTCTTAAAATACACCTAAAACCTGTTAGTGAGCCACCATGTGGGTGTTGGGGATTGAACCCAGGTCCTCTACAAGAGTAATACATGTTCTTAACCTCTGAGCCATCGCTCCAGTCCTGTTTCCTCTATTTCTTTCTTTCTTTCTTTCTTTCTTTCTTTCTTTCTTTCTTTCTTTCTTTCTTTCTTTCATTAAAAAGACACAAAGCTGGAGAGATAGCTCAGAGGTTAAGAGCACTGGCTGCTCTTTCAGAAGATCCAGATTTGATTCCCAAAACATATATGGTAGCTCACAACCTTCTGTAACTCCATTTTCAGGGGGTCTGGGATTTCCCCAAGCACCAGGCCCACACATACACACAGAGGCAGTCCTAGCCATTGTTCTGTTGCTGTGAGGCGACATCATGACCAAGGCAACTCTTAATTAAAATAACAACAACAATAATAATGTATCCTAGAGCATCTAGCCCAGCAGTTCTCAATTTTTGGGTCATGATACCCACTGGGAGGGGATCTTTCACAGAGGTTGCCTAGGACCATCAGAAAACACAGATGTTTACATTACAATTCATAACAGTAACAAAACCACAGTTACGAAGTTGCAATGAAAATAATTTTATGGTTGGAGTCAGCACAACGTGAAGAGCTGTATTAAAGGGTCACAGCATTAGGAAGGTTGAGAACCACTAGGCTAGACCTTCTTTCCTTACTAATAATATTCCCTTTTATGGAGAAGGAAAACCATGTTTTTTCTATTTGGCCTTTGCCTGTTTGATTGGCAGATGTGTGTTCTTTACTTGCTCCGCTGATAACTTCTACACAGGGGCCTTGGTGTGGCTGGAATGAGTGGAGGGACAAAAGGCACTCCACCTTAGTTGCCTGGTCACCCTTGGTGAAATGTGAACTGCTGTCTCGTGCCTTCTGATGAACTTTCCCTACGTGCCTGGGGCTCCACAAAGAGAGGCGAATGTCTGTGCAGTCTAGACTGTTTGGGTGGCAGTCTCTCAGTGGGCATCTGCCATTTTCTCTGACCTGAGAGGGCTGGGAAGGGTGGGGCTGGGAACCAGATGCAGCAGGAAAAGGCTGAGGCTTCTGCACCCCTCCCCCACTCATCTGCTCAGAGCTCACAGGTGGGGAGTGTCCTGGGGTCCTCAGGAATTCGAGGTCATACCCATAGAGTAACTGCCACTCAGCCATCACTGTATATGTAAAAAACAAAAAAAGAGTAAAGACAGGGTTGGACCAGAAAATAGGAACTAGGGTCTCCAGAACATTCTGGAAGCTGAAGGTAAATCATGGGGAGCCAAGCTCCATAGCTATGCTTCCCCATACCCAGCCGCCACACAGGTGATCATTGATTTACGTGTAGATTTTTCACCAGCCATCGATTCTTTTTAGTATTTCTGCATCCTAAGTTCTTTAGCTGAGAGTTTTTCATCCTCCGTAATCAGAACACTCCCTTGTCCTGATTCCACCTTAGTCTTTTGGGACAGCTTCTCCGGGCTCAGTGTAGAGATGGCAGGAAGGAGACAGCAGGGAATCTTGGCGCAGCCTGGCTGCCCCAGCTTTGGATGGTGGAGTGGCATCTTCTTCCTCTTTAAATTAAGGATCAATAACAGCCTCTGAAACCAAGGTTGGGCATCCAGAGTTAGCCCGTAAGTCCAGGATCCTGGGCATCCTTGGTCTCCACAGGGTCCTCAGCAGTTTGCTGGGTCAGCTTCCTGACACTGGTCCTCAGTGTACCACTAGAAGCCTTTCTAACCAGATGGGCCACTTCCTGCTTCCTGGGCGCCCTATGCTGTGAGAAGTTTGGTAAACCTACCTGCCTTGGTTGCTCCTTTGTGTACCCCCTTTCAGGGGGACCCCCTCATCAACAGCGGACATGTGCTGCCTTGCCCTCCTTGTAATTCCTGCAAGTACAGTCTCCCTGCTTTTGTCTCCAGTCTGACGAGTGAACCTAGGATTCACTTCTTCTAAGCGCTGTTTATGTCTGATGCCGTAGCAAGGGACCACATTGCTGAGGGTAAACATGATGTAGCATTGTGTAACAATTAATCAGGGCATTTAGCACATTCATTGCCTAAAACGGTCACCATTTCTTTGTGGTAAGAACATCCAAAACCCTTTCTCCTAGCTGTCTTGAATGAAGAGTATTTTGTGGTTAACTGCAGTCTCTCTATAATGGAGCCTCCTGGGTCTTACACTGTGGAACTGTACCTTCATCTGCTGGCCTGCAGCTTCCTGCTCACCCTCTCAGCCCATGCTCTCTGTGCTTCTATGCCATTGACGCAGAATCCTTGAGGGAGACTATGTGATTTGCCCTTAGATTGCACACAGGGAAGGTCCTGTGGTGTCTGGCTTTTAGATTGCACACAGGGAAGGTCCGGTGGTGTCTAACATTCTGAATCTGGGCTGGCTTCACTTCACAGAAGGGCCTCCAGTTTCATTCTTGCTACCACAAGTTATGGAATTTGATTTAAAAAAAATCACTGCCTGGTGTAGAGGTGCACATCTTTAATCCCAGTACTTGAGAGACAGAGGCAGGCGGATCTCTTTGAGTTCAAGGACAGCCTGGTCTACATAGTAAGAGTTCCCGGACAGCAGAACTATGTGGCGATACCCTATCTTTAAAAAAAAAAAAAAAAAACCCTGAATGTTTACACAGATGAGTATATGCTGAGGCTGTGTGGGACAAGGGGCTTAGGAGTACAGGTGCTTTGTCACTCTTTTGTTGGTGGTGGTTTTTTGTTTGTTTGTTTGTTTGCTTACTTGCTTGTTTTTCAAGACAAGGTTTCTCTGTGTAGCCCTGGTTGTCCTGGAACTGGTTTTGTAGACCAGTTGCCCTCAAACTAAGAGATCAATCTGCCTCTGCCTTCTGAGTGCTGGGATTAAAGGTGTGTGCCACCATCCGGCTGAAAGGAGGGTTAGGAACATGAAACATGAAGAACAGTGCAGTAGAGGGCAGGGTACACGGAGAATGACACTGGTGTTGGAGCCATGGCTCCCTGGGATGTCTCCTCCTCTGAGAAGTGAGACATTCTACAGGCGTCCTCAGACATTCCAGATCTGCTCATTTCTGTGGAGCACAAGAATAAAGGATGGCTTTATAAAAGAGTAGGTTTTAATAAAGAGCGATAGAAAACTCCAGAAAATTGTCAAATGTGGGTGGGAGTTAAAGGGGCAGGGACTTCCTTTTCCTTCTTTCCCTGCTTGGCATTGAGAAAAATACTGTGACTGTGTGGTTGGCTGGGAACTGCAGAGACAGTTTGAGGGGTTTTAAGAACAGTAGGTCTTATTTTCAGAGGAGGACAAGCTAAAACCTGAAAACATCACTCGAATGTGATTCGCTCACCCTCAGAGAGCCAAATTATACCATTTCATTTATATAAATATCAGGTTACATTGTTGTCCTTAAAAATGAAGTCCAGAAGGAATTTACGTGTTTATTGTGCTTATGCACTGGGGTTAAAAGTAAGCTGGTAATTTGGAGAACAACAGAGAAAGGGAGAGAGAGAGAGAGAGAGAGAGAGAGAGAGAGAGAGATAGGGAGACACAGACAGACAGATAGACAGAAAAGCAGAGAGATACAGAGGGACACACACAGAGAGAAAGACAGACAGACACAGGAAGACACACACACAGAGACAGGCAGACACACAGGGAGACAGAGAGAGACAGACAGACACAGGAAAAGAAAGAGAGAGAAATAGAGAGACAGGAAGATAAACACACAGAGACAGACAGAAAGACAGATGCAGAGAGACACATAGAGACAGAAAGAGACAGACACAGTGAGACACACACAGAGACAGACAGACAGACAGAGAGATAGACACAGGGAAACACACACACACACACACACACACACAGAGAGAGAGAGAGAGAGAGAGAGAGAGAGAGAGAGAGAGAGAGAGAGAGAGATCTACACAAGATCCCAACCTGAACCATTCAGCCCAAGTGTATTGGGCCTCTGCCTTTGTTAACCGCATGGGATCTGAAGCACATTCTAAGTGGGTTTGGTCCTTCACTTTCTGCCTCTTATGCACTGTCCTCTTGGATACGTGGCACAAAGCATGGTGAGCAAAGATTGGGATGAAGCGGGAAGGAGAGAGCCAATTCACATGCCGAGGACAGTCTTTGCCGACTCAGGATGGAGTCTGGCAGTTCTTCCTTCCTTCAGGAACCCAAGGTCAGCCAGGTCTGTGATATCTGCAGGCAAAGGGGAAAAAGACATCAGTTCTGCTCTCAGGGGAAGGGGCAGATTGGAGTTAAATTTTTTTTTGGCTGTTTGGGTGGACTGAATGAACGAGAGACACCCCCCCCCCAACTTCTCGCCCGTGTTTTGTGTTTTAATTCTAGATTTAGTTATTCTAAAAAGTCATTTGTCCGAGTTCCAGAGCCACACAGTAGCCACATCTTATAACGTGGTGTAGAAGGGGCTTTTGCAAAGTTTTATGTGGCTGTGAGATGGCTAAGCCTCAGCAGGGCTGCTCTGCTCTGTGGCCTGGGATGTCTGTACCCCCGCCCCCCATGCATGTGTCAGCCGTTGAGATGAAGGTGGATACATACAATGGATACCAGGGCACTGTTCATTATGAATGGGACTGGTGGAGGAAAAGGTGGATTGAGACAGAGAGGAGGACAAGAGGTGTGTGTGTGTGTGTGTGGTGTGTAACAGGGTGTGTGTGTATGTGTCTGTGGTGTGTAACAGGGTGTGTGTCTGTGGTGTGTAACAGGGTGTGTGTCTGTGGTGTGTAGTAGGCAGGGAGCACCTTCTTTCCTGTCCAGTGGGCTGCAGAGGGGATGACAGGGAGGTTTTCCTGCCATGCATCATCCAGCTGGGATGCTGTGTACTTTGCTTCCCTTAAACACCAACTCTGATGATCTGATGGGGTTAGCAACCTGCAACCGACACTTTCTCCCCAAAAATGTCCATCTGCCCTGGGGAGAGGAAAGCCCCAACTGTGTGCCAAAGTGTGGGATTGTAGATATTTTTCTCTTCTTTTTAAACTCTAAGAGCGATATATTACTTTAAAATAGAAATGACTATGTGAAAAGGAAGAGGCCCAACGCAGGTTTCCCCAAAGTCCATTAAGGCTTAAGCACTTATCACTAATGAATGTGTTAAACAAATAAACAAAAAAACAAGCAAAGAAACCACTCTGTAGTGATTAACTTGTAAATGGGGCCAAAGAACGTGAATTAATTTTTCTCATCGAGTAAGAGATTGCTGATTTACTTAGCTTGCGTTTTGTTGAGAAGGTGTATTTATCACGCTATCTTACATATATATTTTATTGGTTTTCATTCCTTGTGTGTAGTACTGGGCCTCATAGGAATATGTTCCTACAGGTATAAAATGTGCCTTGGCCATCATCCACCCCCCATACTGTTCAACCCCTTTCCCCCTCTGTCAGTCGCTATGTCTCCTGGATAGTTTCTACTGTCATGTCTCATCTTCATACATGATTTATATATCTGTCTATAATCAAGGCTCTGTAAATGAGAGGAAATGAGATACGTGTCCTTCTGAAGTGGACTTGATTTGTCTAATATGATGACCTCTGGTTGTATTCATTTTCTTGCAAATAACATCTATTTTTCCAAAAGCCTTTTCAAAGCATTGCTGAAAGCCCAGGGCTAGAAAGGAATCCCCCTAAAACTGAGAGTTGCATTTGACCTTGGTGTTTCTTCTGCCCGGAAATCACAAGGGTGTGCTAGCTTTCAGTGCGCAGACCTGCGCACTAAATGGTCTACCCTCACTAGGGCAGCGGTCTGCCAACTAGAAAACAAAATGTGACCCAGTTAGACCATTGATTCCCTGTCACTGAGGAAGTCCTTCCTGACAAGTTAAAGCTGAAAAACGTAATTATTATTTTAGCCCAGCTTTTCCCCGCTCTGGATGAATGACCTGGTGGGAAACGGCAAAGGTTATGTAGAGGGCAAAGGATGTTACTCATCAAAATTCATAATTATTAATAGGAACAATAAGGTAGATTGTTTAGCATTAGATGCAGGTGGGTGGGACTTGGCAGCACTAGAATTTCAAGTTCCAGGCTTCTGCGGAGATGCGGAGGCAGGAATTCTCTCCTCCACTCCTGCCACCGGCAGAGTGTGGTGGTGCCAGCCCTGCTGTGGTTTTGCGCAGTGCCCAGAGTGATTTGTTTGTTGTTTCTCCTGGCAGGCATTCTAGTGAGACTGAACACCTCTCCAGGGTTGGGCGATGGTTCGGTGACTGTTCTACAGAGCCACCAGAGTCGGCACTCGGCAGAGAGTCTGGCAACCTGGGGAGACAGCCAGGAAGGAACGTTGTGTAGGCGTGAAAAGGCTACCTTAAATAATTACATTGCAAAAAGCGCTGGACACACAGCACCTTCGGAGCTAAGAGCCACATTAGATTGGCAGTCTTATTGCTTGGTGCTCTGTGGACCTCTGTAGGCTGGGTTGGAAAGGTTTGACCCTGAGTTTGACCTCTACAGCGCTCAGGTGAGCTTGGATTCCCTCGCCTGTGTTTCTGGGGAACAGTAGCTCAGCTCTCCTGGGTTCTCAGCTGTACTTGACACAACACTGGCCAGGCTGCTCAGTCTGGAGTCCAACAAGTGGGAGGAAGCAATACCTCTCCTTCTGTGAACTCTCCCAGGTGTAAGAGTCCCATGCTGGGGTCAGGTGGTGACCTAAGTGGCTGGGGTTTGTGCTGAGAAGGGACACAATCAGAAAGAGAAGATGGGTTACCCCACAGAAGCAGCCTTACTGAGCTGGCTTTACCCCCTACCCTAGAGAATATATAGCACCTTCTAGAGAAATGCTGGGTTGGAGCAGCTGGGATGGGAGTACTCTTGGCATTTACTGTGTAGACTGGGGATGATGCTAAATATTCTGATTCCCAGACCCCCCCCCAAAAAAAAAACCACATTAATCTGTGCTCACAAATGCAATCCAAGCATGTAAGAGACTGAGGTTGAATTTGAAACCAGCCTGGGCTATATAATGAACTCTAGGCTAGCCTGAGCTACCATGTAAGACTGCTTTACCCCTTTAAAAAAGTATCTAGTTGGGCAGTGGGGGTGCACCACCTTTAATCCCAGCACTAGGGAGGCAGAGGCAGGCAGATCTCTGTGAGTTCAAGGCCAACTTGGTTCTAGCTAGTTCCAGGACAGGCTTCAAAGCTATAGAGAAACCCTGCCTCAAAAATCAATAAAATAAAATAAAAATTAAAAAGTATCTAAACTCAATTGTGCAGAGGTTAAGAAAGCCTGGTCTAAGAAGAAAGGTGGGCCATTTGGCGCGGGATGGGGGGCATATATATTTTGACCCTTATTAGCAAAACTAAGATGATGAGGGAAAGACCAGAGAGCTGCGGGCAAAGGAGGGAAGGCTCAGGAGAGACACCAGACTCTGCTGAGCTTCCTCGCAGACAGCATTAGCATCCAGACTTTCAATTCTAACCCGTACTTTCAGATAAACCCAGATCTCCTACTGCTGCTCAAAAGCTTTCTTCAGCTGCACGACCTTCGGGACTGTCAAGCTGGAGCCAAGCCTGGCATTTCTTTCCTTCTCTAACTGTACTTAGGGGTGCTTCTCTGCAAGCACATAGCTGTTGGCGAGGCCAGAACAAGTTGGTCTCAACATCTGTAGCTCTCAGGCCACCAGGGAGTAGAGAAGATGAAGCATAAGGCCAGAGAGTCAGGCGCAGTGTGTTTGTTCCTGTTGGGGCCTGCTGACTCCCACGTCTTTGAGGTTTCTCTGTCTAAGGTGTTTTTTGAGTAGTTCTTAGGCCAGCAGAAAAGTTCCTGCTCTGTTTCCTTCTGCTTGGTTCTCTCCTGCTCAGCAGCTCAAGTCCAGAAGGTCTTATCACATCCAGTGTCTAGAGTCATGGAGACGTTATGATAAGAAGACAGGCTCTACCTTAAGAAAGCTCCAGGAGGAGCAGAGAAGAGTGCATGTGACATGTGGCAGACTAGTTGTGGGACCCAGGGGAGGGCTGCTCGCCTGGGGTGGCTGCGAGGTTGGGAGGATGAGGCAGAACTTAAGGGCACCAAGAAGGTTTCTCAGGACATGAGAAGCCGTTAGGAAGGAGTCCGGTGGACATGCTGGGAAGGGATGAGCGTGTGTGAAGGCTGAAAGCATGAGAGACCCTGCAATGCCTGTCAATACCTCCATCTACTTCGTGTGGATGGAGAGCGGGAACGGGAAAGCATCCTGGGCAAGAAGAAGGGCGCTAACAGCAGGTGCTGAGTGAGCAGAGGCATTGCCAGGCCAGCCTGGTGATCTCAGGGCACGAAGGCTTTAAAAGATGAGAGGAGCTCCCAATAGATCGGCCCCACTGTCTCAGTGGGTGAGTGCACCCCTCATGGTCCTGACTTCCTTGTTCATGTTCTCCCTCCTTCTGCTCCTCATTAGAACCTTGGGAGCTCAGTCCAGTGCTCCAGTGTGGATCTCTGTCTCTATCTCCATCCATCGCTAGATGAAGGTTCTATGGTGATATGCAAGATATTCATCAGTATGGTTATAGGATAGGTTCATTTTAGGTTCCCTATCAGCTGACGAGAGGCCAAGGAGAATGGCACAGTGTTTTGATCCTACTTCATGTTCTGGCTTTGTGGGAGCCTAGACAGTTTGGATGGTCACCTTCCTAGACCTGGATGGAGGGGGGTGGACCTTGGACTTTCCACAGGGCAGAGAACCCTGACTGCTCTTGGGACTGGAGAGGGAGGAGAAGAGGAGTGGGGGGAGGGGAGAGGGGTGGGAGGAGGGGGAGGGAAATGGGAGGCGAGGAGGAAGTGGGAAAATTTTTTTCAATAAAAAAAAAGATGAGAGGAATATGTCTATGATTCTATAAAATCATAACACTCAAACAATTGGAAGTTGGGAGAAGAAACAGATCCACTCAAGATCACCATATTGGTCAAAGTAAGAACCAGGAGATCTCATCTTCATTGGGAACATAGACACAAACAGGAGAACAGGACTCCAAACTCAGCTCACTCAGTCCCGTGGTTGGAAGCTGACTGCCTCTTTACTGTTTGTCGTGGGCAGATCCGTGGAAGGGTTACCAAGATGAGAACGGTTTGGTCATGTGGTAGATGTGTGATTGAAAGCAGAAAGGCTCAGGCTGAGTGGTGGGGGATGCATGCAGAGTGACAGTGGATGGCAGCAGAAATGTGAACTCCAGCTAGCGAGTTTGCCTCTGACTCACGCTTAACTGAGGGAGCACGTAGCTGCCTGCTCGCAGGGAAGGTAAAGGGGGGCTTAAAATTTGGCATTTAGTTCATTTCAAAGTGGTCACACAGCTGAGAAAACCCCAGATTGATGTCGAGAATTCGAGCGCAGAAGAGAGTGGTCTGGGGATTTCAAGGGAAGCTTGGCTTATAATGTGAGAAGGATCCCTTGACAGTGCTGCCTGGGGATGTGAAGGTGTCAGAATTTACTTCTCTGAGCTGATAATGTTAAGCAATCAGAATATGCCAAGCAAAGACCTTAAATTTTCTGTGCCCTGCTTTTTAGTCTATCCTCCCAGTTGCTCTTGGGAGGGAGAGAGACCTTCCTGTCAACCTTTCTGTTATATGGATGAAGCACACACACACACACACACACACACGTGCGCACACACACACAGAGACATACACACATTCACATGCACACACACGGAAACAGAGAAAAAGAGAGACAGGCTGGCTCCACGCTCTCCCCCTCAGGAGTGCTAAAACCCAGTCCATCTGTTGAAGATCTGCTTATTAGTTGAAATTTTGCCTTATGGAGAAAGAGGGTAGCTAGGATGCTTCTATTTTCCCACTCCTCTCTTTGGACACAGGGAAGTGATTTCTTCTCACCGAATCAGCACGCTAATAAATACTTGGCAGTGTCGTGAAGCCTTATCGATGCTCTCCTTTCAGAGGAATCACCGTAGGGACATTTGCCAATGGGCACTTCATGAAATTTTGATGACCGAAGTGATGTGTGCAGTCGTGACTTAATCACCTGCTCACAGACATCCGCTTTCCTCTTCTGTGCTATTTGCCCAGGGCTGTAGAGATGCTGTTAGTAGGAAGAAGGTTGCAGTAGCTCAGTCAGCAAGCTCTGGGCTGGGATTTGAGTATGTGGGATGTTCAAGATTAGAAGCCTAGATCACAGTAAGAAAGGTGACTTTGGAAAGCCTAGACTAGGTGGGAGTCCACTGTGCTCAGAGGTCTGTAGCGGAGCATCTGAGGGATCTGGCTAAGCAGTCGTTCTCTGCTAACTGTGTTGCCATGGCATCCTACTATACAAACATTTTAAGAGAGCCCCTCTAGTCCCACACAGATGCCAAGGAGACTAATGCAATCCTTTCTTCTCCTGTGCACCGCAACGTTGCTCGGGTCTTCTCACCTCTCCAGGTAGCCCCCTCCACAGGCTCAGTTAATTTAGGGTCTCTGCCACTGTGACATTTGTTGTCATGATCACACAGCACTGTGTAAGAATGGCGGTCTGCCATCCAGTGTGCTCCCTGTCCCTGGGGAGGACAACAGCAGGGGGAATTCCAGCCCAGGCCACTGACAAGCCCCTCCTCAGCTTCTCTGCCAAGCTCTTTTCCTCCTGAACCATGGTGAGAATAAAACCTGGTTCTGGTAGTGTGCTGGACGTGTGCTTTTGTGTGGTTTAAACTGGAGCTAAGGACAGCCTGTTTCCCTTCACAGAAATGCATAGGAGTCGTTTTGAAAAGTCTGAAATGTTAGAGAAAGGAAACACCCTGTAGAATACTATAACGTGTGCAGACTGCGTTAATTAAAAGAAGTCCCTACTTACTGGGTCATAGATGGCCACATGTCTCTAAGACAAGAGATCTCTCTGGGGTTCAGGGCTCTTGGCATTTTCACTGAGCAATTTGCCCCCAGGACCTAACTACCTCTGGGAATCCCCATCCCCTGACACCCACATTCTGGATTAGATTGGAAGGATAGAAACTTCCGGGATCTACCAGCATTCCCACACCATGTAAAGGCATCCTGACTTTACCAGAGGGAGGGGCTGGGAAGTCCTAGAGAAAGTGATCATCTCTCCCAAGACTGTTGCCTTTTCTGGATGAAATCTCCTTAGGGAACATACCCTATCAGGGGAAAGTAGACATAAGAGGAAGGCCATCACAGGGACATTGATGTTGGGAGCCAGGAAGACAAGTCACTGTACCGTGTTGCTTAATCTGCAGCAGGAAGAACAGAAAAATCTAATCTGTCAATGGACCCAAGAGACACAAGACATGGGTTCCCAGAGACCAGAGGTCCATGCCTTCCTTTTGTGGAGAAAAGCTTGACTAGAAAGGGAGAGGGTGTTGCAGATGATCTCTTGGCTTGTCAGCACTGATGGAGCTCATGACCCATCTTTACACCTACAGTACTGTGTCCAGGAGCTAAGGCAGTGAGGGGGGCTGCAGACGAAGTGTCCCTGAGGATGGATCTTAGGTGCAGACAGGTGGAGCGTGGGGCAGTAGCTGACGGTACCTGAGATTTTGAAGTAGAGTCATCACACAGCCCCTGAGCTCACAGATGCCCAGAGCGAGTGGGACTTGGCTTTTCTTAGTGAGAGCGGATCTGCTTGCTGTGTGAAGGCTTCCTCTACTCTCCTCTTCCTGGACGCCAGTCAAGCCCTGCACTCCCAAGTAGCAGCATCGGACTGAATGAAATGTAGTCGCTTCCCCATATACAAGCTGGAGCTCTGCATGAAAGCCCGTGTCACGTGCACTCATTGAAGGATGGAGGAGAGCCTGGGGGTGGGTGGGCAGCAGGAGGCCAAGAGCTATTCTTAGCCCTGTTGCTATGGGATGCTGGGCAGACCATAGCTTATGCTCCTCTTGGCTCACAGCTCTCACACAGCATTCTGCCTCGCAGATCCCACCCTGACATGGCCAGCCCTGTCTCTCTGTAGAGAAATGGCTGGCTGGGGAGGCTGGGGAGGCTGGGGAGGCTGGGGAGGCTGGGGAGGTTGGGGAGGGAATCCTGAAATATCTACACATATCTTCATCCAGGGAGGAAGACACAAGAAACCACAGAGACTTAAAGTGAAAGAATTGCTTTGCATGGAGGTAATCAGCTGTGAGCTTCCTAGCGGTCTCTGAGTCCCTCCGCCTTCCTTTGTAGACTCTCTTTTTGCTTGGAAGGAGAAAGATTGGTGACTGGGCATACTGGTCAGTTCCTACATCCACATTCCAGTCTTCTTTACCTGCTCTGTGACCTCAAGGTGGCAAAGAACACATCACTTGGGCCACCTGGCCTCCAGTAAGGGCCCAGAGAGTGAGGTTAGGTGCTCTGTTCCCTGGCTTTCCCTGCTGGGTTGTAGTGGGCCCGCCAAGTGGCCCATGCACTCCACTGTTCCTCTGCTGTCTGATGTCTCTCCTTTTCACTCTCCCTGTAGAAGAAACAGAGTCCACTCTGGGCACACATAAGGTTGTGTGCATCAACTCGTGTATCTAGACAAAGAAATATGCTCCTTCCCAGTTTTTAGAGAGCAAATGCTGCAGGGTAGTCTAGGACTACGTGATGACAGGAGAGGCCATCTCTCTGGTGGTAGGGACTTGAGGCTGACTTCTTACATCTTGGCTGTTCAGGCTGCAGAGCTAGGTTAGAACCCTCAAAGGCCCACCTCCAGTGACCATCTCTGGCAGCTGTGCTCCCTCCCCAAGGTTCTTTGACCCCCCCAACAGAGCAGCACCAGTGAGGACCCATGCTGGAGCGTGTTTCTAACGGTTCCTTTCCAGTAGACAGGAGGTTAAAAGTTGTTTTTACCTGACATATTTGCCTCTAAAGAGAAGGTTCGTTTGACTCATAATTTTGGAGGTTGTAATCCACAATAAGTGACCCTGTTATTTTTTTTGGGGGGGGGAACTTCTCTTATTTGGAGACCAAGGAGAAACAAATGACTCTCCATGAAACAGAAAAGCAGAGAAAGAGGCCTCCATGTCCCTCACAAGTAGACCTCCTACAGGGTCCCACTGCCGTTCTGTGGGCTTTATAAGAGACACCCAAACCATTGCAAAGAGAAAGGCAAAGCATTCTGAGACTGCCCAGACTGTCCGCCACTGTCTTTTCGTTGATCCAGCTGGAATGGAGGGTCTAGATAAGAACCGCTTACCTGGTCTGGGAAATGGCCCATTGGTAAAGTGCCTGCTTCTCAGACGCGAGGATCTGAGTTTGCCTTTTCATCACTCCTAAAAGCCAGGTGTGGCGGTGCGCATCTGTGACCCCGGTGCTGAGAGGACAGAGACAGAAGGATCCCTAGGGCTCACAGCCATCGAACCCAGACAGTCAGTGAGTTCTAGGTTTAGTGAGACCTTGCTTCAAAAACCACAGTGGAAAGTGGCAGAGGTCCTCCCTGTGTGTACCCGTGGCCTCCATACTCGTGCACAAGCACGCACACATAGCTACCACA
Source organism: Chionomys nivalis (assembly GCF_950005125.1). NCBI lineage: Eukaryota > Metazoa > Chordata > Mammalia > Rodentia > Cricetidae > Chionomys > Chionomys nivalis. Next base: position 24,672,895 of record NC_080086.1, read on the forward strand.
CATACACAATACTTAACTCATCACAAAATGAAGAAGTGCATCCTGGTGGCACGGGGCAGTCCCTGAAGGACGGCAGAGAAAAAGATTTGGCAGAGCTGAGTACCTGGGCTTTATCTGGAAGATAAAGCTGTTCCGCAGTTAGGAAATTCCCAAAGGAAAGCCACATGGTTTTTTCTAAAGCAGAAGGAAGTGCACTGGGGATCACAGACTTAGGCCCCCTGCTCTGCCCTCAAGGCCACCCACGGTCCCCGGCTGCCTTGTGTAAGGTCCGTGACCCCAAGGCTGAGACTGTGTATATTTTTAGGGAGCTTTAGAATGGTACCTTCACAAGGCTCCAAAACTTTTATCTCTAGGACTCCAGGATCCTGGCTAATATGCCTGATTGCTGACTGGGCTCTTGTTCAGTCAGCGCTATAGAGCCAGGAACATTTGCAGGTGGCTCCAGGCCCTGGCACTAGCTCTGACAGGCAGCCTCCTAGCTGCTGCTCATGGTGATGCCACTCGTGGCGTGCTCCTGTGAGTCACACCGAAGCTCTGTCTCACTCAGAGCAAGCGCTAAGCTCTGTTCTCCCCGCAGCAGCCAATCACTAAGGAAACCAGATAATCGTGCCGTCATTTCGAATTTGTCAAGACCCACCTGTCTCCCTCTGTGCAAAATAGAGACTGACAGTCAGGTGGGGGTGGACATGGTTAAGGGTGGAGAAAGCAGATTAATTTTGCTGAGTCTGACTGACTGGTGGAGAGCTTCAGCAGTAGACGCTTCTAGATGAGCAGGAGGGAGGGTGCGTGGCTCAGGCCCTGGATAGCATGGTCAATACTGCAGACACTGTCTCTTGCTAGCTGGTGTCTTGGGCAGGTTGTTTCATTTCTTGAACCTTTAATTTTCTTGTTTTTGAGATGTGGTGATGAGCAGGGAGCCTGCCCAGTGCCTTCGAGGCAAGTGCCATCAACTACTCCAGCCTTTGGATTACTATAGCCATGCCTCTGATTCCTTCTCCTCTGCTTGTCTGACTTCATTCCCGTCTGGGACTGGAATCACAGCCCCTGGTCCTCTGTGGACAGCGGGGACATTTTTGGTGGCCCTGGCCCCTAAGCTGTCTCAGATACGCCTTCCTTGTACTTCGAATCACAACTCCTTCTAGGAGAGGAAAGATAATTACAGACCCAGGAGGCATGTGTGGTTGACTTATTGTGGAGGAGTATTTAGTGTGCAAATATTTCCACAGGGTTTCTTTCTTAAGAGCTCAGGCTATAAATTGAGAAGCCCAACTTTTCTCCTTCTTCTTCTTCTTCTTCTTCTTCTTCTTCTTCTTCTTCTTCTTCTTCTTCTTCTTCTTCTTCTTCTTCTTCTTCTTCTTCTTCTTCTTCTTCTTCTTCTTCTATGTGTGTGGGGTGCCTGCATGATTGTTCATGTTGGTATACACATGTGTGTGTGTTTGTGAGTGGGCACATGTGTGTGTGTATGTGTGAGCAAGGTTGATATGGGCATTTCCCCTCCTTTACTTCTCCATCTTATTCTTTGAGGGTTATAGCAGCAGGCCGCTAGTTAGTTCTCGGCCACTTAGCCCCCAAATAATGATGCAGACAGTCTTGCTTGACAGTTTGGTTGGGGAATCTCCTGTCTCCCACTGTGAGACAGGGAATCACTTATGGGTTGCCACACTCACTGGGAATTTTACTTGGGTTCTTAGAATCTGAATTCTGATCCTCTTCCATGTTTGATGAACTCTTTAACCGCTGAGCCATCTTCCCACCCTGGAGATGAACTTTTTAATGTATGGCTGAGAAGCCAAACATGCAATGGAAATAAATGACTTCTCTATCAAATTTTGGTTATTCAGACCAACTGGTGCACCCATTGGAATATGGACTACGATCATTTATAGTTCTCTAAATCCACAACTCTGGAACCCAGTATACATGTGAAAACATGCATACACACACCTGTTCACATGTATGCACATGCACCATGCAAACACATGTTAGATCGTAGTGTTGTAAAGCTAGGGAACTTGCAAATGTCCTTTCCTTTTCAGTTTGGACCAATCAAAACCTTGGAGCTCACAGTGCGGTGGTAGGGGTCAAGCTAGTAGCACTTTACAGTGACAATAGAAGTGGACTTTGACTTTAATGTGCCTGTGAGGTCACATTACCTAGATTATCTATTGTTACCTAGATGAGGAGGTTGAGGAGATTGGTCAACTGCTCCCTCAGTGTCCTCCATCATCGACAGGACCACTTCTGCTTTTCCCAGAGTCCCACTTTGGTAGGTGGCAGAGGAGAGAATCACTTGCTCACACAGGTGCCCAGGCCTTCCTGCGCCTCTTACTTTCCATTCACTGAGACATGATCTCATTCAAATATGTTTCAAAGGCATCTGCCTCACTTCCGGTTACACTTCAGCTCTTCCATTACTTCCAACCAATACAAGGTAGCCTTGGTCCTTCCACACTGCTCCCTGTGTCCCTCAGACTACCATAGCATCCCTACAAGGCAGAGAGAGTGACAGCTCGCAAGTACGGATGAGGTCATTTCACTCTCTGTCCCAAGTCCCTGCAATTTTCTGTTTACAAACATGAAACCTTTTGCCTTTCCCTCCATGACTCTTGGTAACATCCCTGCCAGAGCCATGCCCCACCCCATTGCCCATGTTCACACTGCTTCATCCCTCATGCCCTCCCTGGAGACAATGGAGCCCTTGTGCTCACTCTGGCCTCAGGGACTTTGCACATGCAACCCTCCCCCTGCATCCATCCCTCATTGTGTTCAGGTCTCAGGACAGATGCTGCCTCCCTGCAGAAACCTCTTGAACCATCCTCCAAGGAGACGCCCGCTCATCACATCTCCCTTGTCTAACTATTTGAGCATTGCATCTTGCTCGTCTACGCTAAGTTTGGTACCCACCTTGAATGCTTATTTGCTTAGAACTTTGTGTATGTGGCTTACTGTTTCTGCAGTGCTCAGTAGAGGGCCCGGCAGAGCAGTCACTTGGTAGATACACACTAAGGCGTCAATCCAGGAGCCAGGTCACTTTGCACCTGTGTAGTTCCTTCCTCCAGACTCTTCGTTGACTCAGCCCCTTCATCCTGGTAGTTAAAAGGCAGGAGGAACTTGCTCAGCCAGATCTTCCAGAGGGATGTTTTGATTAGTCAGGATTGCTACTGAAATGGTCTATACAGAAGAGACTGGCCTTGAACTTCTGACCTTCCTATCTCCACCTTCTGAGTGCTGGGATTACAAGCACATACCTGCATCCCCAGTTTTTGTGGTCCTGGAGTTGAATCTAGTGCTTCTGGAGCACTAAGCAGGCACACTACCAACCGAGCTACAGCCCTAGCCCTCTCTTGGTCCCAACCTACAGACGAGAAAACAGCCTGGGATCGGCTATGTTTTCCACAATTGTATAGCTAGTAGCAATAGCTTAGTCTAGTCCCAGTTTTTAGCCTTGGGCTCTGTATTGTCTCCCTGGCCCATTCACACTGCGCATGGCTGATCTTTTTACTCTCCCTTCTGTCCTACACAGCACCCATCTGTGAGCCAAGAAAGCTATGTTCATGATGTTTATATAACTCTTCCTGGGGCACACAAAGGGACAAGGCAGAGCAGACTTTGGATCCCATTTCGGTACCTTGCTCAAAACCTTTGCTCCATCCCCATGGCTTCTTTCTGGGGAGCAGACCCTGCGTCAGGGCCAAGGACAGCCAGTGACATTGTGAGGGTCCGGGGAGTGAGGTGTAGAAAGCTCTGGGATCATTGTAAGAGAAATGGAGAAGAAGAAATGAATTATGGCAGCAATTTGGGGTTTTGGCAGTTTCCCGGTAGAATCTGATCGGGTTTCGTCACCTGTTTCGACTTTCTGTTTAACCACCAGTGGAGTGCAAGGCTAAAGTAATCAAATCCCTCAATGACAGCAAATCCTTGGCTGTGCAGTCTTGGTTTTCACATGTGTGACAGACCACTGGCTTTCTTTTGGAGTGAATCATCTCAAAGAATCCTGGTTATTAGGGGTATGCCATAGAATGTAATAATGCAGATCAAAGCAGCCCTCAATGTGATTAGTTTACATACTTCCTTGACTGGATGACAGCGGACACTCTTCCAAGTGCCAGATCTAAAGCATTCTCTGCGGAAGTGTTGTGAGCCAGGGACGAGGTGCAGCCCTTTCTCCAACAGCCTTCAACAAGCCTGGGGAGGACTTGCCCTTAATTCCCCACTGTACAAGAAAAGCCAGATGGGAGATATGCAGTCATCCCTCTGTCTACATGGGATTGGATCCAGGGGTCCTCTTCAAAGACCCCAAAGGACTCTTGATGCTCGAGTCCTTTACATAAAATGACACGGAGTTTGGTTTGAATGCTATGCACAGCTATCCATGTACCTGAAGCTCTCTCTAAATTACTGATAAAACCCAATGCAGTGGAAATGCCGTGAAAAGAGTCACTAAATTAACATGGGATCATGTCAGAGAAGTCAATCTCCGGGTCTTCAGCAGAGAGGAGATATTTTCTTTCCCCGGATTTTCAACCTGTGATTAATTAGTGGCCATGGTAGTGAGGATAATAGTGGAATAGAGGCATCAGTGGCTTTGAGAGGTCAGTTACTCTTTACACTCAATCCGAGTTTAAATATGTATTTCCTAAACCTCAGAGACAAAAGGGGCCTTGAAGAGCCCATTGCTACGTTTACCTGAGGTTTGACCTTCTGTGGCTTTCACGTAGAAGCCTCTGGGTGGCTGGCAGTTCCCTCTGCTTTCCATACCAGAGTCTTGCATGCGAGGACTCTGGGACACCAGCAGTCTGAGAATGGGGCACATTACCCTGGTATGTCCCTGAACCAGAGTGGGGCGCTGTGCCTGTCTCATTGGCCCTGCGATTCCTGGGTTGCAGACCCGGAAATCACTTCCCTTTCTCTAACTCATTTTCTTCCTCGTCTTCAGTGAATAGCCTCCTTAGCTGTGTGCTGCAGGAAGTGCCATTCAAGAGGCACATGGCCCCGAGTCTGTCTCTGTCATCTGGAGCTAGAGGTCATGAACTGGCATGGACTTGAGACTTGTGAGTGAGGGGAGTGAGTGAAGACCCACATGACAGGCCGTAGGCTTCCGGGCTCTGTATTGGGAGCTGCAAAGTGGAGACCAGAGGGATGCTTCTCGGATCAGCTCTCCTATGCTTTCCAGTGCAGGGGTTGCTTAGAAACCAGCTCATGATGGTGAAGGGAGCATGAAATCAGCCCAGTAGAAGGACTGATAGCTGTTTGGCAGCTCAGGACCTGTTTTCTTCAGGTGAGACCAGGCTGATTCTGAGAGGTGGTTTTTTGAAGTCATTTTCCTATCCCTACCAACACTGATGACACATGTCCCTAAAAGACAGTGGTCAGAGGGATTTCCTCACAGATTCTCTCTAGGTAGAACTTGAGTTCTGTAATGCATGTTGTCTTGTAAGGAGCAACAAGTGACACCATCAAAAAAAAAATAAAACCCAACAAGAAATAAATAAAACAAAATAAAGCACACTGCACAACTCATTCCAAATATTGGAGCACCCTGGTGATGGTGTCCATCAGAGTAACATGATGGTAAGGGATGCTGAGCTGATTGGTGTAAATGGCACTCGAGAGTGGGGGCCGGGGGCTCAAGGGTAAGCAGCCAAGACTTCACAGCTGGCACAAGGCAGATGGGGTTGTGGAGCCCCAGAGTGGGATGCTCACCCTGACACTCACTTCCTTGGGCAAACCACAGCCGAGTCCTGAGCGGTCAGCTCAGTGGCAGGAAAGGAGGAGAGGCCAGATCCTCTCCGAAAGTCTGTCCAGTAGTCTCTCACTCCAACGCCAGCATTCTGACCTGCCAGAACTTGCTGGCTACTTGTTATGGGCACATCTGGAAAAGCAGGTGGAAAACTGTACAGATGCCTATAGCAGCTGTCTAATTACTAGTGTCACGACATGGCCCAGTTGTCAGGATCAGGCAAATGTCAGCTGGGCATGCTTGGTATGTATGCACGTGCGTGCGTGCGTGCGTGCGTGCGTGTGTGTGTGTGTGTGTGTGCATGTGGGTAAAAACTGTTGCTAACTCAGCAGTCTTGCAGTGAACAAACCCTGCATCTCCAGCTGAGGTCTTAATTCAAGGAAACCCAGGGCAGGCACAAGTTTTGTACTTGCAAGTAGCAGGCTAAGACTCTCCTCGGCCTCATGACTTAGCAAACTAGGCCAGGTGGGCATCTCTGGCTATGGATTTTGAGCTCGTCATTTGTGGCTGGTCTGCTGCCCAGGGTAAGAAGGTGAGGGCCAACCTGACTCTCACAGGAGAGTTTGGTTCAAGCATGGTGGTCTGAGGATGACTCTTGGCTTTCCCCACAGCACATGTTCCTTTAATGTATCAGTGAGACACCAATGGAGATTGTGTTTCTAGTGTTTGCCAGTTCATCTAGTGTTTCCCTTGTGATTTAATCCTCACGGGCACCTGGAGCACTCTCTACAATCATATCTGTGTCACAGATGAGGAAAACAGGGCTTTGAGACAGCCACTGTCTTGCCCAGAATGGACACGAGTGTTAGCACGTGTTGGCAGAACTGGAGCCCACTGTGCACACTCTGACAGGGTCACCCCCTTTCTGCCTAGTTCATTCTCCTGTTTATCCACCCATTTAACACATATTGAGTACTTACCACTCCTAGCACTAATTAGATGACAAAGACTGAAGAGGAAACTGTAGAATACCTTGTGCTCCATGATTACAGGGCTAATAATAGAACGGGAGGATCAATTATTGGCTCATTCTGTGGAATTCAGCTAATGGTCTTACCACTCACATTTAAGTCCAAGGAAACAGTATTAAGACTCTACCAATCACCTAGCCCATTCTACAGTCCCTAGGGATTTTTCTTCACACCCGTGCATTTATCTGCACACCTTGGCATGGTCTGTAATCTGCCCTGAATCAGTGCACGTCTCAGTTTGAAATTATTTGCTGAACACATGCATTTCCCTTCTTTGATTCCTAAAGGGGAATTTTTAAATATCTCGGTGTGCCGACTCTACGTGCGGCCAGTTTTCAGCCTGACTGTTCGCCCCCAAAGCTTGCCCCTCACTCCCGTTGTCCTAATCTTCTGGGAAAAGGTGATGTCATTCCATATGGCCATCATTCCAACCGTACAGGAGAAACTTAGAAGCAGTTCTTAGGTCCTCTCTGGATTCAGTTTGTATTTTTCATAACAGATGGTGCCTTAAATTAAAAGATATGTGCCCACATGTCCTCTTTTCTTTACTACATGATAAGCTTTCTCAGTGAGGGAATGATGGTGCCTTTATCACTCTACCTTCTGCAGAAGCTAGTAAGTTAAAAATGCTTGGCAAACATCGTACAATAGATGTCCCAGCTAGTCATAGCTCATTCCTCCAGAGACTACTTTCACCAGTACTGGACACTTCCCCTGGCTGCCTGCTCTAAGGAACGCTGTTATAACACTGACCCCAAAGACCTGAGCCCCCCTAAAAATGACTCTCCCTGTTGCTAAGCAGTTGCCTACCTCCCATTGAGCTTAACTAGTCTTGGGGTCTCAAGACCCTCTGGCAGATAGAACATTTTCTACTTGAAGTAATTAGGAATCTTTAGTGAAAACTGCATAGAAACCATCAGTCTACATCTGGTTTGCTGTGTGTTGACATCTCTCAGAGGCCATTGGTGTGGACATTGGGCAGTCTCATCAAGGGAATCTCAGAAGCTTGACCAATGCCAGTGTCCCAGGGAGCATCAGGGAGCATGTCGACGTGAACCATTTTTTATATATCAAGGTCATGGCTGGGTTGGAGATCCAGGGCAGGAGTCATCTGGGAATGGAGGATGAAAAGATTCTTAACCTGGTTCCTCAGGATTTTTGTCAGGCAGTAAGATTGTAGTTATCTGGAACTCTCCAAATATTTGTTTTATACATTGACATCCGGAGTCAGCTCTTGAACTTCCGCAAGTATTGAAAGGCAGACAATAGGTGTCTTGGGGGTGGGGGGGCGATTCTGTCAAGGTTGCCATGGAGGTTGAGTTTACCAAGAACTTGCACACATCTTTAGATGAGGAGCAGATGATTTGGGAAACCCACGCTGGTTACAGTCTTCGGGAAGTATTTCTTTGTAGCTGGCATGCAGAGGCACTTAGGTCAAGGTCAGCTGTCTTCCTTCATTGTTCTCTGTACCTTCAGAGACAAGCTTTCTTACTCAACCTTGCTTTCTACTTCCCATAGGCTGGGTGTCTAGAAAGTCCCTGATTCACCTGTCTTGGTGGCCCCGGCACTGTTGGTACAGGTGCATGACACCACGTGGGTCTTGTGTGGATACTGGGGATCGGAACCCACTTCCTCACTCTTACCCAGAAAGTGCTTCACCTCCTGAGCCACCTCCCGCCTCTGCTTTTACTTTCTCCCCACGACTGATGCTTAGCCTCGCTGACTCCAGCTTGACCCCCCAGCGGGACCCAGCCTCTCCTGATTTTGCAGCATGGTCTATTCCTGGCATCCTCTCCCCAGGGATCCAGGAGCTAGCCTGAGTCTCTAGGTTGGGCAAAATTAGTTATTTTCCAAGGCCCCGACGGGCACCTCAATTTCACTGTCCCTGTTTCTTTTGGGGATTATTCGTTTGGTGTCCCCTTGCACCTCCAAGGCCAGGGCCTTACCACGCTCATTTTATTTCTCCAGTTTTTCTGGAATACCCAGTATCTTGGGCAGTGCACTGTGGCAGTTATTCATCAGAGGGGGCAGCTGAACATTTGATATGTGGCACTGAGGAGCTGAGATGTGTATGGGTCTAACGTAGACACAGATTTTAAATACCGGGCATTAAAAAGTGAAATGATCTTGTCAGTTAGTTATTTCACGTAATGTTAAAATGACTATATACTGAATATACTGGGTAAGCTAAAATATACTATTAAAATTACCAGGCATGGTGAGACATGGCTTTTGTCATAGTACTCAGGGGAATCGTCTGGAGAGCAGTCTGGGGCTACATAGTGAGTCTGAGGCTATCCTGGACTACACAGCCACACAGCAAGTTCAAATCTCAAAGCAATTTAACGTTAGTTGTGTCAGTTTCAACGGGATGATCAGACATGGCAAATGACTTTAGCATTGTTGTGCTCTATAGGAAGTGCTGGCCGAGCACACCATGAGGCAGTGACTTCCCTGCGCTGGGTCGTGCTGTGCTGCCGGTTGGTGATTTGGGTGAAAAGTCCCTTCGGACCTCTTGGCTTATCTTTCTCTGGCCCTTTCATCTCCTCCCTCTGAGCCCGGGTTGCCCTACTATTGTTTTTACTCGGTCTGTGTATCAACCGTGTTGACGCTAAGCTTAGAGGACGTAAGTATTTGTAAAGCGGTGGGCTTTTGTATCCGATGAAGAAATTCTTTTTAAATGTCAGAACCCCTAGCCCGTGGGAGGGTCCCCCCTCTGAAGGCCTTTGCAGTCAGGTACCCTTTCCCAGCAGGCTTTAGGAGGCAGGCACAGCTTGTCCGGGACAGCTCTCCTCTCCTCTCCACACTTACATAAAGGCTCCTGTGAAACCGAGAGGCGCATTTTAAGCGCATCGAAGGTCGTGGATTTAAAACGGAGACCTTGAAATCTAGAAGTGCTTGCTTTCATAACGGCCTTGTGTTGCCTCTCTGGGATATGAAGAAAGGGCGGTGCTCTGGGCTGGCAGGCAGGCCGAGGTGGCAGTGCCAGGCTGGGGAGGAGCTTCAGAGCCACGGGGCTGCCCACTCTTCTTCCTTCTTCCTTTTCCTGGAGGAGACAGCTGCCGGCAGTCCTCCATAGCATAGTTTCTCTGCGACTCAGCCCGGGCAGAGCCAGGAAACTTTAGTTCTCTAACTGGCCCCTGCCTTATTTGGGGGGCTTGAGCAGATCCTCTATCCTGCTCTATCCTGCTGTGCTGAGGTTCCAAACTCTGTCTCAGAGCTTGGGAGGCAGACAGAGCAGGTGCAGGCATAGGCGCATGCTCAGAGAAAGAAAGTCTCTAGGTGCATCGGAAGCCGTGGATGGAATTGCTTTTAGACGGGCCATAAAATGGATAACTAACTTGGAACATCATTCAGCTGTGAGCAGTAACATCAGCGCCACCTAACACCAAGGCTGTAGCCTAGACAGTCGCCCGGGGAGAGGGCAGAGGGGAAAGCTGGAACCCAAGAATGCCTGGCTGCTCTTTTCAACTTTACTGTATACAAGCCTCTAGGGAACCAGGAGTTCTGAGTCATGCTCCTTCTCAGGTTTTTGCTTGGCTGCCATTCATTCATTTGTTCGTTGGTTCTTTCGCCCATTTTAATGGCAGTGCTCAAGATTGAACCTAGAATATTTATTTTATGTGCTAAGCAAGTGTTCTACTTCTAAGTTAAATTCTTATATTCTCTCCCTCCCTCCCTCCCTCCCTCCCTCCCTCCCTCCCTCCCTCCCTCCCTCCCTCCCTCCCTCTCTCTCTCTCTCTCTCTCTCTCTCTCTCTCTCTCTCTCTCTCTCTCTCAGTAGCCCAAACTGACTTGGAACTCACTAAGTAGCTTGGGCTGGCCTTGAACTTATCCTTCTGGCTCCACCTTCTGCGTTCTGGGATGAGAGCTGTGCCAGCTTGAATTCACTCATTATCTTTCCCAGCCTGCTTTCTTGGGGCCCTTGGAGTGTAGTGCTCTACAGACGGCGAACAGCAACCCTTGACATTTACCTATAAAATGACATCCTTTATGTTTTTGGAAATGTAAACAGAGTGAGGAACATTCAGCCAAGTTACAAAGGGTACACCCATGGAACCATTTGTACCAATGCACTGAGCACTCAGGTGTGTGTACAAGGTCACCCAAGAGGCGACAGTCATGGAAGTATCTAGAGTGTAAGTTGCAACAGTTAATAGAGATAATCATTTCCTGCTGAGTGGTCACAGCGAAGGTGCAGCCTCTCCTCTGCAGAGAGCACCATCCTCTCATTCCCAGAAGAGGGGACCCGGTTCTTCCCAGGCTGTCCTTGAGGCTGGGGGAAGGGACAGGGCTGCTGTCATGTGCTGGCTTGGCTCTGCCTCTAACAAATACCATCTGGGCCTGCAGGCATTTCGGTGTGGTGGCAGCATCCTGCTGCCCAAGCTCACATCCCTGGTCACAAACGCAGCTTCTCTTCCAAAGATGTGTAACCTCAAAGATGGCATGCTGGTATCTTATGGGGACATCACTAGCATCTACACACCTGGGTATGAGTGAGTCATCACTCTCCCTGCTTCTGGGCATGATCACGCCTCCAGGACACCAGGGCGCATCAGGAAAGGTGCCCCAGTACTGCTTCTGATGGCCAGTGTGAAGATGTCAGTCCTTGTGAGATAGTCTCTCCTGACAACAAGCCCCAAACTAACGAGGAGACCGTTGAACAGGAAAGCATGCTTCCCACTTAGGCCTCTTCCAGGAGCTGGTGGGCTGCATGTGGCTGGTGCCATAAAGTCTCAAACAAGTATCAGGGCTGTGACTGACACTAGAGTGACCCAGAGATGATGGAAACACACAGCATTTGATACGGGCTGAGCTTAGAATCAGTCCACCATATCAGGCGAGGCAGGGTGGAGTTCACGGCCAGGAAATTACGCAGTGGGTGGAAGTCACTTATTCAAGCAGGAAGCTGGTATAAGAGTCAGAAAGAGGACCAGGGTAAAACCCTGAAAACCCCTAAGGTCCTATGACAGCTAAGCCTCATGTCTCAAAGATTCTAAAACCTTTACAAATAGCCTGGCCACCTGGGAACCTAGTGTTCACACAATCGTGTAAACCTTATAAAGGAAAGGGGGAAACATGAGCAAAACAGTCTGTGTGAAATTATCAAAGGATGTGTGTGTGTGTATGGAAGAATGTGCCTCCTGAGAAGTGTGGGTGGGAAGCCTGCCTTCTGAGAATGTGTGGTCTCTTCGCTGTGTGACAATGGCATCCACCACAGTCCAGTGAGGAGGAAAGGCTTGTGGTCCCTTAGCAGAATATGTAGCTGATCCAGGCTAGAAGGGAAGCCAGTGGTCCTTGTGTCCCAAGGGGACACAAAAGGAAAAAGAAACAGAGGGGAAAGGGCATCTTTGCTCCCGTGTGCTTCAAGGGCCAGGTGGCCTCAAATCCAACTTGGAGTCCTCTGCTTGGGAGCGACATCTCCCTGTCCTGATGGCAGCTGTCCTGCACTAGAGGAGTGCCTTGTGCGTGGCTGGCATGGTGCCCTCCTTGCTGTCAGAGTGACTCAGATCCCCATCCTGGCGCTTGCCTGCTCAGGCAGCACAAGCTGTTCCCTTGGCTTGTATCTGCGGAGCCGAGCCGGTACTTCTCTCTCCAGGATGGAGGCCAGGGAAGAGGGGTGTTCGTGTGTCGACCCTCTCCCCTCTCCCTCTCCAGGCACAGGGGTGGGAGAGGAAGGAGTGAGAGCCGCATTGCAGGCATTGCTGAGCTGTTTCTAACTGCCTGGCCTGGTCCAGCCTTGCTCAAGGCATGCCTAGCAGGACAGCAGGCATTCAGAACAAGTGACCAGGTCAGGTAGCACTCGAATGGAAGACTTTCCTGAAGTTACCAGCACAAATCGGGCCAGTTGGACAATTGCTGAGGAGACACTGACGGTGACTGTCTGGGTGTATGACATGACCAAAGGTCATTCGGCGCAGAAAGGGTTTGGACAAAATGTTCACAAGACTCTCTTTGCTCAGCTTCAGTGGCCATGGTTCCTTACACTCTCCAGGGAGTAGTTTCTCTTACCCTTCCTCCTCTCCTCCCTCCATCTCCCCCCTCCTTTATGGTATTTTGAGCTCAGAGATGTTAAGTAAAATGCAGAAGGTCACATAGAAGTTGAAGGGCAGAGCTGAAAACCCAAACCAGAGTCTTCGTCCGTGCATTTCATTTTCTTTTTGTGGTGCTAAGTAGGGATGGAACGCGGAGCCTGTGCACGGTAGGCAAATGCTCTCCCACTAAGCTCTACAAACCCAGTCTTCGAATCATGAGTTTTAGCAAATCCTGGGCTTTCAAGCGTGTTCGTGCATTCTCGGCTATTAGCACTCGTCTTATGTAACTTGTTCTTGCAACGTCACAGCATGACTTTGGGCGCTTCAGCAACGACCCATGCTTTCAAAGGGGAAGCATACAGGTAACTGAACAGTGGGGAGGCCCCAAGGCCGAGAGATTGGCTATTCATTGAGTGGCATTTCCTATTTATTCTGCCCTCGAGATGTGACCAGTATTGAGCCTAGCGTATTAATTTAGATTGAACCACATAAAATCAGCATTTTCTGATGGTCAGGAATGGCCACTTCGTGGTAATACTTTAAAGGTTAACTGCCTACAGCAAAGGTTCTAAATAATATGACATGTGCCTGGAGAGGGTCTAGGGCCTTGAGGTTCATAGTTTCAAAATAGACAGGGCTGCCTCGGGCTGTGCTGTGACTGCCACATTGCAGTGTCGTTGTGTTAGTTAGATGTCCCTATAAAAGAGCTGGTCTGGTTGGTAGCCTGTGAGTGAGGCTGTCCTGCACCTCCTTGCATATGAAAGTCCTCGCCCGAAGGGTTACAGACCCCTCTAGGAGGTGCCTGGGATCGATGCTTGAGCTAAGGGCATGGCCTCGGGTTAAAGAGCTCTAGCTGGAAGCTTCAGTTTTGCTCTCTGCCTGCTCTGTGACCTTGGGTGAGTCACTAATCTCCCTGCCACACAAATCTCATCCTGGGAACAGGAATATTAACATCCTCGCCTCTCAGGAGTTGTGGGGATTATGTAAGTTAATGAAGGCGAAGTCTTTAGAATAACGCTGGTTGTGGAGTGCGCTATCACTCCCTCCGCTGCTATTATAAATACTCCGAAGATCCCCACATCTCAGATGAGAAGGGCAGGAGCGTGCTCTTGACACAGCGCAGAAGCTTCTGTGGTCTAGGCCTCGGGGTCAGGGGGCAGCTAGGAAAATGTCATGCATGTTCTCCAAGTGCCGCATAGCAGGGGAAGCACCTACCTTCAAACCCTTTACTGCCATGCCGTAAGTTAGAAGCTTCTAGAACAGTGGTTCTCAACTCGTGGTCCTTTCACGGGGCTACATGTCAGGTACCCTGCTTATCAGATGCCTACATGGTGAGTCCTAACACTAGCAAAATTACAGTTATGATGTAGCAACGAAAATAATTTCATGGTTGTGGTGCAGGTTTAGGAGAGCCTAGAAGAACTATGCTCAGAGAAGAGTTCTGTCTTCTGAGGGAAAGACCCATAACCACACGGGTGAGAGCAGCAGAACTAGCCTTGACCTCCCAGGCTCTCGTTACCCGGCTCCTGGACTGGGGGAGGCTCTCCAACAGATTGTCCAAGAAAGGGAGACCTGTGAACAGTGTATCCCTACCTCTTCAGGTGAGACCCCCTGAGGCAGTGTGGGGCTTAGGACATAGGCGCCCATTTCTGAACTTCTAGCTCAGCGGTCGTCAGGACTTCCCCACTAATGTGATTTTCGGGGCCCAGTGAGTGACAGCTGTGGCATTTCTAGTGCTGGTTTGCTTCAGGAAACAGGTCAGGACCGATCAGCAGAAGGGACAGAAGGTATCGCGGTAAGAGTCTTGACTATGGATGGAACTTTCAGATGTTTTCTCCTTGCACTCAGGACAGCATGGCTTTCCTGAAGTCAGTGTGTGATGACACACGCGCACTACTGACCGACAGGGCAACCGCCTTTGCCGTCGAGGCATTTCATCAACGCTCCAGCCACGTTAGCATAGGTGACCTCCTGTGCTGCTCATATCAGGCTCTCGATCCACCACCACCCCCTTGTAAGCTCCCGCGATGTCACCCAAAGCCTCGTCTTGGCATCGTCGTTAAGGCTCAAAACCCACGTTGCCGATCACAGCCCAGGTCCCCAAGCAAAGACACCTGTGAGTGTGATATTCCGAGGACTTATCGATTTCCTCCTAGAAATCACAGGCGAAGCCAGAGCTCTTTAGTGAAAGGTCAAAGTCTTTACTAAACACACAGGCTATGGGGGCACAGCTATCGAGGGAGCACACAATCTATGGGGAGATACCACTAGGTCTTCAGCACCTATGCCTGTGGGAGGGGGAGGGCGAGATACCATTGCCTGTGACCACCAGGGGGCGCTTCACTGAGGGTCGACATGGCGTGGGCGCTCTAGAGGGAAGGAGGCAGTCTGAAAGGCAGCTTGTGCTGACTCTAGCCATTTCCAGGAAGGAAGCTCTCAGCTGTTGCTGGCATGCTTGCTAGTTCCAGTGGCCCTGAGGACTTCTCCAGGCGACATCCTCACTGACTTTGGGCATCGAAGGATGTGTGGATAGGGAGGACAGCTGAGCATCCTGGAAAATTGAGATGTTCCTATCTCAAGAGAGATTGATGGGACAGTGCGGTTGAGTGAGAGCGACTGAGTAGGGACAGCAGTTTGTGGACGTGGTTATGTAAACCACCAAAGACCTGACCCTAAGCCAACTATTGCTTCTGGTCCTCACTTGGAAACTACCTTCTCCGTTGACGGTGGCTGCAATGCAGTGTCCCTGAAATCAGAGGAGCAGGCATTCTTCTTTGGCTCTGGCTGCATCCGCAGAGAGAGGGAGGTGTGTCCTTGGATGCCTTTTGTGCCCAAACTGTTTGTCTGCATGGTCTCCACCCATTGCAGTCTCCCATGTCACAGGCGGGAGCCCCTCCATCCTCTTCTAAACCTTGACAGAAGTCCCAGTGAATGACCTTTTAACCTCCGACCATGCAAGCATTTCGTGTTCTGTGTCTGTCTCTCATCTCTACCCTCTGGGCCCTTGGGGACGAGGAAACTAATTAGGAGCCATGGTGGCAGCCGACAGCCTTCAGGGTTGGGCAGGTTTGCTGAGTGGTAGTGAAAACCCTAGATACAACATTTCAGCAGGTCCCCCTGCAGTGGTGGCCATGGGTTTGTGCCCTGGGAATTTTCGTGATCTGACTGACAACCATATTGTTCAAGGTTCTCTGAGGGAGAACTGAGAAGCACAGCCCATGCTTCATCCCTGTATTTGACCCTAACAGCAGCTCACTGTGCTCTGTGAGGAGCAATAACAGCAGCCCCTTCTTCATGACGCATAACCAGTTACTTTGGGGGATTCCGAACAGTTTTAGGTCCTTACGCTTGGTGATCCTGTCCTCTGTTGGTTTGTAATGGGATCTCATGAAGCTCAGGCTGGCCCTGTGTCTGTCATGTAGCCCAAGATGACTGGATTCCTGGCCCTGCTGCCTCTGCCTTCCATGAGCTGGAATTACAAGTACTCACCACTGTACTCAGCCTGCGATTTGCTTTTGAAAACACACTTTGGTGTCCCTGTGTTCGACTCAGAGCTTCAAGAAAAAGAAAACTTGGCTCACGTAGTTTGCAAGAATTCACTGAAAAATTACGATAAGCCTGGCGCAGTAGGGAGCTGGGAATTCAGAGCCACATAGGCAAGGTCACAGTACCTAGAAATACAATTCAGAAGAGGAGACAGGCGTGTAAATAATTAACTCAGTGACTGACGCTGGGGTGGGGGCCAGAAAGGAGAGAGAAAGAATTGATTCGTGGCTAGGAGTGGGGATCAGAGAGGGGTCCCAGAGAAGGAGCTGTCTCAAGCAGCTTTTGAAAGAACACAAGAGCTGTGCAGCTGGAGAAAAAGGAGAGTTATTCCAGGCGATGGCAGATGCACAGACAAAAACCAGGGAGGTGTGAGGATGCATGGCACTCAAAGAAGACACATCAGAGCCAAGGCCACCCCCCACTGCTGCACCAGCTGTGCGCTACACAACTCCAGGGGAGGCCAGCATCTCAGACTGAGATGTGAGCAGCGTAGGTATCAACAGCCACCTAGGGACCAATAGGTGGACCTTAGGACCAATAGCCGGTGCTAAGGCAGATCCGTTAGGAAGAGTACTGAGAAATTCCACTTTTGTTTCATCTGTTGCCTTAACTGTCAGCGTGCAGCTGAGCAATAGCAAACATTGGCTGTGCAACTCTTGAAACCCTGGGGTTCGACCATCCTTCAGTTATGTTTGCTGACTCGGCAATTCCGTGCTCCCAAAGACCTGGGCTAGCAATTCCCGCTGTGTTTTCCGGGACAATGCTCTTTACAGCTTTGGTTCACGTTTCAGTGGCAGGTGGTCAATGGGTTGAGCATCCTCACTCATCATTGTAGACATCTCAGGATGGGAAGACACAGTGCTAACCATCCAGTTAAGCACTGTAAATCAGGAGCTGAGTTACCTGGAGGGGAAGATGCCCCCTCAAAGCCAAGAGCTTGACAGTTTCTGAGCCTTGACTAGCAGAATGGTCTCCTGTCTTGATTGGCAGCATCATTATCACCAAAGAGCCATGAGTTCCCAGGAAGAACCAGGGGTGTGTTCTCCTAGTTCCAGGGATGGGCGACCTTTGAAATAGTAGATTGGAAGTTCATTGTTATCCCATCCCTGTGCAGGTAAGGGAAGTCTCCTGGCTGTAGTACAGGGGTGTCAGGGGGTTCTGAGTTGTGGTTGAGATGATGGGGAAAAGTTGTCCCCTCTCAGTATCCATGGCTGAGGAATGCCATACATCTCAGTGGTGAGAAGAATCCCAGAGTCTATATAGAAGCAAGGGTGTGTGTGGTGGGGAGGGGGGGAGATGTAGTCTAGCGACAGATCGGGAACCTGGGATGAACTTAAAGCATCCCGCAGACCCAGGCACAATCAAGATTGTGCAGCTATCTGCTAACATCGACCACACAGTGACAGTCTGTTGACTATCTGCTCTCTGCATGAGTCCTCCAGTGCCCCTCCTCACGGTCCTTCCCACCCAGAGGAACCATGAGAAGGCATCACACTCTCCAGGTCCTTCCGAATACACACGTCTGAAAGGTAGACACTGTGTGAGGTGAGCTCTCAGGGAGCACTTTCTCGCTGCAGGTGTATGGGGAAAGGATCTTCAGGCTGAAGACAGGCTTCTTATTGGCTGGTGTTCCTGATGGCAGCCTTGGAACTAATGTTCTCGGTGGTAGATGCTGAGCACCCTGGGACCATAGAGGGCAGGGTAGAGAGACCCAGCTGTCCTCTCTGTAGTTTCTTCTGTCAGTCACACTGGCTTTGCACTTCCCAGGAAACCGTTTATTGTTATCGCTTGGATCTGTCCGTGAACGAGGAGCTGCATGCTTGCACGTGTGTGTGTGTGTGTATTTATCTGCTTCTTGGCTTCCTCCTTGTTTCCCCCCGAGATAGATAACAGAAACTAGCGTGTTTTTCTTTCTGCCTTCAAGGCATGTAGGTTTGGGGGCCTGGAGAAAGCATTGATTTGGACAGCGATGGTAATGCTGACCTTCTGAGAATCTCTCTCTTGAGGTCTGGAGATCACCCGATTCCTCCAGGCCTTGCAAGCCCTTCTCCCTGGGGGAAGTTGGACAGTCTCCTCTTTGTTATAGACCTCCAGAGTTCTGACTCAGCCCCACCACACATCCCACCCAACCTGCCCAGCACACATCCTGTAGGCCTTTCGGTGGGCATTTCGAGAGTGAGACCGGATGCGTGTCCATCCCAAGCATGCGGATGTGCAGCTGGTACTGTCCCCGCTGACCTACTCCCATTTTGCGGCGACAAAATCTCGTTTCTACAGAAATCATGCTTCAGCCCCAGGCTCCCACCACCTAACCTATAAGCCCTTTTTAACCAGCAGCCATGATTCCAGGATGGAAGCCTCAGAACGTTTATGGAGCTCCTTGGTGGAAGCTAGCTACACTAGTTGTGAGAGCCCTGCATTGCGGTCCTTGTTCACGTCCCTTCCTTATCCTAGGAGCAATGTGAGGCCAGTTGCTTTTCCTGTGGCTGTGGTGAAATACCCCTGCAAAAGCATCTTAAGGGAGAAAGTATCATTTGGCTCGTAGTTTGAGGTCCAGTTCTTTACGGCAGGTGGGGGGTGGGCGCGGAGCGGGGGCTTGAAGCAGGCTGCTCACATTGAATCCCCAGCCAAGAGGCAGAGAATGTCATGACTGCCTGCTAGTGCCCAACTCCCTGTCTACATTTTGTACAGCACCAGCTCCCCAGCCTGAGGAATGGTCCCGCTCACAATTAGTATGGGCTTTCCCACATACACTTATGTAATAAGAATAATCCAACAGCCCAGAGGCCCATGTCCTGTCACACATGGCAAAGGTCAAAGGGGACTTGACTATGTCTCTATCCAATCAGGAGTGCAGGCTAGTGGTGACTGGGGTATCTTGCCATTGTGGTCATGTCATTAGAGGCAATTTGGCAGCATGGTTCCAGTGACTGCATGAGCTCGTGGTTGTGCCGGATGGTATATAAGGTACTTGACATATGTCAATCACCTTATTTATTTCTCATTCACTTCTAAGAGATAAGCATTATTACCCCCATTTGACATGAGGTTAAAGGTTAAATCACCTTGCTAAGGCACCAGTGAGCGTGGAATAGAGTTTAGGAGTTGTGCCACCGACTCTATCACGAATTACTGCCACAGAGGAGGACAGGCTAAAGCAGAGGACAGCGTCAGGACACTAATGTAGTGCCTAGGAAAAGGAACACTTAATTAATTCTCACAAGGGAGTCAGGGAGCCTGACCTAGATAAGACTAAAGTTGAGCTGGTCCTTAAAGCCTCCGTGTCTCTGGAATCCCAGTGCTTGGAAGGCCAGCCGAGGACAAGTGCACGTTGTAGGCCAGGCAGAGCTACGTGTAGCAAGACCCTGTTCCCAAATCCTATAGCAGTCAAACAACTCAGCACGACTCTGGCACGGTCCTCTCCTGCAGCAGTTCAGAGGAAGCAAGGCTTCAGAGGGTGAGACAGGGCCAGGGGATGTCCCTGAGAGGTGGGAAGAGGTACTTATGTGTTTCTGCACTTAACCTTTGGGGTGCTTAGGTTAGAGAACTCCAAAAACACTTACATTGTTATCAAAAGCAGGGTTCTTCCCTCTCAGTTTGCAGCTGTGGGTTGTTAAGGTTTTCTTGGAATTGTTAAAACCCACAGAGAGTTCTGAGGCCTGGAGGACCCCCCCGGGGGGGGGGTTGGTCACAGATCCTCAGGGCACTCACTCTGCCTGCAGCAGGCCAGCAACATAGCCCCAGGAATGGCCAGTTGCTGCTGAGGTCTCATATGAGACCTCCCCCCCCCCCCCCCCCGAGTTCTTCCCTGACCATACCACAGAGCAGAGTCAGTATATTGTAATCTCAGCCCCAGCTTGAGTCTTGTTTCTAGATTCCCAGATCTCTTCTCGGCAAACACGGGCAATAAAATGGGGAAGAGAGGGCCTGGAATCCTGAAACTTCCATTTCCGCCAGCTGAGTGACTGGTGTTCTCTGCCCCTTCTGCACTGGGCTCCTCATCTGGCGGTATGATCAGTCCCCACTGTTGTGGCCTCAGGCTTTTCCTCTGAAAATAACTAGAAATGGGCTGTAAAGCAGCTAGTGACTCACTGTCATTAAGCAGACAAAGTCTAATTGAATAGCCATGTGGTGAGGCTGCAGCAAGCAGAATCCAACCACAGTTATCGCAGGCAAGATGGAGAGGTGGCTAAAGGGAGAGCCGGCCCCCTGTTGACACCCCGAGACTGTTGGGGCAAGCCAATGGCAGCAAGATGTCTTCTTCATGACTAAGACTTGTGGAATTGTAGGAGATATGGGGGTAAATCACAAAGGGTAGGTTCACTGGTCAGGAGCTCTGGGAAACACTTTGCGTTTGGGTTTTACTGTGCAGCCCACTTCACAGGGACCTTTTTAGAAGGTGGACTGTGGGTCCAGTGGTCTGGGTGGGGTTTGTGCGTTTATAACAAGCTTTCAGGACTAGCTGTGGCCGCTTCTGGCCAAAGACACGTTGGGAACGGGTGGCCAAGAAGACAGGAGGATTCTCCCAGAAACAAACAGACTTGACTCAAGTGTGACTTTCCACATTTCAATGTCTTAGTGGAAACACCCTGATGTTCCTCCGATGGGGGAGGGGAAGAACCTAAGATGCAGGGCTTCTGCTGAGGACAGCTAAGGACTGCTGAAGGACATGACCAGCAGAAAGATCCAGGTAGTCCAGGACCTGGTGCTCCACAGAGCCTGATCAGCACTGGCCAATCACTGCTTGGATCATATAGTCAGGTGATGTCACTCCCAGAGGATCCATGGATGGCCTCCTTGAGGGGGAGGGGGCGACAAAGGATTCTGGTTTTGCTCCTTCCTCCACTGGGGCATAGCTGTCTTCTAGCATCATCTGGGGAAACGGGTATTCTGAATTCATGGGACCCAGTGTCTAATCCTGTCTTGAGTTATCCTTTGGTGATGGCTGGAAAGTGTACCCTCAGAGGTTTTTAAGGTCAGTACTCACAGTGAGATGAAGTTGGAGTAACGGGACAGGCGTATGGGGAGGGAGGTGTCACATGCTAGCAGAGTGGACCCTGGGGCCGGGGCTGACCACAGGACCTCCGGCTTCTTCCCCACTCATATCTGCAAAACGAGTCCTCTGTTTAGCTGAAGAAAAGGGGAGACTTCACCCAGGTTGACCTATTTGCCGCAGATGCCGAATCACCAGGGCCCATTCTGCAAAAGCCCCAGAGAATCTAGATGGTCCAGGCTGTTGATGTCTAAACCATTTCTCCAGCCTTAGGGCAGGGGACCAGGTAATTGTCCCAGAGAAATAGTGCTCAGGCTTAGGGACTGAGTTGTGGGCAGTGACGTGGCTCCTTGAACGGCTTGCGGTCTAAGGCTTCTCCCAGACCAGGTTATGTGCCCTGCTGTAGTTATCCAGATACCTGATGCCAGTCCTTTTACACCTTAGTGCTCCACAGTGACCCTTGGGTCCTAGGCCAGAATATCTCAAGCTCGGCTGCTTTTGTTCTTCTACCCCCAGGGGACATCTGAAAGGGTCTGCAGGTGTTTGGGGGCTGCCATGTTAATCTAGTGGGTAGCGGCCAGGGATGCTGATAGATTCCTACAAGGGATGGAGCAGAATGACTCAGTCCGAAGTGGGGAGAAGCCTTGCTCTATGTAGGTAATCCTTGGGTTCAGGACTAGCCTGGGGAGCTGTTGTACAGGAGGCCAGGCCAAGACTTTGCAGAGAATTTGCTTCGGAGTGAGACACCAGGGTTTAATGCCTCCCTTTCAGTGACAGTCAGCGTGACTGCTCTCTCTTCCCTCTGGCACTGCTGCTGTTTGCCTTTCAGGCTGTGCTTGGGCTTTGTGCCTGATGTCCAGGCAGCTTTCACAGGGGCTTGCGACCTACAGAGGAAGCAGGGAGACACAGGTCTTCCTCATGTTCCCTTCCACATCCCATCTTCGTGGACTTCAGCCTTACCTGAAAGTCAACACAGACTGTGGCATCAACCGCTCTGGGTAGTGGCTGTGTCACCTCAAGAAGAGGGTTCCCCTCTGGCTTCTCAGTTCCCTTGCTTTGCAGGGGGCATGGAACCAGGCTCACTAGCCACAAAGATGAGAACAGGGTGGGCCTTCAGTGGGTGACTACTGACGTAAACACCCCAAACTTCCAGTGAATGCTTGGTTCCTCTACCTCAAATGGTCCTCAGGCAAGGTCTAGGAGCTGAGCAAATGGAACACGGCAGTCTTTCCAAAGGGTGATTCAGGATGTCAGGGGAACAGGCAAGCCGAAGCTTGGCTGGTTGCTGGTGGATCATCCACCTGCTCTCTGCATGTAGCTCTTGGGTTTTGGTGACTGTGAGGCCTGAGGCAGTGGTGCTGAGGTGAGGGAGGGCAGAGCATGCATCTGCTGTATGGATGAGCTTGTTTTTATCTGAGCATGCAAGACTATATAATCAAATGCACATGCAAATGATTCCCAGACTGAATGTTGGTGCTTTGCGGGCTCCTGTTTTACGCCTCTTTAATTGTTCTTAGCATCCCTAAGATGGGAAAATCCTGGAAATGTACAAATATTATGTTTTATTTTTCTTTGTCTCTTGCCTTTTTCCCATTAAATGGTTGGAGGCAGCTTGACCTAATGACGGGCATAGGGCATGAGAAGCTGCCTGAGGCAGAGAAGCACATTTGGGTCATGGGTCTTTGACGATTGGCCACTCAAGATGACATAAAGAGTCTGTGCTATGCGATTTCCTCCCTAATCTCTCTTTTTACCTTTTCTGCTGAGAAAGTTAGAGGCACATGCGATATTCATGGTGAGTAGATTGGTTTATAGCACTGATTTAAATTTCAGTCCTGATATAGGGATGAGAAGATCCTGAGGGGCCAGCGCTTCCAGCCTGCCATGAACTACACCCAAAGGAAAAAACATGCCACTGTTGCTTTTAGTCTTATCTTTAAATATCCACTTGCCTAGTACTTACAGATAATTCATGGTCCTCCTTCCTTCTGAG
Source organism: Chionomys nivalis (assembly GCF_950005125.1). Lineage (NCBI taxonomy): Eukaryota > Metazoa > Chordata > Mammalia > Rodentia > Cricetidae > Chionomys > Chionomys nivalis. The sequence goes on from NC_080086.1 coordinate 24,696,172, forward strand.
GGCCGGCGTGCTTGTTTCCAGTGCTGTAGGCAGATAGATCACCTGTGCAGACACAGTCACCCTTGCTCCTGGTGGTGTACAGCCCGTCTCTATTTATCTATCAAAAATGACTATGAAGAGATCGAGGCTAGTCTGGTCTACAAGAGCTAGTTCTAGGGCAGGCTCCAAAGCTACAGAGAAATCCTGTCTCGAAAAACCAAAAAGAAAAGAAAAAAAAAGAAAGAAAGAAAGAAAAGAAAAAAATGACTATTGTTTATTCATTTTTTTTCCATCCATTCATCCACCCACCTATCCATCCAGTTCTTTCTGAATTTGGGGAGGGGGGAATGCAAGGGCTTATGGTTGGCACATCACTCGTTTAAGAAAGCTTGGATGCCTGCGAGCCTTTCGCCCTCTGCCTTCTGTAAGTGCTGAGTCCTCCATGCCAGGGTGAGGCCTGGGGGTGGAGCTGAGGTGAACAGTCCTTGCCATGCAGAAGAAACACGTTTGTGTCCAAGGATATATGGGCTGTGGGAGACATCAGAGGGGAGGGGGTCCAAACAGCTCAGTGCATTCACTGATAGAGCCACGCTGCCTCTCAAGGCAGTGCAAGCCCCCAGCCGCCCTAAGCCTACCAGCCCAGCCCTGCTCTGTCTATTCTTAGGTGCAGACTCGTAGTTGTGCCTGGCTCTGTGGGCGTTCTTAGCACCAGTTTCTCAGCGCCTCACCAGATCCACCCAGTTCACTCTCTACAAACCGTCTCTTTCCTCGGCCTCGGTTGGCTCAGCTTGGCTGGATCATGACATCTCATCACCACACTTACCTGCCCACAGGCACACAGACACTCACATGTGCACTCAGGTGCACTCAACATGGGTACAGCGCAAACACCTTTACATAGATAACTCACCTGTTCAGTAAACCCATTCACACACGCACATTCATTCCTGAACACACGCATGCTCACACTGCAGCAGGCACACATTCTTGTTCATATGCACACACACACACACACACACACACACACACACACACACACACACAAAATCAATGGATGTTTATATGCACATATACCTTTGGCTGACCAAAACTTTAGAAAGCAGCTTTGAAAAAGCTCCAGCATCTTCTGGAGTTCTCAGCTTCCCCTGGTGATAGTAGAGAAGGACTATGTTTGAACAACATAGCAGCTACGCCATTCTGGAGCGTGCATTTTTCTGGTTGTCCGAAAGCCCAAGAGACTACCCCCCCTTGGTTTTGTTTGGTAGCGGTTATGTTAGGGATAACTGAAGAAACTCTGCCACACTGTAACTGTTTCCCTGTCTTCTTGAATTTTTCAATTCTGAACCTGACTTTGAACAATACAGGTTTCATTAGGATTGAGGACAGAGTTTCCTAATGCTAGAAAGACATGGGCTTTGAGATGAGACACATTTGGTGTTGGTATTCAGGTTTGAATGCTGTTTATAAGCCATGCAGGTTTAGAGCCTTGATGACCTTGGCATAATTTACTGATCTGTAGAAATGCAGGCAACCATGTTTATATTGTAAGATGCCTTTGAGAGATGGGGCTCATATGGGTTGAGCTCTGGGGGCTCAGGAGTGGGGTGCTTTAGGAAATTTTTTAGAATGTTATGATCTTGGTCTCCTGGGGTGGTTTATTTAGGGTGGGTTATCTATGGCAGAATTCCCTATTGTTGAGTGGAGAGAAACTTCAAGAAGGAAACACAAACCTGGTCCTGAGCATGTTGGGCTCCCAGTGGCATTCAAGACAAAGAAGATCTTGATGAATTGTCAGACAGTAGCAAACACACACATGCCAGTGCAGGGCCTCCAAGATCTCCAGAGTCAATGGAAAGAGAGGAGCCAGTAGGCTAGGTCAACCAGGGGTAGAAAGCTTCAAGGACAGAGCCAGGCAAGGGCGGAGCCAGGCAAAGGGCAGCAAGAACCGCACTATGGAAGGTTCTGCAGCTCCTGGGGCTATAATTGTGCTCATTTTCCAAGAACAGGCTCGTGTCCAGGCAGCTTTGGATTGGCCAAGCCGCAGTACACAACCTAAACCTCAGCAACCGGGGCTTTATCCCTTCCTTCTCTTTCTCTTATTCAGAATACCACAAATGAAGCTCTAAGGAATACTCAGGACCAGGCATAGAAAACAGAGACCCAAGAAGTCCCTGGTACCCAATCGCCTTTTTAAATGATAAATTTATCACTATTTAGTAAACAAGCAAAAAACAATAGGGACACAAGGCTGTGTCTTCTAGTGTTTTTAGGCATGTTAAATAGCAAGCCAACCAAAGTAGAACTACCTGTCTGCTTCATGACAGTCATTCAATGGGGTATGGCAGAGTCTCGAAGGAACCTGTTGGGGGACTCGGAGTCTGTTGAGGAAACAGGGGGGCAGCTCAAGAAAGTCACAGTCACCTTCATCAATGGCTGTAGTGTAGCCAAGTCTCAGCAGGATGCTAGCCTGGGAAGCCAGCTAGTTGGGAATCTCTTCCTCCTTCTTCCTTAAGAGAGATCCTGGCTGGGCATGCAGCTTCTCCAGACACCCGCCCCGGAAGGAGAGTTTAAAGAAGTCAGGACATGCGAAGAGACGGTGGGGACATTCTGTCCTAAATCATGGACCACGAGGACTGCTTTTGTCACAGGGAAGGACCACAATACTTTTGTACCAAGAACTTCAAGTGTGTGGCATTAAAAAGACACTTGAGCTGCGTATGCTCAGCCCCTACTTCCATGGGCATCTGGTAAAAAGGGGGTCACTGACAACCCCTGCTTCCCTTGGGACAATTCTTAGGCCGAATCTCCAGGTCAATGGCTTTCCTGGTGTGCCCCTGCCTAATAACCTGCCCTTCTGTTCAGCTTTGACAGGGTCTCCGTTTTCCTCCTGTGACATCTGTAGACACTTTGCCACATCAGCATCCTTTTTTGATAGAAGCCACATACTTTTAAAGACAGTGCTTCCCAGGCCAGCTCTGGGCCTTCCACCCTCCGTTTACTAGAATTCTAGGAGTGTTCGCCCTGTCCAGTTTCAGCACCTGAACCAAAGATCCCCATGCTCCAAGTTTATTCTGTAGCTTATCTTTCCTTTCCTTGCCTTTCCTATATATAACCTATAACACCCTCCTTGAGAGCAATTCTCCCTTTTCTTGTCTCTTGGGGTGGGGGTGGGGGTGGGGGTGGGCTGAAACACTGTTGTTACAAGGAATCAGTTCCAACTTTGGGGATAAACAAACATTCATTTGAAGCAGGGCTTGATGGTGTAGCTGGTAGTTGTGTCTCTTCCGGTGGATGATTTGACATCTGTGAGCTTGATTCTTCTGGATAATCAGACATGGCCAGTGTGTCTCACGGTGACTAGAACCTAGCTGCTCGCTGGAACTCTAGTGTGCCATCTTCATTGCTTTGCACACGCACAGTTTATACTAATATAAAGTTAATCGAGCTCCCTATCTGCCGTTCTACACCTGGCTAGCCACTTTCAATAAGTCCTGTATCACTGGATACGATTCCGACTCTGTCTGTGCAGCACACGCTGTTGCTGGTCTCTAGGTGAACAACCAAGGCAGTGATGAGGAGGGTGAACCAGGATTTGGCGAGGATGCCTCTGGCACCTTTGCTCTCACGTCTGGTCATTTGCTTATCTCATGACACCTGGTCCATCAAAAGGATGTTCTTGGCAGTAGCATGGTGTGTCTGGGCTGGGAAAGGGGCTCATGGACTTGCTATCCGAGATGCTGCTGGCTGGTGGAGCACAGTAAGAGACTGGGTAGGGAGAACCAGGCATGCCTGCTTGGATGCTCTGTTTCTATGGAAACTTCTTGCCCTCAGGCCAAGGTCCTACAGGGCAGGTGGTGAGTTGAGGAAGAGTGGCTTATGCCGAGAAAGTTCCAGAAGGTGTCTTTCCATGGCAAATCCACATGCTAAGAGTGATCTTTCTCCAGATGCAAGAATATGACTGAGCTCTGACAGAGGCAGAACAATAGCCAGTGATGCATTCCTAGTCCCCAAGGTGCCCAAAGTCAGCAAGAGCCCTGGCCCTGCTACAGAGAACCATCTGGAAGTATCTGGATGCTGAATGACAAGGACAGAACACTGCTAGAAACAGGGCCGTGAAAAGCAGGCTTGGGTTCTTTCAAGAAGTACCGTGCAGTGCCTTAGATGACATAGTCACCAGACCTGAAGAAAAAGACAGGAGAGTGAGGACCTAGGGTGGGGAGACACCACATTTGAAACCAAAGCAGCTTTAAGCACTTGGGCCATATCTATAGAAATGAGGGGAATAACATGGGTGAGAAATCATACCAGACCCTGGCAAGTGTAGAAGTAACCTAAAGGGTGCTGGTGGTATCTTGCAGAAGTAAAAACCAAACCAAACTAGGGGCTACAGGCCTGGGTCCAAGTCCTAACAACAGAAACTGGTCACTCATTTGTGAGCAAGTCATTGGACTCTCAACCTTGGTTTCTCATCCTTGGAACTAGACCACAGCATCTCTCATGAGGGTTTAGGCAAGACCAGAACGGAGTCTGCAATAATGGGATTCATCCTCTGAAGCTGTGAGGTCTGAATAGGCTTTCTTGTCATGCTCCTGCCTCAGCTCTGCTCGGGAAAACAGGTGTGTGTGTGTGTGTGTGTGTGCGTGTGAAGAAATTATGATACCAACTTTTAGCTCCTTTCCTGTTGTTCTATGACATCAAACAGTCCTTTCTAAGTGGGCACCTCAGCTTTCAAATGGTAAACTGAGGCAGAAAGAAGCGTCCATGTTTGCCTGAGTCTCACATTCTATCATCTGTCGAGGGGCGCAGAGTCCTATTCCAGCTGCACGCTTGGACTCTGTGCCCGAATCCACAAGAGAATGTGTGGGCCCTGTTGAGGGCAAGTTCTTGACTTAGGCAGAGGAAGTCAGGGGATGGGAGTGGGGGCAGGTGGGACTCCAGTCCTTGTTGCTCATAAACTTTGCAAACTCTTCTGATGTTGGGAGTCCAGGATCAACCGTTGCCTTCTGCCTCCATCAGGGCTCTCCTGGAGGCACCGTGGTAATATACTCTGGCCCCTGTCACAGCCTTAGACAGTCCCTTGTTGCGACTCAGGCTGGTGAGCAGCTCACACCTCCACCCAAGAACCATGAGAAGGGCAAAGGTGTGGGTGAGTCCCATGGCTTTTGTCTCTTCTGTCCTGGGCTCTCCACTCTCCCTTTCATGACTTGATTTTTGTAATGAGACTGAGGCAGTCTCTTGTCCCAGAATTTTTCTGCTGGGCTAGAAACTCTTCTAAGACACCTTTTGATTTGAAGCCCCCCCCCATGCACACACCTCTCTCTCTCTCATACCTGTCTCCCAGTGTCGCCCTCCCCATAGTGCTCAAGCTCTTTCTCCCGCTCTCTCATCTACTCTCACCCCACTGAGATCCCCAGCACCATGCCTGCAGGATGGGAGCTGGGAGGCGGTGACTAATGTGCTTGGAGGTGAGTCATCCGCTAAATATAAAACCCACTCACATCCCTGGTTGCAAAAATCCTGAGACTTCACATCCTTCTCCTTCCCCTCTCCCGCCTGGGGGCGGGGCACGGAAAACAAGTAAACACCACCACGCAGCTGCAGTGACGGCAGCATCACCCTGTGCCCTTCAGCTCCATCCTGCCAAGGCGGCCAGTGCCCCTGGTCTATACAGGTCATCTGGGACAAGGAGTGAGACAGGGAGGCTTGACCCGAGAACTTCCGGGCAGTTAAGGAGGCAGGCATTTCTTGGGGGTTCTTCAACCCTCGTCCGTTTGTGCTCCTTTATGTCAAGTGGCCTCAAACTGCTCCTTCTCTGGCAAAGGTGGTCACTCTCTGAACACACTCATGCCTGGCAGAGTCCAGGGAACACTCCTGTGTGCAGTATTGAAAGGCAGGGTTTGGGGACAGTGGGCCAAGACGGATGACACTTGCTTCTTACACACATTCCTATTAGGGCTGACAGCTTGAATTTGGGGTTCTTGTATATGGATTCACGCACACACACACACACAGAGTATCATTGACTTTATACATGAACACATATCTGTAACATCCTATGTGCATTTAATAGTTGCCATTGCCTTTGTGTCCGATGGCATTTTCACCGGTTCACATGAAGTTCCCCAGCTAATGTTCTTGCACACTTCTGAGATTAGGGCCCTCAATATTCTCCCTTGAGAAGGCTGTGGAGACCAAAGTTCTGTAAGATTCAAGCTAACTGCCCCAAAGAACAGTGCCAGGATCTACGGCCTATATGCCTGTGTGTGTGTCCCATGTACCTCACCTGCAGGCTAAACTTGAACTCTTCTGTTTTCTGTGGAACCAACCCATGCTAAGAAAGCGATCTTGGGTCTCAGCGTACATGTGCGTGTGTCCACATGCACTTGCACATAAAACAGCATCTGGGAGGAAAAGCATGTATCCTGACTACCTTCAGATTTAGTCTCTTCTCTGAGCTCCATTCCATTCAACTGTACCCTACTCTTCTTAAGCTTGCTTCATTCTGATTTGACTTTCTTAGTTACAGTGGCCATCACGTTTGTTCTGTGACCTCCCCCAGAGGTCAAGCTGCACCTATGAAAATGATTGAGACATTGGAGTGTGCTCACGGCTTCAGTGGACAGTGGAGAGCTGCATCCTGGTCCTAGAGGGAGAGACTACCTCTGTGACTTTAGACAAGTGTCTTCACTTCTCTGGGCCCCAGTCACAGAACCTGTTTGTCAAGAGGTCTTACAGCATGGCCTGGAAACAGAGACCTTCCTTCCCTATAACCATCACAGATTTGGATGAGGTGGCCTCCCCGAGTGTGAGGTGACAGGTACGTGGCCTATGTGTGATGTAGGGAAGACCCAACAGATGGCCTGGCAGGCGTCCACTCTGGCTCCAGGGCACACTTTTCGCTGTCGCACGGGGCATAAGGATGACACAATTTCTAACTTGGGAGCATTTGATTGGGTGAAAACTCAAAATTTCTATGTAAAAAATGTTAATTCATTTCTTGCCTCCTCTTATATTTGTCCTTCCATGGGTTTGGAGAAGTCCGAGGCAAGACCGTTTTAACTGAGATTAAGAGGTAAACACAGACAGAGAAATGCAGAGGAGCTGTGGGTCAGAATCCTCTGCCCTAAGGGACCAGGCCTACATTCTGGTCGCTGCTGGGTCGCTGGGTGGCTGCGTGAGTGCAGACCTGACAGCTGCCCTGTGCAGGCACCCATGGTCAGACAGGAGGCACCTGGGTGGGTCTTCTCCTGCATACGGCTTCTAGAAAACAAGATGCTGCGACTGACACAGGAAGAAGAGGACAGGTTGGTTCTAGAGAGAGCCCACGAGTCATGAGGGTGGGGAACACTTCGCTTTTCATCATTCAGGGGGTTTGTCATTCCTCAAAACCTGGCCTTGTGTGCTTGTTTACAGACAACGCTACCTTCCACAGTGGCTCATCTTGGGTGGGGTGTTTGCGGGTGGTCTACCTGCCGAATTGTCATAGAATTGCCACAGAGGCCATCCACGGGCATTGCCTGATGCCACCAGTGAGGTTCACAGGAGACATGGCTCGCTTGGATCTCACCGAGAACCAGAGACTCAGAACTTTCAGGTTTTTTACTTCCCAGATCCCAAAGGTCAGGCTGGCTCTGACTCTAAGGACAGTCAGGGGTATATCCAGGCCCTCTCCCTCTCAAGCATTGAGCGAGGCAATGGTAGGATGGTCTGTCTCTCCCAACCTCCAGGCATCCCAGGTCAACCCTGGCCAGGGAAATAGGCTCCATCCTGCGTGCCTTTGTCGGCTTCTTGTGGCTATAATGAAGTATCCGAGGAAGGCTAACTTTATAAAGAAAAGAGGTTCATTTGACTCCCAGTTTTAGGGCTTTCGAAATTCAAAAAGCATGACACCGGCTGCGCTGAAGGACGAATGGCAGATGGCAGGAGTGCGTGTGGGAGGGAGGATCACACCTCAGCCAGAATGAGATAGAGCTGGGCTTTCGTAACAATCTTCCCACTGGAGACTCATGGGGAGCATCTCAGAGTCTCTAAGGGAGGCGCACCGCATCGACCCGAAGACCTGCTAGAAGCAGCCCCATTTTACATGTATGCATGTGTGGTGTTTGCGCATACATCTTTACACGTATGTGGGTGAATGTGTATATATTCTGCATGTGTGTGAAGGTCAGAGAAGGACACTAAGTGTCTTCCTTGTTGGCTTTCCACCTGACTTGTAAAGGTGGGGCTTCTCATTGACCCCAGAGCTTACCAATACAATTAGTCAAGCTACACACTTAACTCCAGGGACCTCCAATCCCCCCCCCACTCCTCACTCCCATCCTCTGTCTGCCCCCAGCGTGCTGGGATTACCACCCAGCATTTCTTTGGATGCTGGGGATTTGAACTTGGGTCTTCACGCTTGCTCACAAACACTTTCCACAGAGCCATCTCTCTAGCTCCTAGGGCCCCACCTCTTAACAGTGCTCCAGTACTTCCTAAGCCTGCAGTCCTGGACACCAAATTCCCAACACGCCATCCCTGGGTTGGCAAGCAGCACCTCTCTGCAGCATCATTTCTTCAAAACACAGCTTTCCTGGGGGGAGGGGCATTATGGGAGGAGCACTCACCTGAGTCCTTTGAAGATCCCACATCTTCTCAGCATCCTCCCCTCTCTGGTAGGGGCTGGTGACCTTTGCCCTCCACTCTACTTTGAAATAAAGGGAGTCATGAGGGTGTCTTGGAATGCTGAGGTACATAGAATGAGAATTCTTGTCACTTGTGCCTAGGTGTTCCCCCTTCCCCTACCGCCCCCCCTTAGAAGTCACTTGGAGCCCAGTTTTGTAATTGGGCACTGAATTCACGCTCTGAAAAACCCTTGAGGAGTTAGCACACCCCCTCTACTCTGTGAGAAAATCCATCCCCGGCTGACGGCCAGACCCTCTGAGCAAATGGACCGCTACGTCAGCCAAGAACCACAGTAGACTCTGGGGACCTTGCTCATGGGTGTTCTCTTCTCCTCTCCCTGCAGCACGGCTGCAGCCACCCCTGTCCGGGATTCCTTGCAGAGGGGAGAGGAGTACCATAGGTTGTCACAGTGCAGCCAAACAGGGTTGCATGTCAGAGGCTTCTGAGAGCAACTTTTGAGAAAGGAGCAAGCACACCTCTGTTTCCTTCCCCCAGAAGGAAGCATGCACTGAATGCCTGTGCTGGACCCCACTCTTTCTAAACATGTTTACCCCCAGTGTAGGGCCCATGTCTCAGGGAGGGACAAGCACTTGCACCCTGCCATTCATCTGACCCCTGGAGATGGCACACAGACTTACTGCCTGCCCCCCTTCCTGTCTGATCTCAAAAACCATTCTATGGCCTTCTCACTATTTCAAGGAAAAAAACCATTATAGAAGCTTCCAGTGCCTTAGAGTAGGAAGGCGCATCAGCTTGCAAAGCCTTCCCTGAAGTCGCTGCAGCGCAAACAGCTCTGCCGGTCCATGCTCAGGTCAGAATGGGCACTGCGGACTGAGAAGTGGGGTGCTGGTCACTCAGGGGGAAAGGCCTATCCCTTGTTGCTGCAGAGGAAATGGTTCTGCTAGAAAACGGCCTTGCCAGCAGTGGCCCCTAACCATATAACAAGGTACTCGTGACCACTGTATCATCTGGGAACACAAACCTGCTACTGGCACTAGAGGCAGTGACTAAGAAGGCAAGGCCCTAAGGTCTGTGAGAGATTGTGTCAATGACCTTAGCCTAACCATGAAACCACCTCTCAGCTACTAAGTGGAAGAAATGTGTCTGGCATGGCCCTCTATCCTCAGGACATCTGACTTCTGGGCCGCCTTTACTTTCATGAGAGCCTGGCTGCTTGCACTCACCTGAGCTATTCACTGTGGTCCCTGTCATTGGCCTCTGCTGAGCCCTGCCTACTTCCACGGCTAGGAATCCCAATGAGGTAGGGACTGGAGAATAAAGCAGAGAAAATGAGAATAGCCCAGGGCTTGTCCTGTAAGGTCTGAGTCGGCTCTACCAGACCTTTGAGGAGGACTTTAGGGCCACCGTCTAGTTTCTTTCCACCCAACCTTGTCACTTCTGGACAGTGGAGCATCTGGGATTGCATCACTGGGACCTGGGAGAAAGGAGGTGACTTCCAAAGAGAAGTATCAGAGGTTAGAAGTGTGTAGATCCCAGAGAACAGGACTGGGTGATAACTGGTGTAACCTCTTACTGAGATAATGAGACACAGGATTTGCGTGACAGTATGAGACTCAGGACCTGGGTGGCAGCGTACCGCTTCACCCCTACGTCCAGGGAAGATGGATGATGGTGACTTCTTCTGTACAAGCCAATGAGTGCAGAGCCTGAATGTGCTCAGGACCCAGCGAGGGTCAGGCCACCCGCATTTATAGACTGTCTGAGAATGCAAAAGGAGATGAGACATGTTTGGCAGTCAGTCGTGTTTGTTTGTGGCAACTTCTCCCGGGGTTCAACTGGCATTTCTAACGCCCAGGCTTCACTCCTTCATAAATCCCTGCTCTCATGGTTGGCAGAAGCCACACCGCCTGTGTTGGAATCCCAGCCTGGTCATATTTTGGCTGAGTGACTGTCACCTGGTTAACTAGCCACTCTTACTCCCAGTCCCTGCACCTAAAAATGTGCCATGATGGTGCTTACTGCCTACCCTAAGATGCCTGAACATGAGCCAAGGGCACAGGCACCCGGGACGGCTCGTGGGCACGGCCAGGACTCTACACACTTCAGGACACACAGTGAGGGCCTTCTGCTTCCACTTAGCATGTAGGACCACTCCACCTCTTAGCAGCTTCCTGGTTGGCTATCATGCCTCCTTCACTAGGGAGCAGCAAGGTGTAGCTCACTCACTGCTACCTCTGCATTTTTGTGCTGTTGCTTGGAATCAAAACACGGAAAGGGTCTCAATGCTTTGGTTAGGGGATTCTCGTTCTCAGCAACAGAACAAGTAAGGATCACTTCAGCTTGCCCTGTGCACCTACAGTAAGGACCCAAGATGTCTACTTTGTGCTTTTTTTCTCCATGTAGTACCTCTGTGGCAATCCCTGGGTTGGATGGATCTTGGCAGAGCCAGTTAACATTCGGCTCAGCCTCATGCCCAAGGTGCCTTTGCAGCCAGGCTGGCAGAGTGGTTGGTGCTTCCTTGAAAATATGGGAAGTATCTGCCCCCTAGTGGCAAGGTTGGGAACAACGGCTGCTGCTTCCTTTCCAGGCTTGGCAGCCTTGTGGCTGTGACTTTGAACTTCACTGAAATGTGAAGTTGGGCGACTGTACACACAAAAGCCCCTCCCAAAGAGCTGAGAAGCAGGCAGCTTCCCTGTCTCAGGTCCCAGGAGTTTACTAAAGAGGCGGCTGTATACAAAGAGTAAGGTCTTTGTGTGAAATTCTCACTCTTAAGGAGCCACATAGGTTGAAAGGAGGTGTTTACAATAAACAGTGCTGGCAACTTCACGTGCCGGGGAGGGAAACTGGATCCCAATATTGTGTGCAGAAATAAACTCAAAATGGATAAGGACTTCGGCATAAACATTGAAAGTGTCAGCCTAATAGAAGAAAACAGGAAATTTTTTGACCTTCATCTAGGTTGTTGTCCTGAAACATGGGCAACAAGTGAAAGAGACACACACATTGCATCAGACTAAGACACTTCCAGATAGTCACAAAACAAGCAACAGAGCGAAGAGACAGATTGCAAAGCAAGAGAAAAGATTCCTAGTCCCAAGTTGCTAGGGGCTAATGTCTGCAACAGGAAAGGGACACAGGACACTTAACTTTAAGTAAACACAATGCCTGACTGAAAATGGGCAAATGGTCTAAAAGAGGTCTTTCTCGAGAAGACATGAACATGAGTGAGAGGTATGTGAAGGGTGAGTACATTCACCAATCAGTGAACACAGATAGCCCAAATCGTGGTGAGTTACCCAGCATGTCCATTAGAATTGCCTGCGGTCGACAAGAGTTAGCGGGCATTGATGAGGATGTGGGAAGCAGCTGCCGCGCACTGTTGGTGGCAATGTAGATATAATCACGAAGGGCAACACAGAGTATTTTGTTTCCTAAAAAGAAAAACATGTCGACTACCACGTACGTTATCCCACCTTGGCTTCACGTCTTTATCTAAAGGAAATGAAGTCAGAAGATCAAAGAAACACTTGCTCTCTGTGTTCATTCTAGCTCTGTGAAGTATGGCCAAGACCTGGAGTCAGCAAGTCTATTACACATAGATGGATAAAGATGTGTGTGTGTGTGTGTGTGTGTGTGTGTGTGTATGCATGCATGTGCACATATGCACATACAAACAATAGAACATTTTTAACCTGGAAGGGAAAGGAAATACTAATGTATTCTGTACCCCATGTAGACTTCAAAAACTTTGTGTTAAGGAAACCAAGTTGGTTGCCCCCGGGTGTATTGTGTGCCTGCATGTGTGCTCGTGTGTGTGCATGTGTGTGGGCGTGTGCACTTGTGTGTGTGTGTGTGTGTGTGTGCACGGGCATGTGCACATGTGTGTCTGTGTGTTTTTGTTTACGTTGAGCACCTAAAGTTGTCCTCAGGTATAGAGAATGGGAAGCAGGATGGTGAGAGGCTGTGGGTAGCTTCTAAGCTTCAGGCAGGATGGATGGAGAGCCCCGGTGGAGAGAGCATGGTGATCACGGGAGATGACGCTAACATGAACCTTTATTTTCCTAAGACATTCTGAATGTTTTTGTGACACACAAACTGAGTGACAGAGATGTGAATTGCTTAATGTACCAGTCATTTCACAATATACACACACATCAAAGTGTCATATTGGACACTTGAAAAATGGACCTCACAAAATCTGGAGAACTAAAATTTTCCTTTTGTTTTCCCCTAAAGTCACACAGACAAGCCTGAGTACGCCTGGAGTTGGCATTCAGGCCAGTGTGGTATTTTCTGGGGCACGAGCAGGGCTCCTAAATTTTGCCTTTCCCCCTCGAAGATGCAAGAAGCTCCTGCCATTAGCCAAGGTTGGATTCCTGGCTCCATATACATTCCGTGTTGAAGTGGTGTCAATAGTCAGATCCCGCTGTAGAAACAGACCTGGAAGACAGTGAGATAGACAGTTGGTGCCTGCTTCCTCCACCTAGCAGTCTTGTGACCTTGGGCATGTCATTGAAATCCCTCAAGCCATGCTCCCAGAACTCATGAGTTGCAAGTGAACTGGAGCATGCAGCCCCTGGGGCTTTCTCTTGCCATGTGCGGCTCTATTCCAGCCAAGCTAATGGGCTGACTTTGGAAAGGTGGCTCAAAGACACTCCTTTCATTGCACAAAGAAAGGAAATAAAATCCTAATAATGAACTTGACACATGTTGCTCAGATCCAGCCTTACACTATATCTCTATCATCTGTGACTGTGGACCAACCCCACATTGCAAGACTTAAGAAGACAATATTGTCACGTTTCCCCTTGGATTCTGAGGTTTTATGGTAATGGATGGGGCTGATTTTCTGTTTAATCTGATTATTTCTGGAGCTAGGATGTCCACAGTGGTATCTTCCCTTTTATGTCTGGTCCTCTGGAACCAGCCACAGACTGGTCAGGCACTTCTCTCTGATGGTGGCTCCACCTGCGTCCTTGAAACTTCCACGTGGTGACTTAAGACTGCGCAAACCCCATGAGGTTAACAGAGGACTGCACCTGCAGTATGGATATCCTTATGGCATTCTGGTTATGTCACATTGGTCAAGGAAGGTCGCACGTCTAACTCAACCAGGGGTCACTGTTGGAGGAAGCCTCAGAAAAGCAGGAATCCTGGGAAGTGTGCCAATAGCCAGTTCCTGTGCTGATGTGAGAAGCCCCTCAGAAAGAGGTGTGGCTACATCCCCAGGATATGTTTTGTTGGGCTGTGCTGCCCAGAGATGATTTTCAACTAGGAAATTCTAGTGATTTTTTCCTGGTTTTATTTCTGTTGCTGTGATGAGTACTCTGACAAAAGAAACTTTGGGGGAAAGGGGATTTTTTTGTAACTTCATAAGTACAGGTTATAGCCCATAACTATGGATAGGCTGCAATGACAAGAGCTTAAAACAGCTAGTCACACCATATCCGCAGACTAGAGCAGAGTCACACCATATCCGCAGATGAGAGCAGAGCCACACCATATTCGCAGATGCGAGCAGAGTCACACCATATCCACAGACGAGAGCAGAGTCACACCATATCCACAGACAAGAGCAGAGTCACACCATATCCAAAGACGAGAGCAGAGTCACACCATATCCACAGATGAGAGCAGAGTCACACCATATCTGCAGACGAGAGCTGAGTCACACCATATCTACAGACAAGAGTGGAATCACACCATATTCACAGACAAGAGCAGAGTCACACCATATCCACAGACAAGAGCAGAGTCACACCATATCTACAGACGAGAGCAGAGTCACACCATATCTGCAGACGAGAGCTAAGTCACACCATATCTACAGACAAGAGTGGAGTCACACCATATCCACAGATAAGAGCAGAGTCACACCATATCCGCAGACAAGAGCAGAGAGAAATGAACGAATGTACTCACTTGTTTGTTTACTTGGTTTAGCATGATTTTTTTCACACACTCTTACACAGTTTAGGCCCATCTTCCTGCCTTGGGAATGGCGCTGCACTCCATCTTCTCACATCTCTGAACAAGTGAGACAACTCCCCACAGACCAGTCCACAGGTCTGCCAGACAACCCCTCCCTGAGACTGTCATCCCAGGTGACTCCAAGCTATGTCAAGTTGACAAAGCTGACCATCCCAGCTCCCATAACCTGATGTTCCAGAGAATAACAAAGCAAGAGATGAGCAAAGTCATTCTTGTCCCGGGGTGCAGGCTTTAGGAACTGGCTGTCCCCACTCCAGCTTGCAAGCTGATATCCCCTCGCCATAATCCATTACTTCATCCCTGCTGGGATGACTGTCTGCACCCCACACATCACCATTCACCTTTCTTCTCTCTTGTCCTCCAAGCTAGCAGTGGCGGAAAAGCCACAGCAGGAACATTGGCAGTGGGGTCCGTGATGGTGAGTGCTGGGGATGGTTGTCAGGTTGCTTGTCTCTTAAAAGCAAGCCAAAAATTAATGGTAATAACAATGATAATAACAACAAAACAAATTTAATGTCCAGTGTTAGTTAAGTATTATCATTATTTATTTTGTTTTTAATTATTTTATTATTCTATATGTATGGGGGTTTGGGCTGCAAATCTATGCACCACATGTGGGCCTGGTACCTTTAGAGATCTGAAGAAGGCAGGAGGTAAAAATGGGCTATTGGCCATTCATTTCTTTATTAAACCAATCACAGCGATGTAGCTTCACACAGTTTACTAATATCCCACAACGTAATGATGTATGGGAATAATAATAATAATGTATTATTCTAAGGCATCAGTTTTATTGATTTTGCTTTTATTTATCGGGTAGAAGTCTGGGTTAATCAGACTCCCCAGACTGTTAAATTGCCCATGTCTTATTTTACTTATGCATAGGTTTATCCTTTTTGCTTCATGCCCCTCATAGACACAAGCTCATAGGCTTGCTATGTATACACATGCCTCCAAAGCATGGATTGTGATCTTATGTGTAACATACTGAATTTTCAGAAAAGGTAACAAGTGGACAGTTTTGTATGGGATTTTAGCCCCACACAGTGCTGGAGATGTGGAAGGACCCTGGAGAGGGCGTGGTATTAAATCCCAATGGCATCTGTTTTGTTTCATTCCTATGGCAATACTGATAAGCCAGGCACTGGATGGACAGTGTCTGACTCCATAGGTCCAGCCTTTAGGGACTCCTACCTTACACTATACCATAAATCATGGGAGGATTTTTATTTATATTGACATCCCATGAGAGTATAACCCAGTGGCTGTTAGTGCAGCCACAAAGTAATGTGGCCATCACCCCTCCTTCTGGAATGTCCACATCATTCTCCAAAGAACCTCATCCCTATTTATAGCCTTGCCCATCTTCTCCCTTCTTCTTTTCCCTTTCTTGGGGTGACCACTGGCCAATTTTATGTCTCTCTGATGAGAGATAAAATCAGACCTTCTTCTTTTAGCAGGGAATCCTATAATGTGTGGCCTCCTATGGCTGGCTTATTTTATTTACAGTAATATTCAAGGATCATCCACGCTGTGGCATGTATCAGTACTTCATTCCTTTGCATGGCTGAGTAGTATTCCGAGGCATACACGCATTTTGTTTGTCCTGCCATCTGTTGGCTCACTGGGGGGAGTTGGGCACTGGCGAGAGCTGCATTTGAAGGCTGGAGATCAAGGATACCATCAAGTCGGGAGGATTTCTCAGTCAGGAGGCTAAGGAGACAGAATTAATGTTTTAGGAAGTTAATATGGCAGGCCTGTGGCACTCAGGTCTGCAGGGAGGCGGAGATAGGAGTGAGGCTAAGCAGACTAAACAGAGACACCAATCAGGAAGGAAACGTCAGGAAGACCCTGTGTCGGGTGCAAACCTCATCTCTCTCTGGCTCCCCCCAGTTCCACTCAATCGCGTTTTTCTCCTTCCCCCTTCCCTCTATCCCTCTCCCTCTCTTGTCCCGCTTTCAGCTCTTTTCTTTCTCAGTGCCTCTCTCCTTCTCTCTTCTTTCTCCCTGTCTCTCTCTTTCATTCTCTTCCCCCTTTCTCCCCGGATTTCCTTTCTTCTTCCCCTCCCTCCATTCCTAGTCCCCTGACTTCCTCTTATTGTGTTTTTTCCTTCCTTTCTTTCTCTCTACCCCTTCCTTTCTGATTCTCTTTTCCCCCCTCCCTGCCTAGTTCCTTTCCCCTCCTCTCCCTCCTGAGCCCCTCCCTTTTTCTCCCCCCCTCCCTCCCTTCCTTGCCTAAAACCACGAGCCTGGAAGCCTAGCTCATCTCAGGCATAAGGCCAGGGTGCTTTCAGTCCTGTCTCCTCTTTCCTTCTGCATGTCTGTTGAGGATCAGCTGGTCACACGCCTTCCTGGAATGTGCATGATGATAATTGCCTCTTGCACAATTATCTGCCAAGCCCTGTCGGTAATGAAATGAATGATTTAGTTATCCTTGTTAGGAATAACCCACAATGCTCAGAAACTCATTATGGCAGCCACGAGGCTGGCAGGAATGCCCTCGGAGGCACCTGCGAGTGAGTGGCTTTTACAATTAGCTCTCTCTTCTCTGCCAGATACCACAATCCCACCCTGCCCCCACCAGGAGCCAAATGCTGGAAGCTTTCTAGAGGAAAACCAATAAACAAGCTTGGGGCTAAGGTTCAGCTGCAGAGCTTGCTGGACAAACACAGGGCCTTGGGTTTGATGTCCATCACCGCAAGAAATATGAGACTGGGCAAGACTCCCTCTGCCAGCTTCCACCCACACAACATGAAACTGCTTTCCCCCAATTAATGGGAAAGCTTACCCAAATCTCTGTGATGAGTGCAGTGTAGAGGCCACCAGGGTTCTGAAGGAAGCTTGCTTGGTCAGCTAAAGGCAGGGCTCAAGTGGGCACATCTTATGCCACCTTCCCATCCCCCCACTGCCTCTCTGGAGGCTTTCCTTGTTCACCTTTTCATAGAGATGCTTCAGCCTTGGCTCCTGCCTCAGTCTTTCTCTGACTATAGCTGTTGAGTTTTAAGGGTAAGAAGAACAAAGGAAAACAGAGATGAGTGTGGGCATGGGCATGGGTGTGGGGAAAGTTGAAGCCAGGGATGCAGAGATGCATGGTGTTTGAGGGAAGCACGTGCCCATGTGCTCTCTTGTCTTCTGGAAGATTCTATTCATAAGTAACTTCTTTGGGATGGGAAAGAACGGCCTAGAGCAGAGACCTCCCCCCCCCCTTACACACACACAGTTTCAGTTTGGCTTTGAAACAGAACCATTGCTCATTGACCACTCCCAAGACAACATACCTCAGAGGCCTGCAGGGCAGGGCGGGTGCCTGAACCTGACCTGGCTCTGATGTGAGAGATCCTTCTGTCAATGTCTTGGTTTTATTGGTTAATGAATAAAGAAACTGCTTTGGACCTATAGCAAGGCAGAACTTAGGTAGGCAGGGAAAGCTAGGCTGAATGCTGGGAGAAAGAAGGGCGGAGTCAGGGAGAAGCCATGGAGCCGCTGGAATCAGACATGCTAAAACTTCACTGGTAAGCCACTGCCATGTGGTGATTCACAGATTAATAGAAATAGGTTAAATTAATATGTAAGAGTTAGCTAATAAGAAGCTAGAGCTAATGGGCCAAGCATTTAAATAATACAGTTTCTGTGTGATTATTTCGGGGCTGAGCAGCTGAAAACCAACAAGTGGCTCACTCCCTCCAACATGGCTCAACCCATTTCATGGTTCCATTTTGAATAAGTCATGCTCATACACACCTGTGCTTAATTCTACAGCCTCCAGCAAGTCATTCTATAAAAATGTTGAGGCAGCTTACAAAGATGATGATGAAACAGCTGGATCAACTAGATTCTGTAAGAAAGATAGAACGTGCAGATTTCCCTGAGGTTGCCAAGACAGTGTCTGTGCCTGAGAAACTCTGCTGTGACCAGAGAGGCAGCCTACAGAATGTAGGAGGCACAGCCTTGACTAATTTTGAGACTGAAGAAAACACAGAATCGATAGGAGCTGAGTGTGTGTGTATAGTGTTGTTCCTAAGAAAGGTCTGTCATGAGTCTCCCCAGGCAACACCAGCATGGTGGCCAATAAGAGCTGGGGACACAACATTGACTGAGTGTCTTCACTGCTAGCACAGTCATTTCTAAGATCTAATGAAAATCACCAAGGGTGCTCTTCTATGACAATGATGGATTTGGTGGTGGTGGTGGTGGGGACAGAGACATCCTCCTATTTGCATGGGATTGGGGACCATTTCCCTAGGGTGCCTTGTTCCCTTAAAAGACTGCCAAGGTCTGTCTATTCTGTATCCCAAGGGTTAGAAAACTCTTACTTTGATCTCAATGGAAGAGGCTTTATCAGAGAGGGAGGAGTAGTGGCAAGAAGAGGAGGTCTGGTGGTGACCGCAGCTTTCCTGCAGGTCATTGCTACACATGCAACTGAAGGAGAGATAAGGATTCAGCAGGTTGAGACAGACAGAGGCCTGATCCTTCATCTCTGTGAGAAAGGGGCAGGGAGGAAACACACTCAACCCTGGGACAGGAAGCAGGAGTTATGCTGGGGCAGACAGGCTACAGGGCGCTGGGGAGGCCCATGCACACAGCTTCTAGGTAGTGCCAATGATTTTATTTTGATGGTTTATTTATTTATATTTTATTATATTTTGAGACAAGGTCTTGCCATGTAGCCCAGGTCAGTCTTGAGTTCATGCCTACATGGTAAGAGCACCTTTGCAAGAGACGGTGTTCTGAGACAGTCCACACCGGGACGGTAGAAGACTGTCCGCCTCCTGTGGTGCTATCTACCTGAGATCCTCCTGACCCCTATCCCCTGTTCCTCTGGTGTCTCTTATTCTCTTTGACTGTAAGAAAAGCAGGGTGAATGGTCAGAATCGACACAGATGGCTTTGGGGTGACTTTTGCTGCCGTTTAGCCGTGATGGGTTCTTATATTCCAGGGTAGGGTGTGTGGATTAGGGACATTAGGTAGGAGGAATAGGGGTGTGAAGGAAATACAGAGACATGGGATAGTACCGGGAGGGCAACTCGGTGAATATTGAATATTGAATTCGCCTGTGTTTAATTTTCATATACTTTAATGCCCCTATACAGAAGTGGGGGAAGAAGGCAAAAGACAGCTTTACCATGACATAAAGGACAACCAGAACAGTTACTTGCTCCAGTACTTGAGACGTCAAGCTATTATTTCCTGAGTAAAGCATTTGGGGGCAGGAATATGCAGTGAACACACTCTAAACCGAGTATCCTGTAGGCAGCCACTTCCAATGTCAAATCCTCCTATTTTAAAAGAAGGAGCACAGGAATAAGCTTGAATTCTCTGACCTTTGGTCAGGGTGGAGCAGATCCACCTCTATGGGCCATCTTGATGTCCAAAACATCAAGCAACCACACCTGACGTCAACAGCTTTGAAAGAGCAAAACTAAGCTCCAACTCTCTGACCTCCAGTCAAGGTGAAACAGGCTCACATCTGTGGGCCTGCGTGTGTGAATGCATGTGAGTGTGTGAATGCGTGTGGGTGTGTGAATGTATGTGTATGTGTGCATGCCTGAGAGCATGTGAGGGGATAGGACTCACCAGCAGACCAGAGCGCAGGGTCAGAGCGCTTCCAGGTGAGGTGGGGCCAGAGGATGCTTCAGCCGGACTCCTGTCAGCCTTCACAGCTGGAGCAGCAATCCTGGTGGCGCTCACTGAGGAGCCAAGAGCAGCCCCTGGAGGAGTAAGTAAATGGTGAAGGACCAGAGGGTTCCGTGGGAGGCGGAAGGAGCCAGGGATGCTCCATCAGAGCCAGCCTTAGAGTATGAGATGAGAGGAAATCGGAAGAGGGGGCTCCTCTGCGCCTGTGTGGCCCTGGCCTCCACCCCTTACTTAATGCACGTATCTCTAACCCTGTCCCTTGAATCCTGACATCTCGAAGCCACTGCCATGGACTGCAAATCTCAAATAGAGCAACCGAGAGTGAACACAAGGACCAATGTGGCCAATAGCATGCCTTGCTACCACAAAGCATTCCAAAGCAAGTCTGGAAACCAGTGGCCATGTCAGGGAGGTGGGGAGGGGAGTCATAGACTCACAGACCGAGGCAGGAAGTGCAGGCAGCAAGGGTTTAGACAAGATGCAAACCCTGCTTCTATTTACAGGTGCTGCCTTGGCATACCCTGGAAAGCTGTGGAATACACAAGTCCAGGCCTCAGACAACAGAGGTAGGAGATCGTGCTGGGTAATGAGAACGTTCATTTGTTCACTCGGCCTACCTGACATTCTGAGGTTAAGAGATGGGGCTGAGCTTGCTTTGGAGCCAGCTAAGGGAGGGCTGGGGGTGGTGGAACTGCCATCCAGACAGCCATTGTCCCTCTCTGCTTCTCTGGATTCAGGTACACTCCTGGCTTCTGGTCTCTATGCCACTCTCAGAGAACTAAAGAACCTTCCTTGCTCTCAGCTTCTCCAGGCAGCAGTGGGCCCTGTGGTTTTAGTCCCAGGGGGACCCTTAGAACTGGCAGGATCCCTTGCCTACAACTTGGGCCCGCTGTTCTTTCCAGGTCATGTATTCTGATAGATGTAGGTCCTTTTGGGGGCACCTAAGGGATAAGTCAGAAGGCCCTGGAGGAGTCACCGTAATGCCTAAGTCTTCCTTTTCATCTGTGACCATTCTATCCCTGTGACCAACCTTGGTGAGTCATCTTAACCGGAAGCAGGCTTACGGTCTGGCGGCTAGACAGACATGTGAATTCACCATGGCTCCAGACCACACAGCCACTACCATTTCTGCCTGCTGCTACGAACCTCTGCCCAGCTCTCTAAGCCCACAAATGGGCCTTTCCTTGGATCTTTGGAAACCACTATTCCACAGGTTCACAAGGAGCTTTTGCTGTGACAGTAACAGCACCTACCTACCCCAGGAGGCTCCCAGTGGGGACTGAGGCAGGGACATCAGTTGATTTAAGTAATTATGAGTCAGGGGAAACAGTAAAAGGCACAAGTTGGGGACACATAGAAGGGGCAACACCTGCCCCTGGGCAAGGGCCTGGGGTGCCAGAAAAAGCTTTTCATGAAAGGTGGTAACAGTTTGTGCTAGTCACAAGAAATAAACTGCGCTGGGTTCAGAGGTTCTTGTCACAGTGCCTGTGGAGGCACCGAAGCTGCAGAGGGGTCAAACACATTACAGATGTCAGGAAGCAGGGGCAGGATGCAAAGCGAGGTGCTGTGACTGTAGAGCTTGTACCCCTACCCCATCCAGAGCCAGGTGCTCTGACTACTTATCCATAGTCTCTAAAGGAGCCAGTGAATCATCCAGATGGTGCCAGGTCCACCTACTCCTTTCTTTTTTGTTTACTGTCTGCCAAAATGGCAGAGTGACCCACTCCAAATACCAAAGGATCTTACACTACCTTCGTGGGAGTCTGGCAACTTGGCTGAGGCTGAAGGGCCGTGGTTGCACCTCCTTCTGCCACCTCCAGAACCTGTGGAGAAGCCACCTCAGGGCTCTGGTTTTTCTCCTGTTCCGTGACTTATTTCTGTCTCCCTCCCAAATGGCCAAGTTTAAAGGCGGGACCCGTGACTTAGCAAATCTCTTTAAATAAAGACAGGCCCTGTAGAGTGGCTAGAACCGGGTGGGACACACCGATACCTCACAGGACACGAAGTGTGCCCTAGAGAACTTGTCATTTTATTGGGAGAGCCAGCCACTCTGTCTGCTGCCACTCTAAACCTTGGCCACTCACCCTCTCACCCATGCCAGCTTCTTGCACAGAATCCTCAGAAACCCTCGGCTTCTATGACCCTGGAGGCAGGTGTTCTGCCAGTGTAATTTGGTGCTCAAAACGGTGCTCATATGGACAACCATTGAGCGAACCAACACAATATTGCCATTTATCATAAAGAAATAGTAAATCAATAAATGGCAGAAGCCATGTTCCTTAAGCAGCCTCCAGCCCCTTCCTGAACCACCCCCTTTCCCTTGATTCTGGTGAGGACCTGCGTCCCCTGTCAGGGATTTCCATCCACCTAAAGCTCCTCAGGAGCTCAGCGCCTTTGGGTGCCATATTCTTGAAGCTGTATCTCCTCCCCTTTGTTGGTATTTGTCCATCTTTAGTCTGCCTCTGACCTATAGAACAACTCCTGTTCTCTTGGCACCAACCTTGGAGGTTGGAGTGCATCTTCCGTCCTCAGGAAGACTTTGAGCTCCTCGTGTATAGGAAGCACGGAGGTGCAAACTTAAGTTCAGCCCAGCCCCTTGATCCCTTGATGCCCAGCAGGACATCATACATTGTCGATATCCTGAGGGGTCCTTAGTTGTGGTCTCCAGTTTCACTCACACACACACACACACACACACACACACACACACGCGCGCGCGCGCGCGCGCGCGCGCGATATCTTGGACACAGTGGGGTGCTCTCACAGTGTGGCTCGGTGTCAGTCTTCCCAGCCATGAGTGTCAGTGTCCTGATCAAACTTTGTGACGTGATCCTCAACTTTGTCCCCTTCCTTCAGGTTCATGACTGCCTGGCTCCTGGCTGACCTCACTCCTTCTGCTCGCCTCTCAACGACAGGGGACTGGGGCTGAGGCTAGGACTGAGGACACGACAGGAAGTTATGGAGAAAAACACGTGCCTGAAGAACCACTGCGAGCGGCCGGCCTGAGCTGGGGTTCCCAGAGCCTTCTGAATTGGGGGCCGTGAAAGGCTACCCTGGACTTTACCGGTTTGGATGTCAGCTCTGCCGGTTCCTTGTCACGTGACATGGAACTTTCCTGGGAATGGATTGGGGGTGCAGTTTGTGTGTATAAATGGAGAGCTACAATACCCACTAACTAAATTGCATCATTATTGCTTCTGCTTCTATTTCAAGCGGAAGCTGAGGATTGGAAAGTTCAATTTGAGGCCCGATAATCCACTGGATGGAAAATGAGTGTAGGGTCATGGGACCTGGGCAAGGCCTCAGTGTGAGAAAAACAGCTCCCGGGGCCGATCCAACTTAGGTCTCGGCCTCCACGCTGTGCAAGGCAACCAAGAAGCCCCTTTGCTTTTCTTTTCCTTTCTTTCCTCTTTACTTTTATTAGCCTTTTTCATGGTTGGGGTCTGAATAACCTAAGACACCGCACATGAACTCTGCCACAGAGCTGTGTCTTCAGCTCTTTCCATTTTTATAAATTTTTATTTTTTAGACAGAGTCTTTTACTAACTCTCCCAAGTCAGTCTTGAACTAGCAATCTTCCTGATTCAGTCTCCCTAGGAGCTGGGATTACAGGCCTGGCTAACAATCTAAGTTTTCGACAACAACAACAAAAATCCTTCCACGATCAAGGTTAGGCTTGGCATGTTCAAAAGTCCTTTTCCGATCACCCAGAAGTTTCTCCCCTGCTTTTCCAAGCTAGTGGACATCTGCCTGCAAACAGGTAGACCCCATGGGAGCAGAAGGCCCATAGAAACAGGCAGTGTGCGCAGTTGGGCTCCCCTGGTTAGCCCTGTCGGTAGCGTGTCGTCTCACTGAACTTCCCCTTCATGTTCAGCAGATGGCGACCGTGTGCTAGTGCTGTTGATTCCTGGACACCACGGAATTGTTTGCAAGGTAAAAAAAAATAAATCCTCCCCCTGCTCCTGTCTGGAGCTCTATCAGGCAAGTCCGGATGTCATTCCAGGTATCCAGCGCAGGTGCCTTTCTTCATCTGGATGTCGGAGGTTGGTGCCGGTACCTGGACAAAGAGATGCTGGGGAGGTAGCATCTCCCTACCCTGGCCTCCTCAATCTTCATCTCTGCATCCGCATGGAGGTCGGTATCTCCCGCCCAATAGCAATGGGATTCTAGATTAAATTAAATGGAAACAAACAATCTAAAAGACAATATACGGCAAAGGTCACCAGACAGCAAAGCCATCTTTACATGTCAGTGGGGGAGGAGCCTGGCTGGGAAACCCGGAGGGTCTGCAGGATCGCATGGATGGATCAGGTCATAACTCATGTGTGGCAGTGTGAAAATAAGGGGACTTTCTTGTTAGCCTCTTACAGGTCTTGTTGCCTGGGTTCTAGAAGGAAGGATGAGATGTCAGAAAGACCCTAGTCTCTGAAACCAGACTACCCAAACCCAGCTTGGCCATTTATTAGTTGTGTGCCTTTGGACAGCATCTAAACTTCCAGAACCTCAGTTTCCTTATCTGTAAGGCAGAGGTTGCAGGAGCTTAAACTGCACACGGTTATGTGTAGTCTAATTGGTTTTAATAATAAAAACCCAGAGTCAGATATTGGGGTACATGCTGGCAGATCAGAGAAGTAAAAGGAGTCAGCCACTAGAGAGACCTTTTAACTCTACTGAATCCTCAGACTGAAGGAGTCAAGATCCTTTCTCCATGAATCCTCAGACTGAATGCCTTGAGCTGTCTCCGCCTGCCTTAGATTCCTCTCTCTGCCCAGGTGTATTCCTTCCTGTCTCCACCTCCATAGTGCTGGGATTAAGGGCATGCGACTCCCAAATACTGGGATTAAAGGGGTGAGCCACCACCACCTGGCTGTAGTATTTCTCTTTGAGACTGAATCAATCTCATGTAGTCCAGGGTAGCCTTGAATTCACAGAGATCCCTGCCTCTGTCTCCCGAGTGCTGGTATTAAAGGTGTGTGCCACCATTGCCTGACCTCTATGGCTAACTAGTGGCTAGCTCCATACTCTGATCTTCAGGCAAGCTTTATTTGTGAGATCACAAACAAATTATCACCACAATTATGTATTGTTTAAAATGATTTTAGAGTCATAATGTATTTGGTATTGCATAGGTGCTAAGTTAATGTTTGGCTGTTATCATTTTTCTTTTGTTTTAGTTTTTCCTTCAGGAAAATAACTAAATCACCTGTCCTTCTCAAAGGTGTGTCTGAAGTTCCAGGAGGAGATGAGCCTGGAGAAAGAAGACCCCAAGAATGGACACAGTCCTCTTCTCCCTCTCAAGGTTTTTCTTCCCCAAGAACCTAAATCAGGTCTTCCAGCGTGCCTCTTGGCATGGTACCATGCTCTTCAACTGGTGGGCCAGAGTCCAGTGTGTTCTGGCTGGGAAGTTAAGTGATGTCGCTGTGGAGGTTCAGACCCTCAGGAAGCAGGTTGCTGCTGGGCTGAGTGACAGCTTGGTAGATGGACATCTCTGTACTGGCATAGCTTGTCTCAGAGCTGGCCCTTCCCTGGGGTCATGAGGACAGACCTTTGCTGCTCCTTAGCGCCTCCTGGAGGCAGGGAAGATGGCCTTCCAGGAGCTCAGTCAATAGCTCAGAGAGTGAGCTAGGGTGGTGGTGGGGGAGTAATTCACACACTCACATAGTATCCTGCACTCAAAGCAGGCTCTCCATCGTGAGCTTAGCTGGCTCCTGCCAGATCTCAGGTGAAAGCTTACTGAGGATTTTCTCTACAGGTTTGTGGGAGTGTGCCCAGCTGTGAGGGAAACATCTCCATCCTCTGACTGGTGAGAAGACCCTGTTAGCTCCAGGATCCTGAGCTGAACCCTCAGTTATGCTTTGAGCTACAGTCGTGTTGATACGTGATCCTGAACAGGCCTTTCTTATCCCAGGGTCTTCCTTGGTCTTCCTACATGTTGGAGTCTCGGTAGCTACCACCTTTGTTCTTTGAGCTAACCACAATAAATGAACATGACAGGAAATGTTTAGTGGGTGCCCAGGGCTCATTCCCATCACCTACAATGTGAGAGCTTAGGCTAGATGACCCCTAAGCGCGAACATCCTGTGACCCATGACTGCTGACCAGACACAGGTGCCTGAGTACCTTGAGGCTTAGGGGCCATCACTGGCAGATACTGGTGACAGTCTGAGGTATCCGTCATAGGGACCAGGAGTCCCTTGGCTCATCGTCAGTGCTAGCATGACAAAACTGGGCGACATATGGGGGTGGCTGATAAGAAGAAGGGAAGATTCCTGAAATCATGGGCTAGTGCTGGAGGCTTTTTTCTGAACAGTGGGAGTTCTTCCTTCTGCTGTTAGACAAGGGGCCTAAAGAAGGGGGACCCAGGGAAGGGTGTGGTCCCTCCTCAGGATGGCTTCTGATGCTCCCCCCTTTCCTCCTATGTTTTCCTTCTTCTAGGATTAGTCTATGGCCATCACTACTCACTCTTTCCGCCATCTCTTCACCAAGTGCCCCTCACAGATGACTTTCAAAGCAACCATGGTTTTCCATGTTGGTCTTACCATCCTTCTTCTCTTCAGCTTCCACCAGAAGACGTCTCCCAAGGGTCACAGGAAGAGGATGACTGAGGACGGAGGTGTCTCCATAGAGACCTGGGTAGAGCAGCTCTCAGCTCAGCAGACCCCACCCCCAGAGCTGCGGATCATCGGATCATCGGGATCATCCAGTGAAAGGAGAATCTCTTCCCTTCTGGAGTTCAGGAGGAATACAGTGGAACCAGGCTTCCTACCCACTGCTCGCAAGGATTTGTAGCTATTTGTGTACCTCCTGCCTCTACTAGATAGAGTCCCTTAATGGAAGGGACTGTCATCTTTTCATTGGACACTGCACTGCTCATCGACTTCATCGCAACAAATGTGCCTCTAAGATTTGGTGTCTGCAAATAGTGGTCATGGCCACTGGTAAAAAACAGGCCACAGTCAAGGATGCCTTGCTATCTGGCTTATGATGGGAAACTTACATGGTTTCCAATGTGGCTGTGAACAGTTACCCCCTCCTCCACATAGCTTTGGGCTCACTACCCTTTGCACACATGTCTCTGTAGTTCTATGATTCCATAGTACATGGTTAGGGGGATAGAAAGGGACATATGCATGGATCAGAATTGTTTTGTCAACCTGTGGGTTTTCTGCTTTGTTCAATTGTTTCTTCTATAAATATCAGCAAATAAAATTATCTAAGATTGATGCTTCTCCTGTCTCAGTGGGAGACACTAAGAACTCTGAATGAAAATTGTGCAACAAGCCTCTACCGAGGAATAACGGGACTGGTGAGAAATGGTTGATCTTCATTTAGTTCATACATAGAAGTCTCCTGACACACACACCATGAACACCCGAGGCAGGTGGGTGAGCTGGCCCCAAGATCATAAGAACAAGAGAGCTACCACTGTCTCACACCAACCAGCTGCAGCACTTGGAGGAGCCGACCCCGACCCTCGCCAGGGCAACCTGATAGAACCATGCCATCCTGTTGATGGAGATGTGGATGAGCTGGCCCCGAAGTTGTGAGCATGGAAGAGCTGTCCCCATCACTCATCTGTCATATGGTGGCACGGGTGGCAGAAAGATGCCTCTTCCCTTGCCCATCAATGCCTGAGGCAGGTGGGAGAGCTGATCCTTACTTTAATTAGGAATATATTAAAGTTCACTCTTTCCTGTGTATAAAAATGTTTTTTTTAATTTTCCAAACATCAATCTATATTATACGATTGAACATTTTTTGACTTTCAAACCAACCTCCCCATCCACACGCACTGTTTAAAGCAGAAGTCCCAGGATCACTGCTTTGACTTCCTGGTTGTCCCTCTGCAGCAGTGATGAGGACAGTGAGGAGGTCAAAGCTACCCTCCGATCAAGGGTGTGCCACGTCCATGCCTTCCAGTGCTTCCAATGGACATAGCACTAGCCTGTGGGTGTGCGAACCTGTGAGTGTGCAAGCCTGTGCGTGTGTGAGCCTGTGGGTGCACGGACCAGACACCTCTTCTCTTGCAAATGAGAGAAGTGAGCCTGAGAGGCTCAGAGGTCAAGTGATTTGTTCAAGGTGACTCAGACTATAAAGAAATGCCAATGGAGGCCAGGCTTGTCTTATTCTGGAGCCTATTCCCTAAAAGTGCTTGGAGGGCAATAGGGTCAAGTGCTGAGTTCTGCCAAGGAAGTTCCTGAATAAAATGGAGTCTTTAGAAACACCTACCATGAGGTGAGCACAGATGTGGCCCAACTGTGCCCTTTGGCAGCAGAGTTCTATCTTAGTGCACAATCTCATTTCATTTATAGTATTTTCAAAGTACTCTTGGCAGAGGGGGAGCCTGAGTTCCTGCCTTTCTCCTGCCTGCTCTCCCTCCTGGGCTAGAGTTGGCCTGCCAGAGAGAGCAGCCAGCAGGTGGTGCTGTCCCAGTTAAGACGCTGTGAAATGGCAGGAAACTGGCTCCCAACCTTTACTGTGTGGATGTCCCACTCTTTGGTGACTGTCTCATGACCCACACCAGGACACTGACTTGTCTCCATTTCAGTGACTTGAGGTAGCCAAGGGCTTGGTGGAAGGAGAAACTTAGAACAAACAAATAAAGACCTTCCTCTGGCCTTAGTTCTGCAGAAAAGCCCTAATACACTCCTACCACCAGGAGTGGCCATGGCCCTGCCACTTGCCCCTCTAGACCCTCCCTCACCTCCTTATCTGAACTAACACTCAGTCTCCAGATCTATAAAGTAGGGCCACTCGCAGCACCCACCTCCCAGCATTGACTGTGTTGGCGCTAGCGTTCCGTTCCGACCCAGTTTACCTGGAGATGAAGTCAGATATAGAGGGTGAGGGCCTGACTATAAGCCCAGGCCGCTTCAGCTGGACTTCTGGCCCAGTGCTTGTGAATCCTGATGCCCACAGTCCCCTTCCAGACTGACTTATGGACCTTGGAGATATTGATGTATTTACCTATTCAATCTAAAGTCTGCAGATGAAGTCACAGGACAAGGCATGGATGCTGATGAACACACTCCAGGAACCCATGTGTCTCCAGCACGCACGCTCCCTGGACTCAACACTTTGACGTTTTCATGGAGGTTTCATTGCATGGACATAGCTGACGAAGTTGTTAACTGCGAGTAACAATCTGATGTTCGTTTGTCTGTCCTCCTAGTCCCCACCAGCTCTCAAGTCCTGCCTTAGTTCTTCCAGTGACAAGGCCCCATGAAGCTCCCCAGGGACTTCAATCTTTAGACCACTTGTTGTTATGGAGAAAAATCTGCCATTTTGAAGATTCCAAGGCTCTTAGAGGTCTTGTTATCAGACACCGAGATGAAAACCAAACATCATGACTGCACCTCTCAGTTCACGTATTCTACACGGACCCCAAGATAACCTAGAAACTCGGTACTATCTTTTCCATCTTATAGAAAGACAAACAAAGGTTTGGACAGGTTAATTTAGTTATCCACATCATGTAACTAGTAATAAGAAGTACGGTCTGGGGAAGCTAAAGAGATGGCTCAGCGGTTAAGAACACACACTCCCCGAGGAGAGGACTGGAGTTCCCGGCATGCCCTTCAGTCAGCTCACAACCATCTGTAGCCCCAGCTTCTGACACCTTCTTCTGACCTGCAAGGACAGCTGTACTCCTATGAAAACACCCCCACAGAGACACACATGCATACACACAATTAAAAATAAAAAAAAAAATACAAAACAGGAAGTGTATGGTGGCATTCCAGCCTTGGACTTTGTCTCCCAAATGCATGCTCTTTAACCCCCCAAAGTGTTAGTAGCCTTCCTTCCCTGCCCACACACACACACAGGGGAGAGAGGAGAGAGAGAGAGAAGGAGAGAGAGAGAGAGAGAGAGAGAGAGAGAGAGAGAGAGAGAGAGAGAGAAGAAGAGAGAGAGAGAGAGAAGAGGAGGGGAGGGGATGGAGGGAGGGAGGGAGGGAGGGAGAGAGAGAGGGAGGGAGGGAGAGGGAGGGAGGGAGGGAGAGAAGGAGGGAGAGAGAGGAGAGAGAGTGCTCTGGCTTGAGTTGTAAATTAGCATCTCACGAGGTTGGGAAATGACTTCCACTAATCTAGTAGAATAATCCCAGGTTCTAAAGGACCATGTAGCTCATGCAGCCAGACACAGGGACTGTAGTCAACAATCTCTTTGTTGGTAGACACAAAAGATGAAGCCTTCTGAGAGCTCCAGTGGGTGGTGGCTGGCCACCAGCCAAAAGACTACAACTCATGATCACAGCCCTTAGTATCAGAGTCCTGCTAGCAGCTTCAGCCA
Organism: Chionomys nivalis; assembly: GCF_950005125.1. Classification (NCBI taxonomy): domain Eukaryota; kingdom Metazoa; phylum Chordata; class Mammalia; order Rodentia; family Cricetidae; genus Chionomys; species Chionomys nivalis. The sequence goes on from NC_080086.1 coordinate 24,726,690, forward strand.
ATTGAAAATACATCAGTGTTTCTCCCCAGATTAATAAGACAGAAGCAGTGTGGGAGGGTGGAATGGATCACTGGGCTGAGCAGTTGAGGGGAAAGAGAAGGCAGACATTAAAATAGCAGCAGATGAATACTACGTAATTTCAAGCAGTCAATAATGTCACGCCAAAAAGCTGGTACGGCCGCTGAGATAATTGCCCTTCTCCTGATTAGCATCTTTATGAGAAAAGGAAATGATTGCTGTGTGTGAGAAATCACGCTGCCTCTCGTTTCATAGGCAGTGGTGGTAATGGGAGACCAGGCTCCCAATCTGTAGGCTATCTACACGCATAGCCTTTAAGGAGTGGGCATGGGATAAGTTAGTCTTTGGGGTCATTGTTCAACATTCAGGAGGTATGGAGGATACTACCAACTGAGCTGGATCTCATGTGTCTGGGTTTGAAACTTAAGTCTCGGGTTGCGGAGACTCTCCGATCCCTCAACAGAGCAAACATCTCCGTGTTTCATGACTGTAATAGGTTATTTGACAAGCTCACCTCTTATATCCCTTGCAGCTTTCCAAGTTAGATTCCAAATCACTGGACATGCTCCCTGGGATCAGAACAGTGTGACAGTCCAGTAAGTCACCCATTAAGGATGTCCGCATCTTCATCCCCAGAAGCCATGAACATGCTGCTTTAGATGGTAGAAGGGACCTTGCAAATGTGAGTGCATTTTAAGGATTGTCAATTAGAAAATGTTTTGGATGAGATGGATGGAGTGAATTTAATTACATTCTCATAAGAGAGAAGAGGGTGAGGATGGGTCAGGGTAAGAGGTATAACAAAGCAGAAGTTATATGTGGATGATGACATGGGGGCCATTAGCCAGGGGGTGCAGGTGGCCCTGAGAAGTTGGAGCAGACCAGAAAATAAATGCTTCTAGAGTCCTTCAAAGACATCAGACCTGCTGAAATTTTGATTTTAATTTGAAGAAGGTAATTTTGAACTTCTAGTCTCTGGAACTGCAAAATACTGAGTTTATTCTTGGCAGTTTGTTATAACAGCAACAGAAAGCTGATGCTACTGTTAAGTTGGGAGCGGAGCATTGGTCCCAATCCCTTGTATCTATCCCAGCCCCCATGCCTGGCCTGGACTTCAAATCCCAGCAGGCCAGGTTCTGACCCCTGGGGGTGGGGTCTGGACCACTCCCCAGGGTACTTAAGTGATCCCCCTAAAGAAGAACACGTGGTCTCTCTTTCTTCCTCCGGGGTATCGCGTTCCTGCGGCTTCCTGGTTTCCCCATCAGGGCCACCCGAGAGCGCAGATCTCCCATTAAACCTGGATATTTCTTAATTTGGCTTGTTTTGATTTGGCTTGATTGGGAATTTTTGCATCATCAGGGAGCTCGTATTAGGAAATATTCCTAACAGCTACCTCGGAAGGCCTAGTGCGGATGATGTCAACATCAAGATGCCAACGTCTCCAATGACACAAGCTAGGGTCCTCTGAGAGGCGAAAACATCAATTGAGAAAATGCCTCCGGCCAGGCGGTGGTGGCGCACGCCTTTAATCCCAGCACTCGGGAGGCAGAGGCAGGCGGATCTCTGTGAGTTCGAGACCAGCCTGGTCTACAAGAGCTAGTTCCAGGACAGGCTCCAAAACCACAGAGAAACCCTGTCTCGAAAAACCAAAAAAAAAAAAAAAAAAAAAAAATGCCTCCATAAAACCTGCCTATAGGCAAGCCTGTTGGGTCTTCTCTTGATTGATGATGGATGTGGGAGGGGAGGGCCCAACCCTGTATGGTGGTCCTGGACGGTGTAAGAAACTAAACTGAACAATCCATAGGAAACAAGTCAGTAAGTAGCATTGCTCCAAGGTCTCTGCTTCTGTTCCTGCCTATGTGTTGCTGCCCTGAGTTCCTGCCCCAACTTCTCTCGGTGACAGAGTATGCTCTGAGGCTTATAAGCAGAAATGAACACTTTAATCCCCCAGTTGGTTCTGGTGTTTTGTCACACTAATAGGAACAGTAACGAAGGCAACGGAACTCTCTCTTACCCCCATACCTTCCATCAGGGTCTCCCATGCTAAAGCTGATATCCCAAGATTCACTTTCCCCAACTTTCCGCTAACGCCGAGGATCACAGCTGCACTGTGGTGTCAGCATAGGGAGAGGCCACTAGTGACAGTGTCAGTCACTGTGAACAGTTAATGGGCGTGGCATCAGAGGGTGCTTGTTATAGTCGAATGGCGCAGATTGACTAGTGTTGATAAACGCTGAGCACTGTGGCTTCTGAGACAGTTGATACTTAGAAACTCTATGGGAAGTAGTGTTTACTACTGTCTTCATAGTGTCTTCACACAAGGAAACTGAGACATCATTGTGGTATTGCTGAGTCTCTGCCCAGGTCTGCTTCTATCAAGATCCCCAACCCTCACACAGGAGAATTGGCGACCCAGTCCCAGTCCACTATGTACCTCCAGTAAAAAGAGCAGGCTCTTGAGTGGACAGGCTCTCTGGGAAGTCCTCTCTAGCTCTAGTGAATATCAGGATCATGTAGGAACTTCCTATAACATTGGTTCCTGAGCCCGTCTCCAGATATTCCAATGCAGTATGTGTGGAGAGGGCACTGGGAAACTCACTTTCCAGGATGCTCCGGTTTCATCCAGTATTGCTGGTCAACGAATGACGTTGGAGTAACATGCAAGCTAATGACTGTTCCACCTCTAGGACCAGCTGCTTCAACACTCTTGCTGGGCCTCAGGATTCTGCCATGATTCGTGCAAGTTTCTACCAAAACAGAATGAAAAGGATTTACTTTGATAAGCATACTGAGAAGAAATGGATACAGAGATGAGTATTGCCCACGGATTGTGTGCCATCCTCATGTTTCCCCCCAGATTTAGATGGAATGCTAATCACACAACAGCCAAGGGATCTTACATGTGCTTAGCTGCTTTTCAATAAAATGCTTTTGTCATGCATCCTGATAACCTCACCGAGATTCAAAAACACATCTTCTGATACAGATTGCAATGAGCTGAAAAAGTCAGTGGATCTAATACGCTAAACTCACATGAATTATAGTTAGAATTGGAAAATTGAAAATATAATTCCACCATCTCTAACCTTCCACGATAGGGAGATTCTTGACTAATGATCTCATAGAAGGCTTTCACCCTATGTGAGTGGGGGCTATGGTTAGATAGTTTGAGAGAGGACAAGAGGGATAATAGAGAAAGAGAGAAATACTCACAACTCAGCCTAACCTTCAGTTTGCCAGTGGAGGAGGGGTGACCATGGGGAAGCCCAGGAGAAAGCAAGATACCCAGGACTCACCAAGGCCAGCTGCTCCATGAACTTCACTGCTACTGTGCATTTAGGTCACATTATGCCCTCTGTTTGTCCTCTGGAAATGCACTGGACCCATTAATGAATTTATTCTGTGATTATCACTGTGTAGGGAGGCAGAAAGGGAGAGGGTGGGAGGGGGAGCCAAGCTCCAGATGTGAGCATTAATTTGTGAATGGCCTCTCATCTTAATCCTTCCGAACTGGAATCTGGGTCAATGGAGGCATAATCTCTTTCCCCTCCCCCTCCTAGGATGCTCCTTCCATGCCCACCCTACTTGTTTCCCATCTCTCCACAGGCGAGGGAAAGACCTGTGTCTCCAGCCTGCACACATCTGACTTGTGTGTCTGTTTCCTTCCACTTCTATGCTTTTTCAAACAGGAAAGGGAGGTTGCTTCCAGGGCTTTCTTCCAAGGTGTTGGATTGAGGGGCAATGAGGAGGGAAGAGGTGGAGAGGAAAGAGATCGTCTCCCCTCATTTATGCTACACATGGAGGAGGGAAATGTGTCTGCAAAGAAGATTATGCAAGAGAATAATATCACCATTCATGTTACACGTGGAGGAGGGAAATGTGTCTGGCACAGAAGATTACACAAGAGAATAATATCACCATTCTATTGTCAATGATTGCTTGATCATGTATCTTTCTAGTGTGGCATAGAATTGTATATTTTATAGTCAATAGTAAAACCCAAACTACCTTTGATCATTGATCAACTTTTATTTATCAGAGAAGAAAAAAAATACTTTGGTAGATTCCAAACAGACTGATTTCTATTGGGCTCTCACTGGTGCAGACAGGGAAGTCTTACGGTTGCTTTGCCTTCTCTGGACAACTCCTCAAAAAGATGCTGCCCTAATCTGTGTGACTGTGTACTTTGTCTAGAAAGGGTAGGGTTTTGTTTAATTGCTATTTTGGAGGGAGGGGAAATTCGATGATACGGGGCATGCATGTGAGCAGGATAATGTGGGAGAGCTCCTTCTAAGAGTGATCAAAGAGTGAGGAAGATGTAGCCCCAAATTCAGTATCTCTCAGTTTGATGGTGGAATCTGCCAGAGCTATTGTTCCAGCACAGCAGTCTCTGGTCCACCTCCTTGAATGGGAGAGCTGGAAGAGGCCTGAGTTCTAAGACTTGGCTCCCTGTGTACGCATCTTCAACTTGTTTGCAGATATGCAAACATTTCTGATGAGGGTCTCTTGTGGATCACCCCTCCACTGTGGAAAGGCGCAGTTAATACCTGGTGCTGTAACTAGAACCAAATGTTATTTCTGTTTTTTTCTGTCCATTTAAAATTTGCTCAGTAATGGGAGTCCCCCTGCCCAGATCTAGATGAAAATATAGGTCTCCATGTTTAGGATTATATTATATATTAATGTAATAGCATTATATTAATAAAGTACACAGAACAATAATGACTATATAGGAGTTAAGTTATGTAATCCAACATGCTAAATTGGAATTTTACCCACAATATTGTTTTTGCCCACGAAGTTGATGTGACTTGTTTGGTAATAAATAATTTATTAATTTAATTTGCTCTGAGCTAAGGGTCAGAGCAAACCTAATTTACTCCTTGCCCTATTTGGTCATCTAAATGGCTCTTACATTTATCTGGTTAGATATCAACTCCTCAGTCTCTGTGAGTGTTCGCTGTTGCTAGAAATCACCTTTGCTTCTGTCCCTCAGTTTCCCCTTCCTGCCTGACTTAACCAATAGATGCATTTGTTATTAGCTCAGCTGCAATTAGTGTGTCTTCTCTAAAATGTATAATATAGAGTTTGTATAATGCATAATTTTGTAAGAAGTCAGAAGCTAGTAAAGTATAGCCTAGTTCACATTCTCTCTTCAACTCTCTCTCTCTCATTCACCTACTTATATATTTACTTGTCTATTGATAGATGATAGATAGACAAATAGATAGATGATAGGTAGGCAGGTAGATAGATAGATAGATAGACAGATAGATAGATAGATGATAGGTAGATAGATAGATAGATAGATAGATAGATAGATTGACAGATAGACAGATAGATAGATGATAGGTAGGTAGATAGATAGATGATAGATAGATAGACAGATAGATGATAGGTAGGCAGGTAGGTAGATAGATAGATAGACAGATTGATAGACAAACAGATAGAAAGATAGACAGATGATAGGTAGATAGATAGATAGATAGATAGACAGACAGACAGATAGATGATAGATAGATAGATAGATAGATAGATAGATAGATAGATAGATAGACAGACAGACAGATAGATAATGAGTGGTTGGAACCAGATGTAGGTGCTCACATACACCTCCTTAAGAAAGACAAAGATGCATTCTGAAGGAAGCAGAGTGAAGTGGGGAGAGGCATAAATCACACACAGGAGGAATGAAAGACAGGCAGATCAACCCAGCTGCTTCCATCGAGACACAAGAGAAGTGCCTAAGTGTGGAGTGAAGGCGCTCCTGGTCTAGGGCTGGGAAAATCATTAAGACATGGCTCTTCCTTCATGAACTGGCTTCCGTCCACCTGCCTGGCCAGTCTCACAGAACCTTTCCTCAGGCTGCTGTGTCAGCTCCATTACTGTTTTTATCTGGTCCTCAAGCCAGAGCTGGGATTTCCTTTCTGAACTCACAGTCTTCCTTCCACTTAACTAAGCAGCCCACCTTCCACTCACCCCCTCAGGAGAGCCTCTCTAGGTTCCAAAAGGAGCCCGGCCCCCACTGTTCTTACAGTACCCTGTGTTCTGTGAGGAATCTCTCAAAGTCGGAATTAAATAAGCAGTGTAAAATTAGGCACCAGTGTGTTTTTCCTATCTTGGGGTGTATCACCTGCCTTGGTCATTAATGTATTACTTATTCACTGGGGACATAGCTTGCATGCAGTAAACATTAATTAAGTAAATGAGTAGTTTTCAGTTTTATCTCACGTAGCCCAGGTGAGCCTTGAATTGTCTATGTAGCTAAGGGTGACCTTATGAACTCTTGATCTTTCCACCTCCACCTCCCAAGTACTGGATTTGCAGGTATGTGCCATCATGTCTGGCTTAGTGGGTGTTTTGTAAAATGAAATCTTGCTGTGTAGCCCTGGTTGCCCTCAGCTGTGCTGCCTCTACCAAGTACTGGGATGAAAGGCGTGCACTGCCATTATTGACTCTGTTGATAATGGCTTAATAAAGTTGACATTTAGGACACTTTCTTCTATTTTCTCTCTCCCTTCTCCTCTAGCCCCAGTGCTCTTTCATTCCAATACCCTCCTTGTAACTTCTCTCTTCGGTTATGCAGTCTTGCCAAGGCTTCCCGTGGTCTCGGAGGACTACTCTTAGGAATCAATGTCCTTTCCTTTTCTCTGTAAATTTTATGCTGGGAAAATGGTGAGGTGATGCAGAGAATTCCTTAAGGTCATCATCTGAGTCTTTTTTTTTTTTTTTTTTTTTTTTGGTTTTTCGAGACAGGGTTTCTCTGTAGCTTTGGTTCCTGTCCTGGAACTAGCTCTGTAGACCAGGCTGGTCTCGAACTCACAGAGATCCGCCTGCCTCTGCCTCCCGAGTGCTGGGATTAAAGGCGTGCGCCACCACCGCCCGGCCATCATCTGAGTCTTATCCGAATGAGGTTGTTATTCAAGGTGTGACTTCCAGACAGCTGCATTGGCATCACCTAGGAGCTTTGTCTAAAGCTACAGTCTAAGATCCATGCCATCCTAGAGTCTACATTTCGACAGGACCCTAGGGTGGTGAACCACAGAAACATTGTGAAAGGTGTGTTTCCTGATGTGGGAGGTCCTTCTGCATCTTGTGAATATGTTTCTTTATCATATGTTTGGTTAATAAAGAAGCTGATTTGGCCAATAGTTAGTCAGGAGATAGCTAAGCAGAAAATTCAAAGAGATACAGGGGAATCGGAGATGGAGCCTGAGAGATGCCAGCAGCCACATGAAAGTCAAGATGTGAGGTAACAAGTCACAAGCCTAGTGGTAAAATACAGAATAATAGAAATAGGTTAATTTTAGTTGTAAGAGCTAGTTAATAATAAGCCTGAGCTAATAGCCCAAACATTTTGTAATTAATATTAAGTCTCCGAGTGGTTATTTGGGAACTGGTAGGCTGGAGAGACACCTCCTGTTATAGTTTCCTACAGCTACCTGAGTAGAAAGGAAAGCCTACTGCAATCATGTGCTGTGTCAAGGCGGGGGGGGAGGGGCGTTATCATCTGGGAGTGATGATAACAAACAGGAATGACAGGAAGCCAGTCTTGAGACCACAATGCTGGGGCGCGAAAGGGGAGAAGAACAGTTGAGCAGGGAGAGTCAGTCTTGGCTAGCTCCTTGGTGATCCAGAGTAATAAGTGTGAGTGGGATTCTAGGTGCAGGAGCAGAGACCAGATCTTTGTGAGCCTGCTGTGCAGAGGGCTGCCCAGGAGGAAAGTGATCTTTACAGGAAAGCCAAGTCAGAGATAGAGGCTGAGGGTTCCCAAGCCTAGGAGCTGTCAGCTGACTTTCCTTTAGGTCATGAAGGGTGGTCGCAACAGCCTGCCTGTCTAGGAGAACTGCTAAATATATAAGAAGCAGATTTAGAACAAAGGAGGTCTGGCTAATGTGCTTACGTCCTGTTCTCCTATTCCTCTGGAGATAGTTTGCACAAAGATTGCTGGAAGACAAGCTCCAGAGAACTCATCCCCCTGGGGAGCTCAAAGGTTGACCATATGAGCCAATAATACCCATCCTTGTATGTACAAGATGCACAAGTCAGTGACTAGAGACAGGGCTATGGGTCTCTGACCTCACCCTCTCCATCCCAGCAGGGAGGAACCTAAGTATCTGTAAAGAGGAGGTTGCAGGAGTTATACAGTAGTACAAAGCTTGTCCCAGCATGTGTAAGGTCCTAGGTCAGATCCTCAGCTCCTCAATAAAGAAAAAAGAAACCAAGCTGTAGGGAGCACAAGGCCCTAAGGCTAGCCACTGATGTGGCCACAAACCGCCTTTCACATCCAGGCCCAATCCTCAGCCCTGTACATTTGCAGAGAACACATACACAAAGTCATCCATAACCAAACATCTGCTCAAACCCAGTTCCCAGCAACTGCCTCATACATATCCTTAAAAAAAAAAAATCACACCCACATGCATTTCCAGGGCTGACACAAGTCTGTGTGCCTCTTGCTGTTCCAATGAACTTTGCATCAAGTTTCCAAGACACCCACATGTATGGACCCATTCACAGTCAAGAGGCTATGGCATCCCTGGAGTAGAACCTCCAACAATATGCAGGAAAAGGAATAGACAATTATATATAAGTAGACACTCAGAACAGCAGTAACTTCACGGCAATATAAAACTAAGAAACATCTGGAGGCAGCTGTATCTGGAGTTGCCAGGCATGCCTTGAAAAAGCCTCCTCTTGGTTTTTGATGCACACAATAGCCCCATGGACTAAAAACAAAGGTAGAGAGGCTGCAGGGGGCGAGGGTACCCTGGCATCTATAGTTGCCTAGGACTATATATTACCTCAGCCATCCTACTGCCTCCTGCGATGGAAGAGATACCGGCAGGCATGACTCCAGCGGCTTGGGTTTGAATTACAGTTTTGCTGCTTTCTATTTCTGTGCACCTATGGAATTTTGTCAGTCTTTCTGTGCCTCGCTTTCTTTGTATGTTGAAGGTAGTAGTGGCACTTACTTACAGAGTAAGATGAGGCGGATGTGCCAAAAACAAGTAAGTTCCTCAGACACTCTCCACGTCCCTCTACTTACACTGGTCTAGATGCAGCTCCTGGTTACTAGCCCAGAGGATCCCCCTGCACACTCTTTCCCCCTCCCCCAGGATTTATAAACTTGTAACTCTCTCCTCTCCTTGTTTTTTTTTTTTTTTTTTTTAGTTGAGGATTTGGTGGAGAGTTTGGAGGGATAGTGTAGGATGCAGGATCACAAGACCAGACGGTTTCTCTCTTGATGGGGCTGTCCCTGAGCCTGAAGATCAGATCACCAATGTCTGGGCTGAAAACCAGGTTCAAAGGGTGCTGGGAGGTCTCAGGCCCCTACCTTTCAATGGGTGTGCAGGAAGATCAGAAGAGCTCTCTGTCTCCCTCCCTCCCTCCCTCCCTCCCTCCCTCCCTCCCTCCCTCCCTCCCTCCCTCCCTCCCTCTTTCACTCTCCCCCCCACACACACATACACACAGTTCACCACCCCTCTCCAGTCTATTTCTTTCCTAAGAAAGGAGACTGGTAAATCTCTAAAGCAGTAGTTCTCAATCTGTGGGTGGCGACCCCTGGATAAACCTCTATCTTTCAAAGTATTTACATGGCGACGATTCCCAACACTGACAAAATTTCAGTTATGAACTAGCAACGAAGCAATTGGGGGGGGGGGTCACCGCAACATAAGGAACTATTTAAAGGGTAGCAGCATTAGAAACGTTTGAGAACCACGGTTCAAAAGAAACAATATACAAAGGACTCTCTGTAGTCTCTCATTCTTAGACTCAGCTAAAAGCCTTTCCCTTCCATCTAAAGCAGTTCCCATCCTCTGGTGTCCTCTTGGCTTTCAGTGCGTTCCCAGGTGATCTGAGATCCTGAAGCTATTCTCATCCTGTTGCCCTGGGAGTTTCAGCACTCCTGGAACAACCTGTTCCTCGCTCCTCCCGCTCCCTCCTCCCCTTCCCGTCCATTTTTCAGCTGGACCCCAGCTGAACTCTCCGGAGAGACACTCTCTGACTCTGTCCCCAGAGGAGAAAAAGGGAGGGGGAGAAGGAGAGGAGGGAGCCACAAAGGGCGGAGGCCGGGAGCTCAACCAGAGAAGGGCTGCTGAAGGCTGCATCTGCAGCAAGAAGGCTTTTCTGCTGCCTGGTAACCAGCTGCCGGAATACACAGAGAGAGGCTGGGAGTAGGGGCAGAGGCTTTTTGACGTCAGGACCAGTCAAGGGGATCAGGCCAGCTATCCTATCCAGACCAGAGACAGCTGGGCCCTCGGCTGGAGAGAAGCCCAAAGCAAGACGCGGAGCGTGAGTGAGTTGGGGGTGTGGAAGTCGGTTGTCTGGGGCGCAGCATGCCCCCTGCCCCTGGGTCATGGAGATCTCCCTGGTGCCCCTGGAGAACGGCAGTGCCATGACACTCAGAGGAGGAGGGGAGGCAGGGTCAAGCTGTGCGCAGACCCCCAGGGGAGAGTGTGGGTTCCCTCCGACGGCTGGGCTCAGTAATCAGTCCAAAGAACCCTCACCGAGGGGGCGCGCCACGCAAGGGGATGAGGACCAAGGAGGGAGGCCTTTGCCCTCTCTGCCTCGGAAGCTGCCACAGCCTAGAGAGCCATCTGCCGAGGATGAGGAGGAAGAAGGCGACCCTGGCCTGGGCACAATGGAGGAGGACCAGGCTCCACAGGGCGCAGGGTCGCTCCATCACCAGCGCGTCCTCATAAACATCTCCGGGTTGCGCTTTGAGACGCAGCTGGGCACCCTGGCGCAGTTTCCCAATACCCTCCTGGGGGACCCAGCCAAGCGCCTGCGCTACTTCGACCCCCTGAGAAATGAGTACTTCTTCGATCGCAACCGGCCCAGCTTCGATGGCATCCTCTACTACTACCAGTCTGGGGGTCGCCTGCGTAGGCCAGTCAACGTCTCGCTGGATGTGTTTGCGGATGAGATCCGTTTCTACCAGCTGGGGGACGAGGCCATGGAGCGCTTTCGGGAGGATGAGGGATTCATCAAGGAAGAGGAGAAGCCCCTTCCCCGCAACGAGTTCCAGCGCCAGGTGTGGCTAATCTTCGAATACCCAGAAAGCTCCGGGTCCGCAAGAGCCATCGCCATCGTGTCGGTCTTGGTCATCCTTATCTCTATCATCACCTTCTGCTTGGAGACTCTGCCTGAGTTCAGGGATGAACGGGAGCTGCTCCGCCACCCGCCAGTGCCGCCCCAGCCCCCAGTCCCCGCCCCAGGGACCAATGGCAGCGGGGCCCCTTCCTCTGGCCCCACAGTGGCACCACTCCTGCCTAGGACCTTGGCTGACCCATTCTTCATTGTGGAGACTACATGTGTGATCTGGTTTACTTTTGAGTTGCTTGTGCGCTTCTTCGCCTGCCCTAGCAAGGCAGAGTTCTCTAGAAATATCATGAACATTATTGATATTGTGGCCATCTTCCCCTACTTTATCACCCTGGGCACCGAGCTGGCAGAGCAACAGCCAGGAGGTAGTGGTCAGAACGGGCAGCAGGCCATGTCCCTAGCCATCCTCAGGGTGATCCGCCTGGTCCGGGTGTTCCGCATCTTCAAGCTTTCCCGACATTCCAAGGGGCTGCAGATCCTGGGTAAGACTTTGCAGGCGTCCATGAGAGAGCTGGGGCTGCTCATCTTCTTCCTCTTCATCGGAGTCATCCTCTTCTCCAGCGCCGTCTACTTCGCAGAGGCGGACAACCAGGGGTCCCATTTCTCCAGTATCCCAGATGCCTTCTGGTGGGCAGTAGTCACCATGACCACTGTAGGCTATGGGGACATGAGGCCCATCACGGTGGGAGGCAAGATTGTGGGTTCACTATGCGCCATTGCTGGGGTCCTCACCATTGCCCTGCCTGTACCTGTCATTGTCTCCAATTTTAATTACTTCTATCATCGGGAGACTGACCACGAGGAGCAGGCTGCCCTGAAGGAGGAGCAAGGCAACCAGAGGCGTGAGTCTGGGCTGGACACAGGGGGTCAGCGGAAGGTCAGCAGCAGCAAGGCCTCCTTCTGCAAGACTGGGGGTTCCCTGGAGAATTCTGACAGTATCAGAAGGGGCAGCTGCCCCCTGGAAAAGTGTCACCTTAAGGCCAAGAGCAACGTGGACTTGCGAAGGTCCCTATATGCCCTCTGTCTGGACACTAGCCGGGAAACAGATTTATAAAGAGACGGGTGACAGTGGAGCTAGGAACAGGGATGGGTGGCCCTCTTGAGCCTGGGCATCTGTTTTATACCACAGAGTATTTTAAGCCCACCTGGTCACTGATTTATGGATGTTTGCCTTTCTCCTTTTCACCCTCCCCACCTCCCTAACCTCTAATGTCTCCATTTTTTTCCCTCCTCTTTGCATAACCCCAAGGGTCACCTATTTTTAAGAAGTATCACATTCCATGACGCAGGAGCTGTTGAAATGGTGGCTCTGTGAGATGGATGTATTCCTAACCAGTTTTCTATACCCAGCAGAGGAATAACTCAAACAAAAATGACTTTAAATAGCCCAGATCCCGTGGGATTCCATAGCCCTCCCTATCTCTGCGTTCCAAATTTACTTTACATGTGATTATATTTGTGTATGGGGCAAATATTGTTTTTATGGCTGATGAGTGCATTTTTGTACAGTGATGCACATGAAGAATATTTGGGTGTGTTCTTAAGATATACTTTGAATTGCAAAAGAGTTGGGGTCATCTTTTCCTAGGACACTTGGGGCCAGAGACCCTGAAAAAGCTGTTCACGTTCCTGTGCTATTGGTGCTTTGTGTCTAGGGTAGAGCATGTTCTAGAAGACCAACACATAGTTTGCCTTTCTTTCTTTCTTTCTTTCTTTCTTTCTTTCTTTCTTTCTTTCTTTCTTTCTTTCTTTCTTTCTTTCTTTCTTCCTTTCCTCTCTCTCTCTCTCTCTCTCTCTCTTCCCCCCCCCCATAAATATTTCTTGTGACTTTTCACAGAAGCATTTTAATGACTTTGGAAGAACGCATTTGAGAACTCATTCTTTTCATTTTGATACCAAGAAATAAAATGTGACTCGGTTGGGGCAAGTGTTAGTTTTTCTACTGCTGATGTGTGTTTTGACATGTTAGCAGTGAAGTTTGCCACTTGCTGTCTGGTTTCAGAGTCAGTGCAAATGAGTTGACTGGGCCAGAAAACCTAGGGAGCTCAGCATCCTCCTTTTGGGGGGGTCTCTGAGCTTAGAAGGATGATAGACAGATTGCTTGTGACATAGATGATTACAGTCAGTAAAGACATTCGAAGGGGGATTATAAAGAAAAGGGGTGGAGAGCCCAGCCCTGCAAGTGTCCTCTTGTGGCACCAGCTCTGAATTTCTCAAGGTTGTCTCCCTTATTCTAAGTCCTAAGTCCTTCTTGTTACTGTTCCCAGTGTTCTGAGAAGCATGCCTGATAATGCTCACAGACAGGCCTAGTCAGAGGAGTACAGTCCGGTCAAGGTCACTGGGGGAAAGTGCCTGCCTGTTCACTACCCTGGAGCCTGGTTTGGCAGAGGTGTGAGCCATGGATTCCTGGTGGGGAATACGGGAGGTTTCCTTGTTCCAGCTAAAGGACAAACTGTGAGTTGGCCCCTGTAACCTCTAAATTCAGAATGAGTCTCGTTGTTCCTCCTTCAGCTGGACAGCTTGGGGCGCAACCCCACAGCAGGTTTTATTCCAGCCAGGGTGTCTCTCTGCGTTCCTGAGCTGTCTGGGTTCCTGCTGTTGCTTCTTCTGGCAATACAGGCCGGTGGTTTTACAGGCTCCCTGGGGAAGGTGGCTGGTCCAGTCACCCTTCCTTCAAGATGACACTGGGTTTAGTGGCTAATTCTGAGGGTGTGGCTGGGCCCCCAATTAATGATTCACTAAGTTCAAGTCTAAGAGGTGTGGCTTTCAATAAGGCAGGATATAAAAAGCAGTGTCTGAAAACCCAGCCATCTCTAGTCAAGAACTGTTCTGATAGCAGCTGATTGGCAGGGGAGCCAGAAGGACTTGGAAGCCTGCCTGCCTCTGTTGGTTTTCAGTTCACACTAAAGCTCAAGGAGAAGGAGCAAGAGGCTGGTTGTGATTTGCGGTGTGCCTAAGCAGGGCGCCTGCTAGAGTCCTGCTCCACAGTGTCTTCTCCGACCACTTGGTGCTTTGTTTGAAAGCTAGTGTTTGAGATTGGACACGGGCCTGGGAATTGGATCTGGGAGGTAGCTGCTACCGGTTCCATCTTCCCTCCTGGCAAAGTAAAACAGATGCCACACAGATTGGCAGAAAGGCAGGCCCAGCTGCCCTCAGGGTTCAGGTTTATCCAGGTGTTTAATGAAGTATTGGCCCGTTTATAAAGACTTGCATCTTTGAAGTGTCCAGGGAATGGATGCAGTGTTCACACATGCTTAGGGGCAGAGTGGAGGAAATGAGGAAACAAGGCTGTTGGTCTTCTGGGGGGAGGGGCTGCTGCTGGGGTACCCTACCTAGTTCAGGTCTACACAAAGACACCAAGATGGTTTAACTAGGCTTTCCCAGTCCCCTGTTCCAGGGTCCTACTCTAGATAGAGACAGCAGGGGACCTGTTCCAGGCCACTAGCAATGCACTCACAGAGTGATTCAAAGTGGCTCAGAGTTTCCACATCCCCGCCCTGGCCCCGCTTCAGTCAATCTACCTGCCACTGTGGTTTGCCTTGTGTCCTGGCACCAGGAAAGCTGCCTGAGGTTGGCACTGTCTCTGAGCTAACCTTGCTGGAGGTGCTTCTCCCACAGTCTCCCATCCTCCTCATCTCTGTAGCCTCGCTTTTCCACATTCTTCCCTTTGAAGAGATGAAAACAAGTAGCTTCAACCATGGTTGTTCATCCTCATGTTTTTTCCTGGCTCCTTCAGCAGGAAACCTGCCTTCCGCATGGATAAGGCAGACTCAGAACAGGGGGCTGTGTTTTGGGAGGGGAGCACTGCACCCCTTCTCTCTCCTCCATTTCTTTTCCACTGTTTACAGGTTTTTCTATACCTGCTGTGGGTTTGAGGTGGGGAGGAAGAGAAGAATCTTGGATTCTTTTAGGATCTCCAGCTCCTTGGCGGATCCAGCTGGGGCTGCTCCCTGGAGGGGGTTCAAACAGTTCAAGTTGCTGGTCCTCGAGGAGTTCTCCCGGGAGTTTGGATCGCATTATTCTACCTGATGCAACACTATCTGCCTTGGGGTGGGTGAAGCAGACTTTCTTTGGGGAAGGGACACATAGCTCTGAGCGCCCTCCAGAAATGGCAAGATTGCTTGCAGTGGAGTTTGGTCCCGGGTGAAGGTGAAGTGCTCTTTTTTCTCTGTTGTGGGCCAACTCTCTTCCAGCCTGGTGTGGGACACTGGAACAAATGGTGGGACACCATCCCTTCTTCCGAAGGCTTCCAGACTCACAAGGAAAGAGCTGGTCAGTGTAAAACAAAATGCAAGTCCTGAAGACAATGAGTGATCGAGTCCCCTCCTAGGGATTCTCAAATGGTGTCAAGGGTCACGTGGACTTTGGTCTGTGGCACAGAAGACTACCTAGAGAGCTCAAAGAGGAATTCCAGGAGCAGCCACTGTCCTATGTCATTGTCCTTCCAGGTGGTGTCTTGACTTAGGATTGAGGGCCACAGTGCAAGCTCCAATCTTGCTAAGGGGTGGGGGATGGGCTTGACTTTTTACTAGTCTGCAGCACTTCTGAAAGGGACCAGTTTGAAAATGCTTTAGGTGCTGTAGGCGGAGGCCAAATCTAGCCTACTGTAGGTATTTATATAACCATTCAAAGCGTAATCCTTTACCAATGTAACATCTGCCCCTGCTGGAGAGCTGCACGCTGTCACTTCGGCTTAGCTCTCACACAGAGTTGCCTCTTGGGGGTTTCATCACCCAAGCCCAGATCTCCCTGTATTCAGTTTCATTTGTATTTATCAACAGAGCCCGTGGAGAGGGCAGTGCCCCACTCAGAAAACGACTTTGGGAAAGACTTAGCTTTCTCCTGCCGGTTTGTGAAGGTCGGCTTTTGCCACCTGTCTGCCGGCGGAACAGGTTGCTCTGTGCTCAGGGAGGAGGGAGGAAGTGTCACACTGGACATCCTGCCCAGGGTTTTCCTTAAGTTGCTGGTGAGAGGGTGCAGCCTACAAGACATGGACACTCTCCTTCCCACATTTGACATTTTACACTGCATAGGCAGTCCAGGGGATGATCTTCAGTGAGTTTTGCTGTATACGTGTGTGTGTGTGTGTGTGTGTGTGTGTGTGTGTGTATGCGCGCGCGCATGAGTGCATGAGAGACAGACAGACAGACAGACAGACTTTGGGTTTGTTTAGCCTCTGAGTGCACATGGTATGGATGAGCTACAGCATTAAGCACAGCTGAGGATGAGGGTGTCATGGCCTCCCCTGGAGTGAGTCTGTTCCAGCCCACAGACCTCCAAACATAGAAAGATGCCATCATCCCTTTGGTGTTGAATTTTTAATGTCAAACTGGGTATCATGGGTCATTTCATCTGGAAGAGCTCTTACATGTTACCTAGTTTGTCTCACCCATTTTGCAGATGGACAAACTGAGGTCTGGAAAGAGGTGATTATCAGTGTGAGATCAGAATTGCTTCCCCTTGGCTCCAAGACTGGATTTCTCTCAGGAAGCCTACGTGCAAGATGCATGCCTACCCTCTAGAGGCGCATCCTCACCTCACATTGTATGATTCTTGCATCCAGCTCTCTGGGACAGCTCTTCTGGGTCCTTGTTAAGACAAATCAAGTTGTATTTATTCCTTTTCAAACATTTATAGGCTTGGAGGGATTCATGTTATTAAAGAGGCAACAGTAAAGTTTAACAAGTCACAAGGTCAGAACAGGAATATGGGGTCCATGGGGACGGAAAGGAGAGACCATGTTTTCCTACAACAGTAGAGCTCTCTGCTAGAGCTGGGGGCACGGAAGGCCCAGATGAAAACCAAAGAACCAGTTGCTGGTACCGCCGAGAAATACCTTTGAGTCTAAAGGCGTGGGTGGTTGATAAGTCTGGAAGATAGTAAAGAACACATTATTTTAGAGTTAGCTAATACACAGTGTCCATCTTCCTGCCCTGGGCACCTCCACTCAACTCCACTCAGTCCCTGATCACTGGCCTTTGGAACTGGTTGCTGTCCCCTTTCTTGTGTCTTAGCTACTGGACTGGAAGGTATTTGCCACAGATAGTGCTGATTTTTTGACACAGATCAAGTCTCTGTCATGTGACAGTGAGAGGTCATAGTGAGTCGTTGAACTCTGAGTTCACGTACTCAAAAACAATAACAACAACAACAACAAAAATAAAGTGTGGCCTCTTTGGACTTTAATTCTTTTTGTTTCTTATAATAATTGATCTCCTAAAACAGGCTCCTTTGAGAATTCTTCAGTTCCATTCTTTAGTAAGCATATAAATTGTGTGTGTGTGGGAGGTTAGTTTTGTGTGTTTGTGTGTGTGTGTGATTTGCTTTTTTGAGACAGGGTTTCTCTGTGTAGCTTTGGAGCCTATCCTGGAACGCTCTGTGTAATCCAGGTTCACCTCAAACTCACAGAGACCCACCTGCCTTTGCCTCCCAGGTGCTGGGATTAAGGACGTGTACCACTACTGCCCAGTTTATACAGTGTGGGACCACATACTCATAAACAGTGTTTTAATCCAAGCCCCTCTTCAGGATTCCCCAAGAGCCAATAATATGACATGACAGCAGTGAATCACCCAATACAAATCTCCACATCTGCTCTTTGGAAATGCAAGAGCTGACTGGCAGCTTTGCTCCTAACAGCCGTCACCTTGGTAGTCTACCGTAACCACGGAGCTCACTCCCGCCTGGATGATGTCAGAACCCTCTGCCACTGAAAGGACAGTGTCCTAGTGCTTGGCTTCTCTTCCAAGCTTTCCTCCACGGAGGCCACTTTCGTTTTTAAATGGATGTAGTCACCTAGGCGACTGAGGCGAGTGGTCTCATTCGCACCCAGGGAGCCACCACATCCAGCTGCAATCCAAGGTGCGTGTCCATCTTGGGCAACTGACATTTGCTGACACATCTCTTCCCCTATCCCACTCCCTGGATTACACAGTGCTCTTCCCTGTTCCCGTTTGGCTGTGGTGATGTCGCCTCCGAAGCCCACATCATCTCGGGTGGAGTCATCTAGGGAATCACTTTCTTCCTGGTCTTCCTGCGTCTCTTTCCCATCTTCAGACAGCCTTGCCCGTAATTTCCACAGTATTCTCCCCAGAGGACAGCTCTTGCCATCACATCAGTCCAGGGCTCTCAAGCTGTACCCAGTGCCCTAAACCTGACTCTGAAAGCCCTCCAGAGTGTGATGCCAAATCCATCTTCTCCATGAAGCTGAACTCAGTCTCTCCAGTCCAAAGCCATTCTCCTTCTTGCCTCTTTCTTTCACAAATGTGTTCTACTCACCTGCAGGTGACTGGTGGCTTTCCTGCATCTCCTCCACCCAAGCTTAAATTCCTTCTTAGGGCAGGATATCACTCATCGCCCTCCTAATAATCTCAACACCTCTAATGTTGTAAGGAAGAGAAGGAAGAGAGCTCACTTGTTCGTCCCAGCCGCCTGGCTAGCTTAGCCCCGAAATAAACACACAGAAACTGTATTCATTAAAACATTGCTAGGCCCATTATCTCTAGTTTCTTATTGGCTAATTCTTACATCTTAATTTAAACCATTTCTGTTAATCTGCGTATCACCACATAGCAGTGACTTACCAGGTAAAATTCCCAGCGTGTGTCTCCAACAGACCCATGGCGTCCCTCCGACTCTGCCCTGCTTTCTTCCAGCATTCAATTCTGTCTTCCCTGCCTACCTAAGTTCTGCCCTATCAACTAGCCAGGCAGTTTTTTTATTAGTTAATGCTAGTCACAGCACACAGAGGGAACTCCCACATCACTTTAATCCAGCTTTAGTAGCCGGTACAAACTCAACTTTTCTTTTTACTTAGAATGCAATTACTTTCAGGCTCCTGGATGAGCATTGTCCTTGAATGAGTGATGCAATGTTCTTGGCTTCCAGGAGGCTGTGGGAGAATGGCATTCATTCACTGGTCATGTCTCTCTGCTCTGCCCTGTGCACCAAGGATGCAGTCCAGGTGGATGTAACAAGTCCTGTGGGAGAGAGTGAGCTGAAGGGTAGAGGTGGCAAGCTAGGAAGGCCAGGACCCTGATGACGGGTAGAGTGACTGAGTCTGGTTTCCCAAGGACAACCGCAGCATGAGTGTTATAATGACCACTCACGAGGAGGTGAGAGTAGTATGGTGGCGGTTTTTTCTCCTTCCATTGCTATCAGCTCTATTTTGGGAGCCCCGAGTCATGTGATTAGTTTATGACAATAAAAGTAGCAGCTGCACCTGGAGAGCCAAGGTCAACCAGGCCCCCACAGATGTTCTAAGTTCCCCTACGTCAGCTGTTCAGCTGGATGCTGGGATTTCAGTATAAACCAGACATTGGGGGATCGTCTATGGTTTTAATCCAGTCCTACAACCACAACCCAGTCCTCAGCTGAAGACTTTGGGATGTATTAAGCAGGGAATGAATATAAAATTGAAAATAAAACTGTAGTGGCAGTGTAATTATGGAGATCCCCCAAGTTCTATGCTTCACTTACTGCTTTGTTGTTGATGTTGAGAAATGTCAAATGTTGAGTTATTTCAGAAATACGCTATGTTTTCTGTTCAGCTGGCATTGGTCACTCAAGCTGATATTTAATTCTTTTAGAATTTATTCTTGGACCATTTCATACACACACACACACACACACACACACACACACACACACACACACCCCATGATGTACAGCTATACCGCTGAATAAAATGGCTTGCCTTCCCCTTGTAGCCTTTGACTGCCAAAAGCTCTTTGGCCAGAAGTGAGACTTTATGAGCCTATTCCACATGTTGGAATGATCACGGGTTCCTTCTCATATAGGTTTTGTGCAGGTAATCATATGGCGAGCTCTAGAGCGTGCTGGCTACGCCATCTCCAGAAGACAGCCTTTCACAGTCCTCTTCTCAAAAAAAAAAAAAGAAAGTTATTTTGTGCATACGAGTGCCTGAAAGCAGAGGTCAGCCTCAGAGCCCCTGGGACTACAGGGTCACAGAAGGTTGTGAGCTGCCCTGTGGGAGCTGGATATTGAACCCAGGCTTTTTGAGAGAGCAAGCAGCAGGCACTCTCAACTGCTGAGCCATCTCTCCAACCATACTCCTCTTTGAGTTGATTCTTGTTAGATACAGACTGTATCTTCCCATTGTGGCTTAGCTACACCAGGGTCTTTATCTGGGTGGCTTTGCAAGTGGGAAATGGGATGCAGAGGGGAACAGCTGGCAGCCACTGGAACAAAGGAGTGGGAATCTTCTTGAATGGGCTGGAGGCTTTGCCTGAAGCTTTGAAAGGAGCTGCTCTTCTAGGAGGACCCTGGACTGAAGGTTAAGTCCACACAATCATCTACATATTATTCTACATATTATTTAATTAAGTGATTAAGCTCTCTGGCCTCTGAGGCTTCTTCTAAGCCACACTCAGGTCGTGTGCAGCAGTGGGGAAATAGCATGACAAGGTTTTTCAGAGATGAGGGAGTCTGGCCAGAAGCAGGAAAAATGTCACCACAGTGGAAACTGCATTCATGAGAATTGTATGATGAAGAGATATGAATGAAGACTGGTATGAACTCAATAGAATATGTAAAGAAAATACACATGTGAATATATTTGGAGAAGAGATAGATAAATGTTCAAAGGGTGTCATTTTGGAGTGGGCTATACAAATAACCAGGAGACTTTACCCTTGCTCAGTTGAGGGTTCTCTTTTGGGAGCAGATTCATAACCAGCCCTTGAAGCTGACACAAACGGAAAATTCCTATTGCAGTATAAAGGACTAAGTCTTGGTATTCATACTTTGGTGCGAATTGGTTAGATCTAATACAACTAAACAGAATCAAACGCTCCGGGAAATGTGACTTTCAGATTTGGGGTGGGGGAGGCCAAGCTTGGCAGTCAGCTGCCCAATAGCAGAACAGATGAGGTGCTGGGGGTAGAGTGTGGAGTCTCCAGAGAGCAGCTGCAGAGCAAGCTGTGTCCAGGAGGAAGAGGACGGAAGGGCTGGAATCAGGGTGAAGAGTGGAGGCAGCTAGGAAGGGAGACAAAAGACGATGCTGGGTGTGATCGCTGATATTGGCTGTCCATCTGACACACCTGGGAAGAGAAAACTTCAACTGAGGAAGTCCCTCCATCAGACTGGTCTGTGAGTGTGTCTGTAGGGGCATCTTCTTCATTGCTAACTGACGAAGGAGGGTCCAGTTAACTATGGGTGGCAGATAGGTGTAATGATATTTCATTTGTATTTTAATAAATATATTGTGCCTAGTCTCTGGGGACACCAAAAGACCATCAGGAAGACCAACTCACTGAAATGCAAAAGCAAGGTTTATTGAGTGCACAATACAAGCTGGCAGGGACCTCGTCAAAGCAACTACTGGTGCAGCAGTGGCAAGAGGAGGTACCTGCCCTTCTAGAGGGCATTATTTAAAGGCAAAAACCAGAAAAATTACATTAGTAGGCTGGGGTGACAGGTTTCTAAGGTTTAGGATCCCTGATTGGCTAATATTTGTCTAGGGGTATCCTGGTGAAAAGGGATGGTGAAAAGGGTGCTGGCAGGTGATCTTATCTATCTAGAATGGTTGGAATGCTAGGAATTTTCTTTAGATGGTCTGTTCCTGGGTGGTGCCTGGGTAGTCTCAGTTTGTGATCTTTATCAGAACCAGGGTAAACTACTGAGACTCAGGTCTCTATTGAGCTTCTCGTGGCTGGGTCCTACAAGCTTGCCTGAAGTTCAGAGAGCAAAACAGCCACACTGGTCACCTTTACAGAACAGGCAGTGGTGACACACACCTATAATCCCAGTAACCACCCTAGTTTGCCATAGAAACCAGGTGGTAGTGGTACATGCCTTTAATCCCGGCACTAGAGAGGAATATAAGACGGGAGGAGACAGCTCACACACAGTCTCATTCTGAGATTCCTGAAGACAGGATGGCCATTTTGGATTGAGGTAGAGGTGAGAGCCAGTGGCTGGCTGTTCTACTTTTCTGACCTTGAGGCTGAACCCCAAATTTTGTCTTTGGGTTTTTATTAATTGTGCTACAGATAAGCCTGGGCCATTTAAGAAAAGTAGCTGAACATGAACCTGGGAGTAAGCTAAGAAGGAGCATCCCTCCGTGGTCCCTGCCTTTGCACCTGCATTAGTCAGAAGAATACCTCCATCAGTAAAGCACTGTGGTTAAATGGGTGATGTTTGGGGTCAAGTGAAGCTGAGTTCAAATCACCATTTTGTCATTTATTGCTTATGTGGTCAAACGCAAGAGATCACTTTCTAAATGGCCTCTCGCAAAACAGTTTTGCCCGAGTGTGAAACAGGTCCACGACAGGATCCCTTTTGGAAGTGTCACAGAGCAAACCAGACTTGGAATCTTACTCTGCACTAGAAACACAGCCTAGAGTGCATTGAGTCCTGGTTCCACCCCCAACACCAGAAAATAAAACAGCTAGATAATAAAATAAACCACATGTCTGTTTGTGAGGCAGGAAGCCTTCAGCGAAGGTGAATGGTTGTTGTGATTACGACACAAAACTCCAGGAAGAAGCCTGGAAGCTGCCTTCAAAACCACCCAGCTCATTCAGGTTCGCCAATAGCCAGAACCAGTCACAACAGGGAACCAGACACAGGGAGAGTAAAGGAGGCACTGAGAAGGAGGGTGTGGGAGAAAAGAAAGAAAGGGGGCTAGAAAGGGAGGGGAGAGAAAGGAAGGGAAGGGAAGAGAAATAGCTTTCAATATAATGGAGGATTTATTACTGGGATTTGGAAGACAAGCAGGTTTCTAGCCATTCTGACTGTTTCTAAGTTTTAAAATGAAGACCATGATCTATAGAAGGGAGCTGGGGACCTCACAATAGTCTATGGCTTTGAGGAAGAAGTGATTTGGAGCAGCCACTGGCCCCTTGGGCCCATGTGTCCTGTCATTTACTATTACTATCAGCACTGAGCTCTCAGGAGCCTGTTTGCTCAAGGAGAGACATTGGCTGACACCCCCAGGCAAGGAAAGCCAGGGTGTGCTTTGACAACCAAGAGCTTCCCTTAGCAAGCTGTCTGGGCTCCCAGACAGTTCAGAAGAGTTTCAGCTGCTGAAACAAGGCTGTCACCATTCTCAAGGACTTTCTCCTGGAGAGTACACGCTGACACTCTTCAAAGGTTGATAAGACAATGTGTTCTTCAGCTTGGGGAAAGTGCTGGTCAGCTGAAAGCAGAGCTGGCCTTAGCTCCCAGCATCTTTGTTTATTTTCCTAAAAAAAGAAAAAAGAAAACAAAAACAACCCACCAGAGATCTTGCAGCACAAATATCTGGAGATCTCATAAACCATCTTCTGAACATCGCTAAATAACCAGCAGAGAGTAAGTGCTGTGGCAGGTGTGGGGACAATACAGTGAAGACTCCAAGATCACTTTGAGATACTAGCGTTCCACACAGATGCCGCAACTGACTGCTACCGCAGGCATCACCTGCTGAGCATCTATTGTGCACCATGTGTGGCTGCAGATCTGTCACGGACACCATCCTCAGTCACTAAGACAATGCTGCAGTGCTGTCGCAGTCAGGAACGTTAAAGGCTGTGATGTGCATCCTAAGCCCCACAGCGCCACATGGATTGAGCTGCGTTGGAACACATAGGCTTGTGCCTGTAAAATGTGTCTATCCTTCTGCTGCTGTCCTGTAAGAGCTGAACTTGGTAGCTGGAGATGGAGTTGGTGAGAAAACTGGTAACAGCGGCCTTGTGCATAGCTGAGGCAGAAGCCATGGACAAAGGTCCAGCAAGGAGCGGGCAGAGGGGTTGTCGCTGACCCAACAGCTGCTCTACCCAAGTACCATTTTCCATCCTTTCTGCACAACTTACCACGGCTGCTGGTGTCCCCAGCATAGCTTTTGTAAGGTACTGTGGCCAGCTCCCACCAGGCCTATGTCAGGTCTTCTTGAGACCAAGGCTCACCACCGTGAACCGAGCTCACCTAGCTTGCTAGTCACAGCAGGTGGGAGCAAGAATATTTCTCTCATCTGATAAAATAGTCTGACCACATGCTGCCACCGTTTTTAAATGCTCCTGATAATTATAGGGGCAACTTGGACATTTTGGACTATCATTTATTTCCCCTTCCCCATTTATTGTTTGAAATGGGCGTCAACTTTTTGTTACTGTGAAGAAACCTAAGATAATACTTAATGTAAGCCATTCACAGGAGGGGTGGTTTGGTTCATGCTTAGTTAGGAGAAATCTTAAGAGGAGCCTCTCTGCCAACAGAAAATAGCTCCAGTTAACCCAGATTAGACCAAATCAAAAATGCCTGCATTTAATAAATGCAATGCTCTCTGGTGGCTGGGAGCATGGGGGGGAGGAGGACAGAGAGGGAGAGCATATGCAAAACCCGAGACCATGTGCTCCTTTTTCCAGCACGAGCATAAATAGCCTGTGGGAGTGGTCCTGACCCTCCCTGAGGAGGGGGGTCATTGCTTGATGGGTTTCCTGGAGGTGGAATCCTGGCCAAGGTAACCCCCAGGAAGAGGAGCTGGGATGATGCTTCCAACTCAATATTACACTTAGGTCGTGCCTTCAGAGGTTTTAGTCCATGACTTCACTGACCAGGGGTTGAGGCCTGCTGTGATACAATGCACCACAGAACCACACTCGCTGGAGGAAGGCTGCTTAGTTGATGGAGTCCAGGAAAGAAAAAGAGAGAGGATAGGGGCAGGGACAAAATATCCCCTTAAAGACACATGGCTAATGACCTATGTCCTCCAGTTGTCTTATCTCTTACAGGTTCCACTCCTTTCCAACAGTACCTCAAGCTCCTGATCTAATCACCACCCCCCCTCCCAGAAGTCCTATCTCTTTTGGGTGTAGACATTTGAAATCAAGCCTGCATCAGTGTGTGAGCTGAAGTCAAACATTCTATAACATGCATATCTTTTGCTGGAGAATTGTTCACTTACGGAGGTGCAGATAGGATTTTACATCCCCCTTCCATATCCTGATGCTATGATTTGGATGAGTGTCCCCTAGGATCTGTGTGTTAAAGGTGGGGTTCTGTGATGGCTCAACTGAGAGATGATGGAATTTTCAGGAGCTGAGCTCCAGTGGGAGGTTCTTGGATCACCGAAGTTATACCCTCAAGGGAAGTTTGGGACTCCAGTTTTTCCCCCTCTCTCTCTTTAGACTTTCTAACCTCAGCATTTTGCTTTGTTGCGCTCTACCTTGAAATGGCACCCTGGTCAGAGGCCCAAGGCAATGAGGTCACTCCTGGACTTTATAATGATAATCCCAAGAAAATGTTTCTTTCTCTAAGTTAATTGCCTCAGCTCTTTTGTCCTAGCAGCATAGAGAGGGTTAACATTCTCTACAGAAGAGTCAAGGCTTGTGGGAAAGGCTGGGTCACTTTGAGTAAGAGACAGCTGTTAATGAGTAGATTTGGGGTTGCTATGAGCACCCCTAACCTGGGTGACACCGCTATGTAGCTATGAACATGATATATGGGTGTTGAAACCAGAGAAAGTAGTGGTGTTGAGTGCTCAGAGATTCCCATTCTTTCCATACCTGGGAGCTATTCTTTGTTTTTGTTTTTTTTGAGACAGGGTTTCTTCTGCAGCTTTGGAGTCTGTCCTGAAACTCACTCTGTAGGCCAGGTTAGCCTTGAACTCACAGAGATCCACCTGTCTCTACCTTCCAAGTGCTGGGATTAAAGGCATACATCATCACTGTCCAGCCCTGGGAGATATTCTTAACCAAGAGAAACTGTGCCCAGCTGATCTGCCAACAGGGCTCAAGAGTTCCTACTGTAATGGTCTGTTCTGTCCATTTAAGAGACAAGCCACATCCACTCCCTCCTCATCTGCTGAGGAAAGTTGATCTTCAGCTTCCAGCCTGAGTCCTGAGTCCTTTCCTATTCTCTCAAAGAGGCAGCTTCTGTCTCTCCCCACTTCTCCCTCCCCCCCTCTCCTCTTCCCCCTTTCCCTTCCATAACCCACGAAATAAATATCCAACCTCATTCTTTATGGTGTGCCTATCCATGTCTCTGGCTCCCTGCCCAGGACCAGATCAGCAGCGTGGTCTTATGGTATGCCCATCTGTTTGTCTCTCCTCATGGGACTTGCTGCCTCTCCTGGCCCACTGTGGCCACTTGGGGAACTGCGCTGTCCCTGCCTGGAACTGGCTGCTCTTGGGACCCGCTTCCAGCTGCCTGCCCCTGCTCAGGGACCTGCAGCATGGTCTTATGGCCCGCTGCCCACTGTAGCCATTCAGGAACCTGCAGCATTTGATTTAATCCATTACACCTACCATCAGACAGGTACTGAATCAGATGCTGACTGAGTGAGGAGGTGTCTCAGGGCCAAGTGTTATCAAGTTTTCATCTAAGAATCACCTGGGTGCTCCTGAAAGAATCTGAGTTTCTAGACCATCTCTCGGAGCTTCTTGTCTTAGTACACCAAGAAGTCTGCATTGCTAGTTGGAACTCTGTAACACTCAACAGGAACTGAGTCTTATATGTTTAAGCTGGACAAGAAAAATCATCCCCGTGACTGAGGTCCTCTGGCACATTCTGGAAGAGCAGAGGAAGAGTGATGTCTGTGAAAAAGATTTCTGATCAACCTGGTTGCTAAGTACTAGCTCCATATTAGAGCCTTACAATAGCATCCACACATTTGAAGGCACATTCCCTTCATGCCCTTAACTATAAACCTATAAATTCAAATCATGGATCAGTTTTTATAATTTTATGTAGGCTCTTATTGAGATTACCCCTCCTTACAAAATGGAAGTCACTGGTCTGTTGAGTAGATATATAGTTTGTGTTACAAAACCATGATATATTTATTTAGACATAATGCCTATACACTGACAACCACACAGCCCCTGAATTTGCAGACTCCCCCATAAAGCAATGCAGTGGCATCCATACCAATTTCTAATAATGAGGTGGCATTGGGGCACTTCAGGCTTGTTCTTGTAAAATGTACCATTAATATGCATTATTTTTACAAGCAATTCTTGCAATCCTTGAGGAAGATTGTTGTCCTAAGTAGGCTACTGTTGTGTGACACATTTTTTCCTAGGGAGATGCAATATACTTACACATCAACTTACCCCAGAATGGAAGCCTATGGCAGACCAAAGTAATCATTGCACCAGTGCCCAATTTGGGGAACCAATGATGCTTTCTTGGGGTTACTAACAGAAATCTGGATGAGTGGTTGTTTGAAAGGAGCAGAGATGACGCAAAAGCAACTGTATCACTCAGAAGCTCACCACAACATGGGTGACAATTTCCTAAATTTGCAACCCTGAAGCTCTCTGTGAAGCTTGCAGATAACTCCATGGTCCCAACATTCTGTTCTTTCTGCATTAGTCTGACCAGAGTCTGCACCCCAGCAACTCTTTCATACTCTTGTTGGGGACCTCAAGAATCCCCTAAGCTTCTGTTCTTCCCTACGTGTTACCTGTTGTTTAACTCCTGTTTATTACCCGAGAAAGGCACCTGAATGCCCTTTCCCCTCTTGGAACATATGTTTTAATTCACAAGGAATGTTTCAATTCAGAGGAACAGGCCATACAACAAATACCCACTGTTTTTTTTCCTAATCCTATACCCCTATGACCTGTTATAGCCAAAGATCCCCAGATTCCTTCAATAATCTCAATGGGCTGTTCTGTTTCTAGTTCTGACTCTAGATATAGCCACTGATTTTCTTTGAAAATTCCACTTGAAGAATCTTACTATTATTTTTATAAATCTCAACCTTCAACATTGTTTCCTTGGGTAAGTGTAAGGCATAGAAGCTCTCTCCTTTTATCATTCAAAGGACAAAATCAAAGCAGCTGCTTCAGTTAAATGTTAAGTAATTCCTGCCCAGCAAACCTCTCTGACAATGCAAATAATCCCAATCAGACCAAATCAGAACAAATTAAAAGATGCCCAGGTTTAATGGATGGCAATACTCCTGGGTGGCTGCTGGAAAACATGGAGAAGGGAAGAAGGGAGATCGCAGGGAACTGGGAGACCATGTGTTCATTCTCTGGGAGGCAGTTTAAATAGCCTATGGGAGTGATCTTGACCTTCCCTGGGGAAGAGTTACTGTTTGGTGGGCTTTCTAGACCCTCCCTGGGGAGGGGTTATCATTTGGCGGGATTTCTCAAAGGTGGAGTTTGGACTGAGGCAACTCGCAGGGGAGTGATGTAGAAGGGTCATCTGTCTATGTGTTACTTTCATTGGTTAATAAAGAAACTGCCTTTGCTTTTTGATAGGGGAGAATTTAGATAGGTGGAGTAGACCAAACAGAATGGTAAGAGGAAGAAAGCAGAGACAGGCAGATGCCATGATTCTCCTACTTGAGACGGAAGGCTTTCCCGGTAAGCCACCACCTCGTGGTGGTACACAGATTATTAGAAATGGGTTAATCAAGATGTGAAAATTAGCCAATAAGAGTCTAGAACTAATGGGCCAGGCAGTGTTTAAATGAACACAGGTTCCGTGTAATTATTTCGGGTGAAAACTAGCAAGGCGGCTGGGCGGCGGGAACGCTGCTCGCCGCTCATCTTTGCAACAGGGGAGGGAGCTTGGAATGAAGTTTTCCACCCAATATTCCAAAAATGGGTGCCAGGGGGCTGGGGTGAAGCCCCCAGATAAATAGTCCAGATTCTTTGTTTAAAGGGGTTCAAGGGAGCTGAGGTGATGCTTTCAACCAAACATTAATCACAGGGTACTTAATCTTCATTGGATCATCCGCTTTACTGGACTATGAACCCCTCCATCATGAGTGAAGCACACCTTCTGGTATGTCTAGGACAGCATTTGCAGATAAGGCTAACTGAAGAGGTAACACCTAACCTGAACGTGGAATGTATTGGAGTTTCAGACCAAAATGGGATAGGGGGCATTTTAGCTGAGTGTTGAGCATTGAACCCTGGCATTTTTCTTCCTTTGTTTCCTGGTCTGCCCGTATGTGAGCAAGCAAATACACATGCTCCTGTCACCGTGCTAAGAGCCACACCCATCACCATACTTTCTCTATCAAGATAGACTGTACCCCCCCCCAACTGTAAGCCAAAATAAATCTCTCCTATTCGAGTTATTTCTTGTCTGGTCTGGTATTGGATCACAACACACCCACCATCTACGAGCAACTGTACTTAGAACATTTTCATTAATCACATATATTTGTCAGAGATTATTTTAAGCGTTACATGTACTATTTATTCAGTTTACTCCTCAGGACACTCATATGATGCACTACTATAATAATCATTTAGAACTAGAAAAGGAGGCAAGAGAGATATATTTGTCTAAGGTGCCATAGGAAGGAAGCTGCAAAGCTAAGATTTAATTCTAGGCAATCCACCCCCTGAGCTGGCACTGAGCTAATCCACAGCCTAAGCTCCTTCTCTCTTGCCATGCTACAATGAAAACGAGTTTATCTGCTCAATAAATATTTATTGAGTGCCTGCTGTCTGCTGGGAAGGACCACATCATTTCTGATTTTGAATAGTTCAGTCTAGTGTGGGGGAGAACACAAATCATACAGCTCTATAGAGTTCTGTGAACTGACCTGATGAAAAGGCACTGAAGGATTCACTGTGCCCTGAAGACGTGTATTAGGACATCACCTGTTCAAATACATCAAAGATACGATTTCACATGACAAGAATCTGTATGATGAGGTTCTATTTTGCAAGCCCTTCTGTGACCACTCCTATTGGAAGCCCCTTGGCCTAAGTCAATCTGCAGGATCCTTGGATGGAAGGAGAAGTGAGGCAGGAGAATGCATTATGCAGTCCTTTGGGAGACTGTTCTCCTCTATCCCTAAGGAGAAGACTTGGGAGGATGGAAAGGCCTGAGCCTTGGAAGACAGCCTAGAGGCTTGTTCTTCCCCAAAACAGAACTCAGAGTCAGATTCTCTGTGGTCAGAGAAAGTTCTTTTTTTGAAAAAAAAAAGCCAACCACATCTGGTCTTTCATAAATGGGTGTCAATCACAATTCTCATATTGAGCCAGCACCTTTGGTTGGCTGCTAAACTTAGAGCATGCAGAGGAGGTGGAAGATTGTGCAGAATTGGGGTCCCACTGACCTTTCTGGAAAGGCCTGTATACCTGGGACACCTTCAGTGACACTGCCTTATGGACTGGCATGAATGTCACTGCATACATTTCTGTGGGAGGGTCACAAACTCAGGGGCTACACTGTAGGTTTTTATTTTGCTTTAGGTTTTGTGAGAAAGGGTATCACTATGTAGCCTAGGTTGGCCCCAGACCCTTGACAATCCTCCTGCCTAAGCTCCTCAAGTTCTGAGATTGCAGACATGTATCACCTGGCTTATGTTCAAAGTGTTTTATCATGGGGTCGAGTATGTTAATTAGAGATGGAAAGGACAGTGCTTCCCTGTCACCTCTGAAGAACCATGGTAGAGGCCTCCAAAGGAGGTCTCTGGGCTCTTTCCTCCTGAGAAGGTCTCTGGGCTATTTCTTCCTAAAGAGGTTTCTAAGTTCTTTGCCCCTGAGGAGGTCTCAGGACTCTTTCCTCCTGAGGAGTTTTCTGGACTCTCTCCTCCTGAGTAGGTCTCTGAGCTATTTCCTCCTGAGTAGGTCTCTGAGCTATTTCCTTCTGAGGAGGTCTCTGGACTCTTTCCTCCTGAGTAGGTCTCTAGACTCTTTTCTCCTGAGGAGATCTCTGGACTCTTTTATTCCTGAGTAGGTCTCTGGGCTATTTCCTCCTGAGGAGATCTCTGAATTCTTCCTGAGGAGGTGTCTGGACTCTTTCCCCTTGAGGAGATCTCTGAATTCTTCCTGAGGAGGTCTCTGGGCTCTTTCCTCCTGAGGAGATCTCTGGGCTCTTTTATTCCAATTCTCAGTTCCCAGGAATTAGAGACTTAGAAAATGAACCAATTTCATTCACTGCAGCTCCTCAAGACAGAAAATCACAGTCCAAACATGGACTTAGAGGAAAAACACAATGTCTAGAAACTTGAGTGAACATCAGGTAGCCTGGTGTAGGCTGTAGCAAGCAAGAAAGAGATCTTGCAAGAAAGAGATTGACATTTGAGATTGTCCTCTGACTTCCATGTGTGCACCATGGAGTGGGCATACTCTCACCCTAATACATGAATATATACATGCCCATGCACACACATTATGTATCTACACTATCTCATGCATCACACATGCACACATGTTGCAGAGTGAGGGCCTACTTGTTTGTCCCAGCCACCCGGCTAGCTTAGCCCCAAAATTACCACACAGAAATTATATTAATCAAATCACTGCTTGGTCCATTATCTGTAGCCTATTATTGGCTAACTTTTACATCTTGATTTAACCCATTTCTATTAATCTGTATATTGTCACAAGGTAGTGGCTTACCTGGAAAGATTCTAACTGGCAGCATCTGTCTCAGGCGGAAGATCCATGGCTTCTCTGACTCTGCCCTTCTTCCTCCCAGCATTCAGTTCTGTTTTCCCACCTACCTAAGTTCTGCCCTATCAAGGGCCCAAAGCAGTTTCTTTATTAACAAATGAAAGCAACACAAAGACAGAAGAACCTCCTACACTTTCCCCTTTTCTGTTTAAACAGAAAAGAAGGCTTTAACATAGTAAAATTACATATAACAGGTATCTAGCAAGAATTACAGTTACAATATTTACATCTACTTTATCTTTTATCATAACTAAGGAAAACTAAAGCTATCTATCTATTCTTCAACTCCATCAAAGACTCTAGAAGGATATAATATTACCTAAGTAAAGAGGAAGTACATTGTAAGCAACTTCCAAAACCCTAGACTTGACAGAGACATCTTGCTGACTGAACAGTTACCCAAAGTTCTTCTGTACTGTTGGGGTATCCATCTTCAGTCTACAGGGCCATAGTATCCAGCAGACTTTTCCATGAAGCAGGAAATTTCAAAGACAGTTCCACCTATATTGGCAGTTTGTCAGTCACCTTCTTCTGTATCCTGCAGAATGTCTTGAGACTCTTTCATGAAGCAGGAACCCTGAAGGACATCTCACCTTTAGGCAAGGTCAGCAGTCATCTCTCTGTGGGTACTGCCTGTCCAATGAAGCAGTCCAGGAAAGAGCAGTTTCTTGCCCAAATGGCTAAGGAGCCTCTTCGATGCCCATCTTCCTCTCAAAGTAGCTTGGTGCTGCCAGGAACAGATGTGTCTCACTGTCATGAAAAGTCCTAAAATTTTAAAACATTTAAATGCCATATTCTGAAGGTCTCTGAAAGATTTGAAAAATACCTAACTGAAATATATCTCTATATATCTAGAAAATCTAACTAACATGACTACAAACTTGACTATTATAGAGGATTATCTATTAACCTATATTTCTTAATTACACATTACATTTTTTAAAATGAACTACACAAACACAATACCTTAATCAAGAGAAGAATTATTCATATAACAAAATTGACTTTAAATTTGTATCAATAAAACCAATATCTATACCAATGGGAATTATTCATATCTATAGCAAACATATCACCTATATATGCATATATATATATACACACACACACATATATATATATATATATATATATATATGAAACCACACACACAGCATAATTATAAATAGTGTACCTCCTCTATCCAGTTACACATTCTGAGCTTTCACAACAGGGTTCTGAGTTGCAGCAACCAGAGTCCTCTGGGAAGAGGAATATCAACTGAAAAATTGCCTTTATCAGACTAGCCTATGGACATTCTGGGTGACAGGTTTTTGATTAATGGTTGACATAAAGAGGGTCCAGCCCACAGTGGGTGATACCACCCCAGAGCAGGTAGTCTTGGGCTGTATAATAAAGGAGTCTGTGTTAACCATGGAGAAGAAGCCTGTATGCTTACTGTAAGCAAGCCCAAGTTTCTCTTTCAGTTCCCTCCTTGAGTTACTGCTCTGGCTTCTCTCAATGATGAACTACAACCTGTAAGCTAACTAAACCCTTTTCTCCCCCAGGTTCTTGGTCAGTAACCTAATTGGGACACAGCCACTGTTGTGTCCATCCTGAGTCACTATGTCAGAAGGAGAGAGCCCGAAAGAGATTTACCTTGATAATCACATGATTTCTAAGAAACAGTACACATCATGTTTGCTTCCAGCTCACCAGCCAGAACTAGCTACATGGCCCCTGCATCCCACGAATGACCCAGAAAGCAGTGATCTTTCCCAGAAGGAAGAAGGCCAGAAACATGCGACAACAAGAATCACTTCTTCTAACCCATAACTGAGAACTGAGATGATCAGAACACAGAGGCACAAGTCTGGTGCGGCAGTGGTTAGAGCATCCTCTCTCTGAGCTGGTACCGAGGCTGAAGTGAGTCTGTTATTTACTAGACATTCACGCGGCTTATTGAAGCTCTTCTCAGTGTCATGAAAATTGGCTATCAGGGTCTTTCCATGTTGTAATATGAGCGGCGGCGGGGCTTGGCAGGGGGCACCCTAGGCAGTTTCTTTATTAATTAACCAGTGAAAGCAACAGATTAATACAAGACCCACCTCCATCATTTCCACTTTCTTTTATTGACTCTTTGGTTGATAAAATGTGGCAAAGCCCCGGGGTCTTGAATCTTTGAGACAGGGAACGAGAACAATTCCAGAGAGAGGTAGTTAAGAGGTCACAGGGACACAGAACATTTGGGCTAACCTAGGAGCAGAATCTAGGGTCAGAACCCAGCTCTCCTGCTTACTGACATCACATTTCCTTCAACTGTTTCTCCAGAACCAGAGGTTTCCACTTTGTGGTACTAGCCTTGTTGCTATTTCTGCTGAGACAGCTGGCTCATCTCACACAATGCATCTGCATCTTTCTTTCATCAAACAATGGGATGCGTGTTCCATGAGACCAACACGCCCTCATTTGTGATCTAGTTTCCTGTGGAGTAGCCTCTTTCTAAAACACTCACGAGTTCAGTTGCTAGAATGGGTGACCTGCCAATCTTACAGGGGGGTGTGACTAGGCATGACTGCTGAGCACGTCACAGAAGAAAGTTCAGTTCCTTCTATTTTTGCCCAAATGCCATGCTTGTTACCTGATTACTGCTTCAAGAACAGCCAGGAACGTTTGCCAGGTGATGAGCTCCAGAGGACCTGGGCCGTTTTGCTCAGTCTGGTCACTGGGCACCCAGGATAGTTTGTGTTACAAAGGATGGCTTCCATGAACCACACCTCTGATGGGCATAGATGACATTCTCTTGTCACGCAGGAACCTTACTGAACAACTTTTAGCTCCATTTACAGATGTGTAAACCGAGACTAAATGGTGGAATCCATGTAGCTAGTATGTGTATGGGACAGGGTTCAACCTGGACCCTCGAAAGGGTCTATCTTCAGAGTCTTTCTACAGAACCACAATGTCTTAACATTTTGGCCTCTGTTTTATCTGCATCTTACATCATTTGTAGTCTGTCTTCTTCCTAGTCTTAGGACTATGATGAAGTCTCTTCTGCTTTGTTTGATGGCCTCCAAGCCCTCTGTGTTTAATTTAATTCTCTTTGAACAATTCTTATCATTGAATGAATTTCCTTTTTCAATATAGAAGACAAACACAAGGTTTCACGCAAACAGTTTAGAGTAGGCTGAATGCAGCCCTCGGGGGATTAACAGTTATCATATGACCTGTTTAGTGTAGTTTTTTTTTTTTTTTTGTATTTCAAAAGTAGAAATACTTTTTTTTTTTTTTTTTTTATCACAAAACCTTTGTGGCTGAAACTGTACTTCTCTTGATGACAGAAGTCAGATTTGGGCATTGTATGAAACTGCATTGCTCCGGTGTAAACTTCCACCATTTTTTTCTTCAAAGGGTATCCTTTCCTCTAGGCAATTGTCACCACCTGTAACACCCGATTCTGTGTTACAACAGTTCGCATGCCACTGTACCTTGCGAGTTGGGCAAGGGCCTGGAGATTAAACACACAAAGAGACCAGGATCATTCGAAAGGAGATCAGCCGAATGCCGTTTATTCAGACTTGGGGAAGTCCTTAAGTATCTAGCTGCTGCACAAGGACCCCTGCCCAGGCAGGTGGGAAATTACCATATTAACAATGGAGTCAAAGTCCTGCAGCTAATCACCAGGCGGGGCAGGGAGAGCACAGAAACAAACAGGATGCTTAGTTAGCTGACCAGAAACTGTCCCCGCAAATGCACCCCAGGAACAAGGGCAGACCCGGGCCCTACAACCACCCATTGTAAGCTAGGTGCCTTCTGACTGGTCTCTGTGTTGGGGAATTTAAATTTTAGTGCCAATTGGGCAGGCAATAAACAGGGGCGTCTTGTGTGTGACGCCAGTGATCTGTATGTGGGCCTCATAGGTGGACTCTGAACTTGGGGTGGGGTGTGCTTCCCTTGTGAGCCCTGCACCCAGCTCAGGAAGGTTGTTAATGAAACTGGACAACGTTGACCCATTTTATACTTTAGAAAGCATGCCATTCATTACAAAGGGGGACCGCCAAAGAGCTAGGGCTAATAATACCTACAATAATGGCTTCCCATCGTTCCTGCTGAAGTAAAAGGTAAGTGCACTCTTAGATGCAACAGGCCACCTGTGCCACTTGTGGCATCAAGGGGAGGGAGGCTGCTTGGGGAAACCCATGGTAGTCAGGGGCATTTGATAGTTTTTCTCTATGGCAGTGTAAGTACCCCTTCACAGCTGAAGTGATTTCTCTGCTGAGACTGGCCTGTGTTTATTTGTACCTGAGTCAGTTTCTTTAACCACACGCCTGTGTTGTGAGCACACACATGCAAGTCTCATGTTCTCCATGAGCCGCAGGCTTAGCCTCACAACTCAAGCATCTTTGTTCTTTTTGTGTTGCCTAGGAAATGCATGTCTTTCACAGAGTGGATCATAAATCACTGTTGAAAACATAAAGTTTAGGCTTAATCACATTGACAATACAGACCTAGAAACACTGCAGAAAGAGTCAGCCAAGGACTTAATGACAGGAATCTCCTGGACCTGGCTCTGAACTCCTGCGTCCAGGGGAAGCTGGCAATGGAACAGGCTGAGGACCCTTTGGAAGCAGGCCTCCTTATCTTGAAAATGCTTATGGGAAACACCTAACTGGGCTGCGGGCTGTATCACATGGTATAGCGCATGCCTAGTGTGGAAGAACCCCAGCCCAGCACTGCAAAAATTAAAACCTAATTCCTAATCAAAATGCTCACTGAAGTTCCTACCTCCATGCGAAGGAGAACTGCCGTGATGGCAGAGGAGGGATGGGAATGACGCGGGCACCAGGCGGAGATTTTCATCTAGAGAAGTTGCTGATAAGAAGGCCGTCCTAGTCAAAGATACTGTTAGCTCTGTGACAAGGAACAGGAACATTTGAGTTCCACCTTTGTGGCCTCTGATTGGTTCACAGGAGTTTTGGGTAACAGGTCACTCACTGAAGCTGGATATTAGACACTGAGCCCCAAAGGATGCTGGTTAGAAAATGGAACCTGCTTGGATACCCTAATCTGAATCCCCAAGGAAAGCCACCACAATGGAGTTGGAAGGCAGAAAGCAAGTTGGCATGTGTGTATGCATGCTGTGGTGTGTGTGTGTGTGTGTGTGTGTGTGTGTACCTGAAGTCAACTAAACCCTATATCTTGCTTCACTTTTATTTTAAGAAGTACAGAGATACAAGTCTCCAAAAGCAAAGATAATAAGAGATTAAAATATGTTCACAAATCGAAATTGACAAGGTTTCTGTAAATACTGCATGCCTTCATCTCTAGGAAGACATCCCACCACTTTAGAGGGAGGACATTCTGGTCTTCAGTTCTCCCTCTGGACTTCCTTGAACAGCTGTTTGTTTCAGTGAGTCTAAGTGTTTGCCTTCAGAAGAGGTGAGAGTTCTTCCCTCAGGGAGAGCAGGGACGCAGTGAAGCAGTTCATCTGTGGGCTTCACACACTGTCGGGCAGCTCTCTCATCCCGACTACTGTTTTTATTGCTATGCATCCACTCTGTGTGTCTTTGGGGAGGGAGCTGAGGAGGCAGGAGAGGGGTAATGGTTCACAAGGGGCAGCAGTCTTGGTGGTGATGTTCAGACATCAGCCAATGGGCAGGGGGTTCTCTTCGCTGACCCACAGTGAGGGTTTTCTGGCCACCCATTTCTGGTTTCGAAAACTGTTATCGCAGGAGAACAGGGGTTCAGCAGAGGAGGTGGGCCTCAGGGGAGGTTCAGCTACCCACCTCAAGAGTAAAAGGGGATTTACTCATGGCAA
The DNA here is from genome assembly GCF_950005125.1 of Chionomys nivalis. Taxonomy (NCBI): domain Eukaryota; kingdom Metazoa; phylum Chordata; class Mammalia; order Rodentia; family Cricetidae; genus Chionomys; species Chionomys nivalis. The sequence goes on from NC_080086.1 coordinate 24,763,989, forward strand.
GAGGCCAAGGGCTGAGTCTGAAATGCAGATGCTAGAGCCAGCAGGACCAGCGATCTGCTTATAATTCAAATCTTTAGAGCCACTGGGGATAGAGGTTCATATTTTATAGTCCATTTGCTAAGTGCCTAAGATTGCCTGTGTATATGGCATTGCTAATAGGTGGGAGACTAATGCTATTGTTTGACACACCACTCCCTCCTGTCTATTCAGTAAATACACATACCTTAGAATTATGTCTCCTTCCTGTGCCTTTCCCTGCTTCATCAGAAAAATGATTATGAATTATTAAGTACCAAGTTATGGTTTCAATGGGAAATGTCCTCATAGGCTCATGTGTTTGGACACTGGGTCCATAGCTGGAGACCTTGTTTTGGGAGGTTGTGGCCTCTCAAGGAGATAGGCCCCAGCTGGCAGAAGTGGTTCAGAGCATGGGCCTTGAATGTTTATACCAGCCTCAAATGCTTGCTTAGAGTTCTCTGTTCCTGATCCAGCCACTGTTACACGCTCCTGCCACCTTGTCCCCTATGATGATAGAGATATTCCTCTGATACTGTGAGCCAAAAGATACATCTTTAAATTGTCAGCTATCTGGTCAGAGCTACCTAGAAGTAACTAATATGGGACTCTGAACTGTAGAGGTACTAGAATACAGATGAATGACATGTTCCCTGCCATCTGAGAATTTTAAATCCGCTAAGAAAGGAGAGGCATGGGGACTCTGGCTATGGTAGCAGAGCATCTCTCTAGCTGAAACCAGAGGCATTAGGGCTCTAAGCTTCTTGACCAGAGACTACTACTCAGACACTGAGGCCACTCAGGGCAACTCAAGTCCATGTTTCCTACCATATCCATTACAGCTGGCTCAAAATAAATTATTTCTTACCCTTTTTGAGGTGAGAGCTATGTTTTCTATGTCTTACACCAATACTACAGAGATGAACTGAACGTGAGGTTGTCTCCAGGTCCAGAGACGCTCCAGCCCCAGCCTCTATCTCTTTCCCTGGTCCCAGCAACCTGGTCTTGGTTCTGCCTCATGCCATCTCGGCCTGCTCCTAGGCCACTCACAGCCTTGCACGCCAGCCTGTTCTGAGTGGCCGAGGGCTGCTAATTGGAGCAGAGAGAAAGGACTGGAGAGAGACATGGTGTGGTTGCCCCGAGGAGGCGTCAGTGACAGGACACTGAGGCGTTCTGGCAGCAGTGACCCACTTAGAAAGGGGGCTGCTGCCATCATGTATCTGTATCTTATGACTGAACAGACAGGTACTGTGGGCTTCTACTGTCGGAGGTGCGCGGGCTTAGCGAGGATGACCATCCAGATGGGGAGAGAAGGGAGAGGGAGAAGGAAAAGAAGGATGAAGGGGAGATGGAAAAGGAGGGAGAAAGGAGGGGAAACGGAGCAGGGCAGGGACAGGAGGAGAGAGGGGAAGAGGGAAGGAGAGTATAAGGCAAAGGCCGACCTGGCCTGAGGGTGGCTCGATATACAAAATGCAGGAGGAGCTCAGAGGGCAGCCCTGGTTTTCCCGAGGGGGTGACGGTAAGCTTTGGTAGTTTTGCAAGAATGTGGAACATCTCAGGGCTAGATGTCCGCCATCTTAAGTTGTCCCTCCATCCTCTCCAGGAACAGGGGTGGGGGCGGGAGGAAAACTGCCTAGTGTCCAGCAGATGGCAGAAGTTCCCAGGGGGACTGCTCTGGGGGGGAGCAGCCTGAATGGGGTTACCTTCAGAGAGCCATCCATGTACGGTGTTTACAATCTCAGGCAGCATCTTTGTGGAGAGAGGGCAGGGTTGGGGGTTTGGAGTCACTTTTCCTGCCTCCCTCACACATGCATAGTATGTAGGTAAACTTGTATGGGCTTCATTTTGGGAATGAGAGAGGTAAGGTCCTCAGAGGGACTCTCTGATTCCCATGGGAAGATTATTACAACCACCTTCCTCTTCACATTTAAAAATACTGGTGGCCTGCTGCAGTGGTGCAGGCTGCAGTGGCGCATGCATGCCTGTAATCTCAGCACTGGGCAGGATTGAAACTTCTGGGCCAGCTTTCCCTACCTCAAAAATAAATAAATAAAAATGAAAGTAACAACAAGGAAAAAAAAAAGCAATCCAGGTCACTGCAGCCATGCTTCTTTTCCCTTGAGCTAGGACTACCCATGGAGCAGGGCTGAGGGCTGCCTGATCTGTGCTCAGCTCCTCAGCCCTTTGTGGCTTTACTGGGAAGGGATTTGACAGGGCAAGGGCAAGGGTGGACAGAATCACCTATGCTATGACCCAGTGATGAGATGGTTTCTCGGTACTACAAATTAGAGCACGGGCAGATGAGGCAAAAGCAGAAGTGGGTGGAAGAACTGGATCCCCCCCCCCCCACACACACACTCAGTAATTCTTTGATGTGCAAAATGCCTGAGGACCTTTGGATACATATCCTGACACCATAGCAATCTAAACGCAAACCCAATCACTTTTCCATCCTCTGAACTCCAGTGGCAGCCTTGCCATCCCAAATGTGGTTACAGTTCTTATTTGGAGAGGGTTTCTAAGAGAGCAGCAGATGCTGCACAGAGGGCTTAGTTGAGCCAAAAATACCCAGAGGACACATCACTCAGAAAACACATGTTTTACTGAGGGATAAAGGGCTTGCCAGGCCTTTGGCCAATGTCAATAGTTAGAACAAAGAACAATCAGAGTACAGGACTGGCACAGGGATCCGAAATGGTAAAGGTGGGGGTGTGGCTGGGTTTAGATTTAGGTCAGTCCTCTGTGATGTGGTAGCCCAGGGCACACCCCACAGTGAGGCACTCATTTAGGATGTCTTACTTTTAGTATCCCCAGGGCCGGTCTTCCCTCTGATGTAGTTGAACCACTGTTCATCGTCACACCATTCCTTTAAAGCTCTTTCACCCTCTTTGCAAAAATACAACTCAATGCTGTATCATTTGTTTAAGTTTGTTGGTGTTCTCTCTAGAATACCCTCTCTTCCTCACCCTCTTGCACAGAATTGAAAGGTGATTCCATGAGTTAAAGAGAAAGGAATGTCAGGACCACCTTCAGATATCTCTACTGCCAAAGTTTGTGTATTACAATCAGCCTGCCTTGAGAAAGCACACTGACCTCTGTTATGGTCCAATCTACCCTTTGGAGTTTATGCTTCTTTCTTCTTCAAGGGGATGCATTTGTCATGACCTGGAGCAGGCTAGGTGGATAAGATGGAGATGGTCTTGTCCCATTGACCTTCAGTCAGAAGACTGGAATTATAGCTGCGGCTTAGCAGAGAACTAAGTGTAAGCTCTTTAACATCTCCACCACTATGTTTCTGCATGAAGAGGCGGAGGAGACTGAAGACACAGCTCAACTCATAGGGTGTTTATCTGCTATGTTGAGACCCTGGGCTTGATCCCCAGTACTGCATATGATACATAGTGGTACGCATTTTTTTATCCTAGGATCTGGAAGGTAGAACCAGGAGGATGAGAAGTTTGAGGCCATCCTTAGCTACACAGTGAGTTTGAGGTCAGCCTAGACTACCTGAGAGTCTACCCAGTTCCTCCACCAAAAAGGAAAAAAAAATGTGATGGCAACTGTGAGCTTCGATCCCAAGCTTTTTGGAAACCTAATGAGTTCGTGTTGGCCTAAGTGCAAGGTAAACAATTAACTAATATCATTATTGCTAAGATTTCAAGAATATCCCCCATCTTCCAGCTTCATGATTCTCTCCTTTGGGGCAGTAGATAACACCTATCCTCAGCTGCTGGGCAAGTCTTTCCCATGAGCTTAACATCTGGAGTATCTGTTAGAGCATACCATGTGACCCCTTCACTGCCTTAGGTTATCTGGGTTCGGGCCAGAGTCCCAGCCTAGGGGGTTCCAGGAGGGCCACAGGCTCTGCCACTGGCCCCAACTAAGCAAGCAGGAGACGTGTGGTAATAAGCACATTAGGGGAATTTATTTGGTACAACTATACCAAGAAGGAATAAATGTGTACTCTGTGTCTTGGGTTCCAGGAGTTCAAATAATAATAATAATAATCAACCAGAACTACGCAAAGAAGGAGTAGAAGTGGGAAATTAGGGGTCTGCAGAACCAAGCAGTCATGGAGAGGACTAGGTGTGGCTGATTATTGTCCCGAGACTGATCATGCAGCTACCTGGAAACAGGATGCCAAGCAGTCAGACTTGCTGTTTGTGGAACCCAACAGCAACTGCAGAAGAGACCCTTTGGAACAAGAACAGGCCACAAAGACAAACGGAAGTCAGTTAGTCAGTAATCCGGTAACCCTTCAGGCTTAGATCAGCATCTAGGAACATCAATATGGTTCTTCTGGGTTTACTAGAACGGAGAGGTCGGAGGGCACCTACGTGAACACTGCCGACCTTTTCTTCCAGATGATGATAAACACATCCCCCTTTAAGAAGGGAGTGGTATAAACTCCTTGGGTTAAGTTGGTCTGTAACAGTGGTCAACCTACTGAAGTGATTATTTATATTGTTATATTATTAAATAAAACTCGAGAGTCAGATATCGGGGTAAAAACCTGACTGAACAGAGAAGCAGCAGAGAAGCAACCAGTGACCTCCTTTCTTTCTCTCTCCTCAATCTAAAAAGGGCCCATTAATCTTTCTAAGATCCTCCCTACTACTTCCCATGTCTCTCTATACATCCTGGGCCCTCCAAAACATCTATGGCTAATTCTGGTAAGCTAGTAGTTAGCTCCACCCTTTGATTCAAGGGAAACTTTTTTGTCAGTCTCAGGATTGTCAGAGTATGATCAAAACACCCCACAACAGCCTACTTCCTCCAGAGGCCCTGAATCACATAAGCCAGGAGTCTCTGCATTCCCATTTGTGGGGCCGTGGGACTCTTGCCACCTTTCATGAGAGTCTGAGTGCTGTCAGAGAATGGATGGTGAAGGAGAGGGTACCACTGGGAAGGGCAGAGTGGATGTTGTCACTAATATTTGCATGCCCAGATTCCTCCATTCCTTATGTTTGCACAACCATGTGCTTCTTAAAGATGCAGAGAGCAAGAGTTCAACAGAGAAAAGCTGAGTAAATAAACCATGTAAGCAAGGTCTAGCCTGGAAACATTCATAGCGTTGAAGGGAACATGGCATACAGGGATCGGACCCCAACAGTGAGATTCTGTGTAGCAGAGATGCTGAGATTTCTTTCACTTCAACATGCTACAATCTTGGGGTGAGGGTTACAAACTCAGGCCTTAAATTTGACTGATCTATGTCTGTGCTAAAGGGTGGCAGAGTAGACAGAGGTTCAGTGTGTCAAAATTCTGCTTTTGAGAAAAATAAAAGGGCAGAATGAAAAACCCACAGTAACATGAAGTCACAAGAGCCCCCAGTTCCTGCTTGGTGTCGGTGGTAGTTTCTTTCCCAGGAGGGTGGCAAGGAAGCACCAGGGTCCCCAGTAATCTATTCTGGGAAGCTCTGGTGGCCCTGTGAGGAGATCTGACCTTCTAAGTTAGTTGCAAGGTGAGCTCCTCTCTTGCCCATCTCACATGGGGCCAACAGCAGCCGGAGGTGTTGGCTGACTGTAAGGAGCACTGGAGACTGTGACCCCTGGCTCTCCATCCAAGTTCAGGGAGGAAAATCTGGTAATGAGGCAGGTCCTTAGCCCCAACCTCAGGCACGCTCCCTATCCAGTGACATGTCCCTTTCTCAACAGTGCCAAAGCAAATAGAGGTCAACACGGATGGGGGTTGAGTGAAAAGCACAAAAGAAGGTGTGCCAGGATGCCATGTGAACACTTTGTGACGAGGTGCCTACTATTGTCGGAAAGTGAAAGACGTGGGCACTGACTGCAGATTGGGGCACTCCTCATGGGAAGGAGGAGTCGACAGAAAAGGGCTTAGAGACAAATGTTTGTGCTAGCTGTGATTTCTCTCCTGAACGTCAACCAAGAGCAAGTGTGCCAAGGTACAAAAGCATCTGCTAAATCCTGGGAGCAAGTGTATACATTATTTTCTGGATATTTAAAAAAATTCAATACTTGACCAAAACTTTAAAAAATCCACAAACACAAGCAAACAAACAAACAAACAACAACAAAAACGGACTTGGGGAGAGGCTAAAAGTTGGGAAAATTTTAGGAGTTAATGAAAGACTTTTATAGAATTCCTCAATATCCTGAGTGTCTCTGACTGTTGGGACCATCAAGGAAAAGTCTGTTTCAATTCAGACTCTGGTTAGAGTCTGAGACAAGTTAGTCAGCCTCTGGAAACTCTTAGGGAGACCCACCCCTCGGGCACCAGCCCTCGTCCTCTGAGAACAGCTGCTTTGCTCTAATGTAGGCTCAAGGCTCCATGGCAGGTTCTGCTGCAGGCTCTCCTTACAAACTCTCATGTCAGCCTGTGGTCCAGTCTCTGCCCCAGCTGGAGAAAGCTCACTTACTGGTCATGGTTCTGCCAGGAGAAAATAGTTCCTGATGTTGGAGGATCCGAGAGGTGTTTTATTTTGACCACCAGCCCTCAGGATTGGGGGAGGGCGGGTGTAAGGCTGGATACAAAACCCAAAGTCATCTCCATAGTTCCCTGCCTGGCTGGGCCCACCTCCAGCCACCCTGCACGATTAAGGAGAACCATGCTGCTTTGGGTTTTTCCTGTGGATGTATTTGGATTCCTCAGCCTTCATGGCTCTTAATTTCAGGCCTTATTTCAAACTCCCAAACTCTCCGAATCCATTTGCTCTTGTTGGGGGAGTCTAAGGAAGGGTAGGGGGCGTTGCCATGTGTCTCCCTGCTAGTGATTTTATGAGTTGAACCTTAACTTGTAGTCTAGATGCCAGAACTAGAAGTATTTATGTCCTGTGACCCCGGGTACTCCTTTGGGAGCTAGGAAAGGCATTCCCCGGGAGCCTTCCTATTTAGAAAGACTTCATTAGGAAAGAGTACTGTAGGAACCCAGAATACCAGGGAGGCTATTTCCTTGCCTCTTTCTTATGATCAAGTGCTCAGTGTGTCTCTGCAGGTCTCTGCTCTTTCGTCAGGGGTCAGGGCAATTGTGTGCATACTGTACACACTCAGTAAATACACGTGAATGTAGGAGATGAAGATCTCTGAGAAGTGGATTGCAACCTGAGAGCAAGAGACGAATATAATTAGAAATCCAGAGTTGGTGCTGGGAACCCAGTAGAAGGGCTGGTTCCCTGGTGCCCTCCCTATCGGACACACTGTGCAGGCTCCAGACAGCCTGGGCTCCTGCCAAGACGAGAACGCAGGCTTGAAATGAAACCCCAAGGGAGAAGTCATCCGTCACACAAGGTAATGGTCCATGGAAGGATTTGTCTCCCTCCCTCTCCTCCAATCTTCCTTGGACTAGCTGTTGGGAAAGAATCTGACTTTCCCAAGAGAAGAGAGGCCAATTTTAGAAGCGTTTGTTAAGCTGGTGCCAGTACAAGGCATTCCGCATGGGCCCCATACTTAGGTATGGCTAAATATGCTCTGACTGACCCTGGGCCATCCTGTGGTATCCCAAGTCTCTCCGTCTGTCTTTTTTTTCCAATTGTGTGGTCATTTCATAGGATCCCTGGCTTCCTGAAGTGGTCCAGCAGGCACAGTGTTGGTGTTCTCAGAGTACTCCCCATCACAACCGGTGAGAGAAGAGGGCGTGGCCAGCTGAAAGCCAGCACTGGACTGGGGCTTCAGCTTGCCTGTAGAGCCTTTGCCTACATGAGCAAGACCTTGGGTTTGAACGCTAGCACCACACTAAAAACTTTTAAAATAAGTGCCATGGTTGCTACTTCTTCTTTTCTCTGTGTATTGTCCACACAAGTACCAAGGCATATTCATATGGTGTCTTCTTTGTTGTTATTGTTGTTGCTTTTGTTGGTTTGTTTTTACATCCCAACCAATGTTTCCCCTCCCTCCCCTCTTCCAAGTTCCTCTCCCAACTCCCCCCTCCCCAAGACCACCCCCTCCTCCCCAACCCCATCCACTCCCCCTTCACCATTTCTCTTCAGCTACAGGTAAACATCCCATGGATTAGCTGTTTGTTCTTTGTTTTTTGTTGTTGTTTTGTTTGTTTGTTCTCTTTTGAAGACAGGGTTTCTCTGTGTAGACCTGGCCATCCTGACACATACTGGGTTTGGAAAATGCCCTTTCTTCTTGTCTGGAAGATGGAGCTATTGGTGCCCAAATTATATCATTATATCTTTTATTTGAGGAGCTCCTCGTAGTCTTTTCATTAATTATAGACACAGGGGCCCAATGACGGGAGTTAGTGTGGACCCTCGCCTAAACAACACATCATACAGAGGCTGTATAGGCCAGCTCAACATGGCCTGATGCCAGGCGAGGATCACTCTCCACATAGCCTAAGACAGGGAACCCTGCGGTCAAAGACCTGCTTACTTTAGGTCTTGCTAGATACCTTTTATTTGAGGAGCTCCAAGGACGGGTGACTTGTGGCAGAACCTCCCCCAACCTAAGACAGGGTCCTGGGAACCCGAGGACGGGTAAGGGGGAAAAAAGACCTGGTCCCCACTCGACCTAAGACTTATAAGGCACCCCTCTGTTCCCAGGAGAGGTAAATTGCTCCACCATTCGAGAGGAGGGTCCCTCCTTGTCCCAGTCCCTTCTCATTTAGATCTGACACCAGGGTTAGACTCTGACCTGGTACCCTCCACTTGATAGATGCCTGCCTTTATAAAAGGAAGGGGGATATGTCAGGAGCCATGTCCCTCCCAAAATTATTATAGGGATCACCGCCCTGAGAAGTTTTGCAGAGGGCTCTACTTCCCAATTGTATTGAGAATTGTTTTATTGACAAAGCCTATCCCATACCCAAATTAACTGTTAATAGAGAGCTATCTGTTAGCGGAACCTGCCTCACACTCTATCTAGAGAACTAGGTGTGTCAACTCGTAAACTCCTGGCAGAGGAACCGTCACCTGACCGATCGTAACCTCTTGGCCTACGTGACCGACGTGGACCACGTGGCAAGATCCCGTGCCCCAGCCCCCCAAGCTCCTCATCCAGGGGCTATATAAGCTATAACAATGACTCTAATAAATGGAGGCTTCGACAAATCTGCCTAGCCTCCTTCCTCTCAGCAGCCCATGTCTTTCAGGTGGTACCTCTCCGTGACCCTGGAATAACTGACTGCCAGGTGGGTTACAGACCCTAGACTGAGTAACTTGCCAAGGCGGTGGACAATTGGGGCATTTGCCAGCGATGATCAACTGAAGCGCTCGGAGTCTCAGTGTGCAGTGTCCCAGAACATTTGTTCCTTCTTTAATGAGATCATCAGAATTTGTAACTAGAAGGATGTGTGTCTCGGCTTTCCAAGAGCAGAGCAGATGTCAAGGGAAGTTGGGCAAATCAATGAGTTGAGTCGTGGGAGAAGAACCTTCAGAAGACAGCTCCAGCCGACCTTGAGTCCTTTCTCTGCAGGGTTTGGACATTTCTGTTGAGACTGAATGGGTCTGAACCTGTGGTACGGTTCTGCTTCCCTTCTCATTTCCCAGTGCTGCCCTTCCGTCCTCCTCAGCTCATTTCCAATTTCACAACTCCAGGGCCAGCCTGTGGCTTGAGAAAGCTAAGCTCTCCCAGCCTGTCACTGCCTTTCACATGGTCAGGAGCTGTCCCCAGAGGCCTGGAGAATTCATCTATCAAATGAGGGGTGTCAGTGAGAGGAGTTGGCTTTCTGGCTTTTCTCCTGTGATGTTTTGGGGTCAGCTTTGCCCGAGACTAGGGTGAGTATGCCGGGGATCTCTCACTCACAGCATTTGCAAGGGGAATGGGAGTGTTTCACTGTGTGCTGGCCTTACCAGAACGGGTTACATGGAAATCCTTATGGATCAGCATTGACTCCAGGAGCCTGGGACCAAGTTTACGCTGTTCTCCTCCTTCATCACACGCTTTGGGTATTTTTAGACACCAGATTCTTGTTCAATGTAGCTCTTTTCCCATTCAGCACCACAAGCAGAGAAAAGCTGCCTTGCCAGTTCCCTGTGCTGGAGAGACATACCACCACGGCCACCACCAATTATTATTGTTATAATAATAATAATTATTATTCTCCAATAATATTATTATTCTCCAATAATAATAATAATAAATAAGTTTTTTAGCTGAGACTGTTGTCCTTTATAAATGAGGTTGCATTTCCAGTGCTGTTAGTTAGGGTCACAGCCTATGCTCTACTGACCATCAGTCCTCAAAAGTCCAATTAAACAGACACGCAGTGACAAGCGGAGAAAGGGGCCCATTCAACGCAACCATAGTGGGAGAAACAGCAGCAGCAAGAAGTCAAGTGAACCCTCACAACTGTTACGAGGCTCCGGCTGTGAAGTTCCCAACAAGCGGGCCTGGTGGAGGTGTGAACCTGTCCATCCCTGAACCCTTCGCTATGGTCTCAACCCCAGTCTCTCCTGCAAGGTGGCCTGTCAGTGGGACCTGACTGAGGGACCAAGTTCTTCTCTGGCTGGCGCCAGGGTTCAGACTATCATTTCATCTGCTTTGAGACTGCTGGAGAAATTCCAGTTTCCTGGGGACCATAGTTTCATCTGATGGCTAAGCATGGGGAAGACATAAATGGCTCTCTTGAGAGTGTCTCACCTTGTGTGGATGGTTTCAGGAGGAATTTTTTATTTCTTTGTGCTAGAAGGTCCTGGTTTATAGTACAGGGTGCGGAGAGGGCGCATGTCCTGTTCGCTGCCCGCTTTAGTGATGCCTTCAGACATTAAGGCTGACTCTTGATTTTATTATTTATGACACCCATGGATGTATCGCCTTCTTTCCTATGAGTACAAATGCATATTTAAGTTTTAAACCTTGCATTATTTAGTTAGAATTTCTATACACTCAAGTAGATGCTTGCATTAACTTAGCCCACATTATCCTGCAACCAAGCCCCTGGAGCTGGAGGGCCACAATTCATTTTTAGATGTGGAAGTCACTTATTGGCTGTCTGAGAGGCTGTTTAATTATCCCATACTCTCCCCTGGAGTTCCACTGATGCTGAACCCAGAGCCAGAGATCCCAGGCATCCTGCATCCTCTCTGGACCCAACTCAAGGGTGAGTGGAGGACCAAACCACTAAGGGGCTCCATTTCTAAGATACTTCATCTCGAGGTTTTAGTGTCTCACTCTCTCTCTCTCTCCTCAGTCCCTCCTAGGTTAGCTGTATCTGGCGTGGGTCTGTTTCCCTCGGGGTGAACCAGAGGTGACTAAGAAGACAGAGTTGGTTGGTGGTTTCCCCGGGGACAACGGAGCGCACATAGCTCTTCCGTTCTGCAACCACAGACCTTGCTTATCCTGGTGTCAGTTATCTGTGGTGTTAGCAGATACATCCAGAAGCTGTGTCTGTGACCCAAGACCCTGATAGCAGAAGTGCTGAAGAGAAAAGGCGAGGGATGAGTTTGTTTAGACGTGTTTTCCTCCTTAGAGAGATTTTCACGTGCTTGGCCATTGACAGACAGGAAAGGTAAACTCTAGCCTTATTAATGCTAAATTTCCTTTAGTATTAATTAACGACATGCGGTTGTTGCTTGCAGTGGGGATCTAACATGAAATGGGGAACCAGAGGGAAGGGTTAACACAACAGAATCTCATTCCCCACAGAGGCTCACAAAATACTGTCCTAGATTAAGATAAAATATTAATCTAAAATGTTTAAAGCTACCCTAATACACAAATTATATTTTAAATAATTTAAGTATGTTATCCAATGTCACAAAGATTACTAGGGAAAACATGAAACCAGTGTAATCAGTGAAAGCAAGAGACAGAGAGGAAAAATGAGGTTGTAGAATCCGGTACATTCCTCAACTGTGACATTAAGCAGACATAATTTCTGTTCAAATTAGGTAAATTAAGAATAGAAACACAAATATTTTGTTTTCTGCTCTGCTGGCCAGTACAGGAAGAATAAAAACTCAGAAGCCCATGGGAAGCCACCCCTGAATCACAGAGAGCTGGCTTTCTATAAAACAACAGCTTAAAGGTTATGTGTGCTCAATTATTTGTACAAAAATAAAATTTGATATGTTCAAGGAGTCAGAGATAGTTATGTCTCAGTCGGCAAAATCTGGACAGAGCAATGTTTTGACTTCTAGTCCTGGCAAATTCATCTTTTTAAACGGGAGAACCAGGGAGGCCAAAGGTCAGCTGAGATAAGAAGTCATGTGACAGCTGGAGGGAGAAGGAGCCAGGGAAGACATCCTCCCCCAGAAGAGAGGGACGTGTGCACGCACACACACACACATGTACACACACACACATGTACACACACATGTACACACATGCACACACACATGTACACACACGCACATCCAGACTCCAGCTCTTGTTTTATGAAGCTTTTCTTCTATCCTGACCTCTTGTACGTTAAGACCCACTGTCTGTGGCTCTATCAATCTGTGCTGGCGCAATGGGAATCCTAGAAATACACAGCCTTTTCCTGGCAGTTCTCAAGTTTCTGATTCCTTTTTGATTCATTGGAAGCTGTCTCTTTCTCTTTGGCTCAGGTGCTGAGGAATTTCTAGGGTCCACTGTGAGTAAGTGGAAAACACTCTGGATCACGTGGCCAGTGGGGCGTGGCCAGTGGGCATGCACTCCAATGTTCAGCAAAAGCACTTCCCCCCAGGCCTCCCAAACACCCTGGCGCAAACCTCTTTTTTTCATTGTCTAAAACCTAGCCCTGTATCGTGCTGTACCCAAGTCCACCCCTCATTCTCTTCTGTAGTGGCATTTCTTTCGTATTTTAATAAATAAAGTTTGCCTGAGGATCAGAAAAGTAAAGCAGCCACACTGACCAGCCTTACAGACCAGGGAGCAATGACACACACCTTTAATCCCAGTAGCAACACTAGCTTGTCTTAGAAACCAGGCAGTAGTGGTATGTGTCTTTAATCCTAGAGCTAGAGAGGAATATAAGACGGGAGGAGACAGCTCTGTCACACAGTCTCATTCTGAGATTCCTAGAGGCAGGATCGCCATTTTGGACTGAGGTAGAGGTAACAGCCAGTAGCTGGCTGCTTTGCTTTTCTGGTTTTCAGGCTGAACCCCAATATCTGTCCCTGAGCTTTTATTAATTGTGCTTCACTCTTCCTTGTGCATCTTGCCCTCACCTCCTTCCTGTGCATAGCACCTGTCTACGCCTCTGTGTGTTGGCAGAGACTCCTCTCTTTCTATAATTTACATCTTTTCATCTAATTTTCAGAGGTGTCCTTGGTGACTTCACAGGAGGCCAGTAAGTTTACCAACAGGTATCGCAGCATCAGAACACTGGGCATTCTTCCTTCACCTGTCTGTCCCCTTCCTTCTTCTCTTCAGATCCTGATGTGGGAGGTGACTTATGCTGTAAATATGTTTTATTGCCATTGGTTAATAAAGAAGTTGCTTTTAGCCTATGGCTTAACAGAATATAGCCAGGCTGGAAGAGATATATATAGAGAGAGTAGGCAGAGTCAGAGAGAAGCCACGTAACCATCCACAGGAGATAGACGCCTCCACCAGAGCCCATCAGAACCTTGACAGTAAGCCACAGCCACATGGCAATACACAGATTAATAGAAATGGGCTAATTTAAGATATAAAAGTTATCTGGAAATATGCTTAAGCTAGTGGCCAAACCATATTGCAAATAATATAGCTTCCGTGTGATTATTTCAGGAGTCTGGGTGGCTGGGAACAAACAAGCAGCCTCCCGCCAACAAGGTCCTATAGGGGCTATTACTCATCAAGCTCTCTTTGCCAACCCCCACCACATCAGCCATACTGAACTCATGCCTGGAGCTCACGCCTCTATAGGGCAGTAGGTGAAATAAAGCCATGGCATCTAATGGAATAGAAATCTTAGTCATGCTACATCTTTACAGTGTGTCTAAAGCAAGACTACTATAGTGAGCTTTGGTGTCCCCAACAAGGACGCACATGAGGTGGTCCACAACAGCATGGAACCCCAGCTCTGGGAGATGTGACAAGCTCTTCTGGACTCTTACACAACCCCACACACATATACTCACACAGACACACACACATATATACATAAATAAAAAATAAATGTTAAAACTGGATCACTCTGTAAAGGACTTTGTGCATACCAAACACTCTGTCAGTTTCAAATTAAAATATTATATCAAAGAAATGCAGTGCACACTTACAGGCTGATTCTCTGATTTCATTTTCTCTTGTCTTTTATAAAGGACCTGCATGAGGTAATATGGGTGACAAAGCTTTCAGAATTTGAAGATGGAGCTTTAAAATCAAAAGAAATCAACATTTTGAACTGGGGAGGTAACTAAATGGTCAAGAGTGTGTGCTGTTCTTTCAGAGAACCTAATTTGCTTCCTAACACTCACTGCTCACAGCACATGTAACTCCAGCTCCAGGGGATCCGATGCCCTCTTCTGGCTTTTATGGGCACTGCACTCAAATGCACATATACCTACAGATATATACACACATACATGCACTGTAGTCAATATAAAAGTTTATGTCTGGGGACTGTGAACATGAGTTAGAAAACCACAAAAATAATTTCATAACATTTTAAATAAGTTTGTGAGTTTAAGTTGGGCTGTATTTATGCGTCTCCTGGGCCACAGGCAGGACATGCTCAAACAATAGAGTTTTGTTCAGCGGTAAAGAAGAATAGGATGTTATGTTCAGGAAAATGGATGGAATTGGAAATGATCAGGCTAAGTGGAAAAAACAGACTTGGGAAGGCAAGTGTTCCTGGCTTCCTTTCCTTTTCAGAAGTCTGGGATTGTGGAGGCTGCTAGGGATAGGGAAGGAAGCAGGCAAAGGGACAGTATATAAGATCAGTAGCAGAGGGGATGAGTGAGGCCAAATCACTGCCCAAATTTGCACGGAGACCTCATAATAAACCCCTCTGCACACTTAATATGCACTAATGAACATTTTGATCACCGCTGAGGAAGGGTGCAGGGACAGCTTTCTGGAGAGACTGGCGTCCAGTCAGTCTGCTAAGAGGCTGCCATGCCCAAAGCCCCAGAAACTTAGAGGTTCCCCGGCAAGCAAGTGAGTATTAGAAATGAACTATTTCTCCTGTCTTGGTTCCATCCATGACCAGGCATGTGATGCTCAGGCTCTCTGCCCTTGTTCTGTCATGGAAGATCTGTGTCCTCCCCAGAAGCCACGTCCCACACACAGTATGGAAAAGTCTGTGGACCCTTTTTTAAAATTAAAGTTTGAGTAAATCACTCAAATATATATATATATATATATATATATATATATATATATATATATATTACATCTCAACAGTAGTTTCCTCTCATTCTCCCCTCCCTCCCCTCTGTGCCCCCATCACACACACACACACACACACACACACACACACACACACACACACACACACACACACAGCCCTTCCTTTTCAACCAAGGCTGAAGGGTGGTACTGAATTCCAAACTTTTGCCTTGGGTGCCACCTGCTGGAAAAATGATATAGTGCAATCATTTTACCAGTCACGATACCTTCAATAAAGCAAAAAAGTTCATATTTATTGTTTTGATTTTAAATGTTTTTATTCTTCTCTCATATATTTCATCCAGATTGCATTCCCCACTCCTTTCTCTCCCTCAGTCTCTCCCACCCATCTCCCCTCTCTCTCCAGATCCACACCCCCTCCATTTCCCCTCAGTAAAGAGCAGGCCTTACAAGGCACAGCATGCTACAATAAAAGCAGGCACATACTGTCCCATCAAGGCTGGACGAGGCAACCCAGTAGGAAGAAAAGGGCCCCGTAAGTAGGTAAAAAAGTCAGTGATAGACCCCCATTCCCACTGTTTGGAGTCCCAAACTTGGTAGGGGTCTGACCAAGATACTCAGCCATAACATACGCAGAGCACCTATGTCAGACCCCTACAGGATCTCTGATTTCCGGGAGCCCCCATGAGTCCCAGCCAACTGATTCTGTGGGTCATGCTCTAATGGTGTCCCTGATCCCTCTGGTTCCTTTGATCCCTCCTCCCTGTTCTGCAGGACTCCTGAAGCTCCACCTAATGGGGTTTACATTTTTTTTTTTTTTTGAGATGGAATTTATCTTCTCTCTGCCTCTCTGGCAGGCCGGAACTTGGGAACTTGCTGTGTAGCTGAGGCTTGCCCGCAGAGTTCCTTTCTTTCATTGCTACAAACTGGAGTTACTAGCTTGCACCCTATCGGCAGGCTGAACACGACAGACTACACATCCTTTGCTGGTTTCTGTCCTTGAAGATAACTAGTTAGCTGGTAGATCCGAGTCAAAAGTGGACAAATATACTCTGGTGGATGACCTCTGAAAGTCCAGGTCACACACCAGGGGAGCAGAGGAGATGATTCCAGCGTTAATCATCTGCCTTGCTGAATTCCGGTGAATGGTCACTGCTCTCCTCTGTGTGAGCTGTTCTGTTTCTGTCACAAGTTCATAGTGCCACAGAACTGTCCTTAAGACCCTGTTAGCCACAGTAGTGGCCCCCAAAGCAAGGCAATGACCAAAAGTTCACATTTGGTTCCCCTTTCCTCTTCTTTACTTGAAAGCGTATTGCTCACTGCCCTTGACAGAGCCTGGGCAGGCAGTGCACCCACAATGCTTTCCCAACTAGTTAGAAGATCCACACACCAAGACACAGTTCCCAAGTGCCACCTCGGAGAGATGGTGGGGACCTTCAAGAGACAGGGCTGTGTAGAAGCTCTGAAGGCAATTGGAGGAATGCCTTGGAAGTGTCTGTAGGACCTCAGGCCAATCATTACTGATCTTCACTTCCTGGTCTTGAGGAAATGGTTTTGCTCCACCACATTCTTTACATAAAAAGCTGGCTCCTCCCAGAACAAATTAGTGAGACCAGAAATTTAAAAGTTTGGTAGGAGCCCAAACAACCCTTTTCCTTTATACGATGATTGTGTCGGGCATTTTGTTACAGTGATGGGAAGCTAACTAAAGGTGGTAGGAAGATGGTGTATCTTCGGCAAGTCCAGTCTTTTGAAGACTCTTTCCATGCTGCGTACCGTGCCTTAGTGTGTGGACCAGGGAGCTGTTGTTGGGACTAGAGCTGACTGCCAAGACTAGAATATAGATTCCGTTCTGTCTGTTATCCTGCTTTCTATGTCACAGCGGCTTTTTCTCCTGTTGTCTTTGTCTCCAGACTCCCATCTTTTCCATGATTCAGGTCTCCCCATCTCTTGCTGCAGTTACTGCAATGGCATCACCCTCAGGGGACCGTCCTGTCCCTGCTCCATTCATGATAGCTATTCCCTCTTGTATAACATCCTGGATTCTTGACAACACTGGCACGCCAATCAGCTCCTCTCTTGCTGCTGTTCTCCTCTGCAGCCTGTGCTCCACTTGCGCCCAGTCTGAACTCTAGACATAGAGGAGCACTGGTTCCCATTCAAGCGTCCTCCACTGCCATCCCTACCTCTGTCTGTCCAGCATCATACATCCCTTTCCTGCTGGAAATTCTTTTTCCTCCTCCAGGTTCATCTCCAGTCACCTCCCTCTTCTTGTCTATGCTCTGGAGGCCATCTTTCAGGTTCCATTTCTCCTAGGTCTTGCTGCTTCCTCCATAAATAAGCCGAGAAGGAAGCTCCCATCTCCCCCTGCAGCTGCAGAGTGCTTCGGCTATTCTCTTGAGTTCTGACTTTATAAGGGGCACCTCCTACCCGCATCCCCCTCACTCCCACCTCTGGCCAAGTCACAGCATGGCGATAGCTCCCTGCAGAACTGCTCAGCCCACCCCATTCCGCATGCCATCTCTTCAGGAGGCTGCTCAGAGGCATCCTGCTGCTCCCAGGCCCCAAACCTGGCCTTGGTCCCTTCTAAAGAATCTCAGCAGCCACTAGACCCTGAAGCAGGCAAGCTCTCCCAGAGGCCTCTGCATCATTCCTTCCTCTGGGTGGCAGCAATCATCTCTGCAGAGTACATTCCTAGGGAAGAGTAGTTTGTGTAATTAGTAACACAGTGGCAGGGTCTAGATGGCCATTTACGTGCAGGATGGCTAGCCCGGAGTCTATCTTGCAGCCTGAGGTCAAAAATGCTCATGAATGGATCAATTCACTCCTTAGCTGCTTTGCTGGAAGGGTTGTGGTTTAATGGTATTGAGGTTTGGGGTTTGGGCTTTAGAGGGGCCAGCTGTTTTTATGGAGAGTCCAGGGCATAGATTCTGATCTAAGCGGTTTCCTCTGTGGTGTGGATGGGGACTCTAGCTCTGAGGATGAGTGCACGGGTCGAGAGAAAGCTAGATTAGAGCTGAGGGAAGTTCTCTCAGGGCCTCAAGGAGGAAACAAAAACATGAAAAGTCCAGTCTGTGAGACTCAGAGAGCCCCAGCCTCTGCCTCTGAGTGCTGGCCCTAAAGGCGTGCACTAACACCTCAGAACAATCTTTACTTGTTTGTTATTCCTCAGTAAAGCTGGGAACAAAAGACAAAGCCACAAGCATAGTTTCTGCTATGATGGCAGACATCTTCCCAAACACAAGGTCCGAAGTACACACCCTCAAGTCCCTTCCTGGACAAGCTCTGTCTAGCTTCTCTGTTACCATGGACACCTAACCTGATCTCTTGCCTTTCCTGCCGAGTCCTTGTTTCTTGGCTCTGAGGCTCTCCGTGTGGGGCACAGTGGAGCTGGCCTCTTCCCATCGCTATATTGGGAATTAGTGGCCTGCCGCTGTGAATAAAGCGACCTTTGCCTTCACGTCCTTATTCTGGAAAGAGACTCCTATTCACGGCTGTATTTTTAGTTGTGGCTATGGTGAGAGACTAGCGGGAGGGGTGGAAAGGCCAAAGCCTGTTGCCTCCAGAGCCATACGCCTGTGGCTGTGGTCCCTGTGCACAGGGATAACCTTGGAGGCTGACGTATCATTGGTGATGCTGGTCACCGCTGCTTCTTCCTCAAGGCACCGAGTACACTTAGCAAGCTCGGTTTTTCTTATTAACCACTGGGAAAATAATGTCCCCAGGAAGACTCTCCACGTGCTGTCCCCCGGGGGTGGAGGGACATCTTTTGCCTTTTACTAATCTGGAGGCCAGACAAGAGTGGGATCCTGCATCAAGCAAATCAAGGAGAGATGGCCACCAGCCCAGGGCTTTGCAACCTTCTCAAGGACTCAGTTAGGGACCAGGAGTGGGAGGATTGAGCAGGTACAGCAGCCTGAGAGTTTCTTCTCCCCCCCCCCCTCCTTCAAGTGGCTGGAAAACTTAAATAACTGCTACACCTAGAGATGGGTGTCCGCCCAGAGGCCTTGCTGACTCTACAATGGCTCTTAGCGGCTCCAGCGACTCATGGTCACCCTTGCTGCTTGTACTCTCCCTGTGTGAAAATGGGTTTGCAGATCCAAACTCTTAGCTCTCCTCTCCTGGTGACAAGGGAAGCTTCAGTGACACAAGTAAGGGTACTCATATATTGTGCTTCCTGTCTCTATGGGAGAAAAGCTTGCCAGCCTGTCCCAAGTCCCTCACAGGCACTGACTTCCATCTGTGGACTCTGCCATACAGCACGTGATGAGACTGAGCAAGACAATGTCTGTCTTGAGCTCTTACCATCTGGTACGTCACTCAGGGAGTGTTCCTGCAAAGACACATACTGCATGTGGGAGGAGGCTTGGTACTAGGTCCCAAGGAGTCTCGATACCCGTTCCTTTCCCCTGCATCCACAGACACTGGACTTCGAGCTCACACTCCCAGGTAGTCTGCTCTGCTCTGCTGTGTCTGACTACTGGACCCTTGGTCTGAAATAATTCAGCATGCTGACTGGAGGGATATGACATCTGGATCATAAATGATAGGAGGCAAAGGTTAGCTTGTCTCAGGCTGGTCCCTTACTAAATGGCCTCCCAGAAAGCGGAGAGGTGCCAACTGGGATGTAGTGTCATTGAAGTCAGTCCTGTCTGATGCTGCTCAGGCTGGTAGCACTAACATGGCCTCTCTCTTGCTAGCTTTCTGTGTGATTCAACTGAAGCTGCAAAGCTCCCTGGGGAGGAACGGAGGGCTGGGGTATTGCATAATGTCACCAGGCAACCCAGGTTGCTCCTCTCCTATTATAAGCTTGTTTTTGCTGGTGCTGTTAGGCCAAGCTGGTCTCTAATCAGAGAACTCAAGACCACACAACCCCAAGTACAGCCTGCCTGATAGGTTCCTGGAGCTGCCCCAGGCAGCAGCGATGATGAGGTTCTGATTACTGCCTATGCCGGCTGGTTTTATGTCAACTTGACACAGGTAGAGTCATCAGAGAGGAGGGAACCTCAATTGAGAGAAAGGCCCCCTTAAGATCTGTCTGTATGGCATTTTCTTAATTAGTGATTAGTGGGGGTGGGGTGGGCATCCCATTGGGGGTGGTGCCATCCTTGGGTTGGAGGGTTATATATGAAATCAGGCTGAGCAATCCATTGGAAGCAAGTCAGTAAGCAGCACCCCTCCATGACCTTTGCATCAGCTCCCGCCCCCAGCTTCCTTCCCTGTGAGTTCCAGTCTTCGCTGCTTTCGATGATGAGTTGTTACAGGGAATTTTGAGGGAAATAAATCCTTTCTTCCCCAACTTTTGGTAATGGTGTTTCATCGCAGCAACAGAAACCCTAACTAAGACACTGATGTGTGCATGTGTGTGTGTGTGTGTGTGTGTATGTGTGTGTGTGTTCACAGGCCCTCATGACAAGGGGGACATGAGGAGTCAGAAAATAGCTTACACAGTTCTCTCTTTCTACCACGTCTACCCCATAGATTGAATTTAGGCAATCAGGTTTGGCATCAATTTTTTTCTCGCTGTGCCATCTTATTGCATAGGTACTTGCTTCTGTGTGTGTGTGTGTGCATGTGAACGCCACAGCATTGTGTGGAGGTCAGAGAGTAATTTTTAGGATTATCTTCTCTCCCTTGACCCTGTAGATCGTAGGGATCAAACTCAGGTCATCAGACTTTGCGGCAAGCCGCATTGTTAGCCCCAACTTACTTTTTGAGTCAGTTGTCTCTCATTGAACCTGGAGCTCACCTATTGGCTAGCCTGGGTGGTCAGCGAGCCCCATGGGTGGTTCTTGCTCTTTCCACCTTCCCAAGACTAGGATTATAGGTTCATGCCTCTACACCAGGCTTTTTACATTGGGACTGAAAATCAAACTCAGTTTCCTTTAGTTGTGTGGCAAAGACTTTATGCACTGAGCCATCTTCCCTACTCTCATGCACTTGTGACACAGACTCTGTTTCTGTGTTTGTGAGTGTCCCAGGCACTCTTAGAAACAATGGTGTATGCTAACCCACACTGTGTTCAGTGTGATGCTGTATTTCCATTTGGTGTGTGTGTGTGTGTGTGTACATGCACTTCAGAATGTATTTAAATAACTCTGAAGTACAAGACACAAACATTTTCTTTTCTTTTCTTTATTTATTTTGTTTGTTTGTTTAGTTGGTTGGTTGGTTTTCAAGACAGGTTTCTCTGTGTGGCCTTGGATGTTCTGGAACTAGCTCTGTAGACCAGACTGGCGCCAAATTTAGAGAGATCCACCTGCCTCTGCCTCCTACATTCTAGGACTAAAGGTGAACACCACAAGTGCCTGGCCAGGCATTTACTATTTTTAAAAAACTTAATTATTTATGTTATGTCCTCACTGCAGTTTCCTCTCCCTCCTCTCCTCCTACACCCTCCACCTCCGCTGTGCCCCTCCAACCCACTGGTCCTCTGTTTTTGCTTAGAAAGGAATGGGCCTCCCATGGATATCAACAAAGCATGCCATATCAAATTGCAGTAAGACTAAGCACCTCCCCTTGTATTAAGGCTGGACAAGGCAACCCGGTGTGAGGAATAGGGTCCCCAAAGCCAGCTAAACCATTAGGGACAGCCCCTGCTCCCACTGTTAGGAGTCCTACAGTAAGTAGATGAAGCCACACAACTGTCACATACACGCAGAGGGCCTTGGTTGGTCCCACACAGGCTCCCTGATTGTCAGTTCAGAGTCTGTGAGCTCCTTTGAACCCAGGTCAGTTGTTTCTGTGCGTTTTCTTGTGATGCCCTTGATCCCTCTGGCTCCTATAATCCTTCCTCCATCTCTTCAGTAGGATCCCCTGAACTCAGCCTAATGTTTGGCCATGGGCCTCCCTATCTTTATCCATCAGTTACTGGGTGAAGGCTCTCTGGTGACAATTGGGGTAGTCGCCAATCCATGAGTATAGCAGAATATTATTACTGCGTTGACAATTTCCCCCTTACAGTTGTGTTTGGTTCTATCCCAGGACCAGTCTCTGCATCCTAACACACTAGTCATTGTCAGGGGTGGGCTCACTCTTATAGCATGGGTCTCAGTCTGGACCAGTCATTGATCGGCCATTCCCACAACCTCTGTGCCACCATTATCCCAACACATCCCATAGGAAGGACAGACTGTAGGTCTGTCCTGGCTGATTGGTGTTCCAATCCCTCCACTAGAAGTCTTGCTTGGTCACAGGAAGTGGCCAATTCAGGCTACATAACCACTGTTGCTAGGAGTCTTAAGTGGGGCCATCCTTGTAGATTTCTGGCAGTTTCCCTTGTATCAGGTTTCTATCTTATTCCCTTTCCAGTCATCTCTTTCAGTATTCTCCTCCTCCATCCACTCCCAACTTGACCTCTCAAGTTCCCATCTCCATCCACCCCCAGTCCACCCATGAGATCTCTTCTATTTCCCCTTCCCAGGGAGGTCCAAGTGTCCCGCCACTTGGGCGCTCCTTGCTCCTTAACTTCTCTGGGTCTGTGAATTGCAGCATAGTGATTCTTTACTTTACAGCTAGTAGCCCCTTAGGAGTGAGTACCATGTTTGTCTTTCTGGGTCTGGGTTACCTCACTCAGGATGATGTTCTTCTAGTTCCATTCACTTGACTTCAAATTTCCTGATGTTATTGTTTATAACAGTTGAGCAATGCTGCATTGTGTATAGACATTGTAGTAGTTGGTTGTTTTTATTCTTTGCTCTTTTGGGAGGCCCACCACTCAGCTCCCAAACAAATCACACAGATTCTTATTCTTTCTTATAAATGCCCTGCCTTAGGTTGTCTTGTTTCTTGCCAGTTTTTCTTAACTTTAAATGATCCCATATACCTTTCTCCTCTGGTCTTTTACTTTTCTTTATTTCTGTATATCCTTTCTTTCCTTTGTATTCCATGTCTGTTGTGTGACTGGGTGACTGAACCCTGGAGTCCTCCTCTCCTCCTTTTCTCGTTCCTTGATCTTTCTTTCTTTCTTTCTTTCTTTCTTTCTTTCTTTCTTTCTTTCTTCCTTTCTTTCTTTCTTCCTTCCTTCCTTCGTTCTTTCTTTCATTTTACCTTCTATTTATTCTCTTTGCCTGCCAGTTCCATCTATCCTTTCTCCTGTCTTGCTATTGGTCGTTCAACTCTTTATTAGACCAATCAGGTGTTTTAGATAGGCAAAGTACCACACAGCTTCACACACAGAGTTGAACAAATGCAACATAAAATAATGCAACATATCTTTAACTACTATTCTACAACTGACAGTTACTTTTAAAAAATTATTTTATCATTTTAATTTGCTTACAGAAAAGTTTCAAATATTACAGAGAAGGCTGGAGCTTCCCCCATTGTTAGCTAATGTCATAGACAGTGGACAATTATGTTACATTTGTCAAATCCAAGCATTAGATATTGCAGTGTTGGTTTTAACTAAGCACATGCTGAAATCAGATCCCATAGCTCAGTGAGAGCCCTTTCTGGTTCCAAGGTCAAACTCAAACACTGGGATACAAATTCCATTTCATTATTACATCCCTGTTGCCTCCTGCAGCCTTTTCTGGTTTCCCATGACCTTGGCAATTTAAAGAAGCACTGTCAAGCTTTCGTAAAGTGTTCCTCTATTTGCTCCATCTGATGTTTGCTCACGATTAAGCTGAGGTTATAGGTTAACAGGAGCAAGACCGCAGAGGGCACATGGTGTGGCCCTTTCAGAGTGACACACACTGACAAAATAACAACATTGGTTACCAGAAGCCTGCCAACACTCTTGCTATAGACTTACTGTTTCCTATTTTCTGGAGCTTGTTCCCTGTAAATGCCACAGTCTAGCCTGTGCTCAGGTGGAGAGGAACTAAGTCCTGGCTTCTAGGGACGTGAGTGTCACCTACTTGAGAGTTTTCCTGTGAGGACTCTATATCTTTTCTTCAATTATTTACATCTCACTAGATGGGTGTTTCAATTTAAGGGCTATACTTGTGTAGATAATGGTTTATTTAGTATTTGTGCTCATGGTGTTCCAGTTTTGAGCCGTGGGGTTTCTTTCAGGTTGGTTTCCATGTCCTTTGAGCATGCTCTCTTCGTGATGCATTTTGGTGAACGCTTTCTCATTTCCTAACCATTCAAAGTGTCTTAGGTTGGTTTTGCAATTTTGTCTGTTTCTCTGGTAGTGTTGGGAAGTTAGTTTTAAAACAGATACTCGGCATTACTGAGGTACCACTGTTTCGTGGCTTTTCAGCAGACAGAGCTAAGAGGTGTGTGTGTGTGTGTGTGCAAGTATGTGTGTAAACTCATGTTTGTGATTGCTTCTGAGTCTACTCTATTCATCTGTGTAAATAAACATGAGTTTCAAAACGGAACAAGAATCTCTAGACTGCATCCATCTCTAGTATTATGTCAGGGGGTTTATTGGTGGCAGGTAGAGTGATGCCTCAGCAGTTAGAAGTGTTGATGCTCCTGTAGAGGACCTGAGTTTGATTCTTAGCACCCTTTGGGGGTGGGGGGCTGAAAGATGCTTGCAACTCCACCTCCAGGGGATGCAACTCCTTCTCTTAAGTACCCATATGCATGTGCATATGCTTGTGCACATTCACACATAAATCAAACTAAAAGCAAATAAATCATTTTACTTGGTTTATTCTGGTCTTCTTTCCTTACTTTTGAGAAGCTTGGCTCTCATTATCTATAGCATATTTGCTTACTTGCTCAAAGTTAAGGGATATGTAACACACATGTAAAGTAGTTTCAGAATGACTATGAAACAGGCCCCCAGACCTTAGCACAACTTACTCCATGATGAAAGTAGCATTTAGGCCTTGGAGTCCAGAACACAGGCAGAAACACTTGCCTAAAAGAAAACTAAGACCTATTCCATCAAAGTCTATGACTCTGGGAAAGTCCTAATCTTGGTTTTTGTTGTTGTTGTTTGTTTTGTTTTGTTTTTGGCTTCTGTAGCTCTACATCTGACTATCCTTTCTTGCTAACTGAGGTATGTCAAACCAGGATGTGATTTTTGTGCTTAAAAGATCATCCCGAAAAAGACTTGGAACTGTACTTGGGTCCACCCAATACTAAAGACTTACTATTGGCTTGAACCTGTATGTAAGTAGTCTTCTCTGCTGGATACTCTACAACGGATTATCTGTGAACCCAGTACCCTGAACTTTATACACTCCAGTTTTTCTAAATGGACCGTATATAAAAGCATACTAGTTGATATGGGAAAATCAAAACCAAGGTGTCAGCATTTGTCTTCTCTACAAACAGAAGCAACCCAAGCAGCAAATGAATAATGGAGCTTTGCTGTGATGGGCCAGGGCAGAGCATAGGAACTCACCGCTGGAGACATGGGGACCCTGTAGGGTGTTAGACCTCGGAAGGCAGCACAGAGAGAGGAATAAAGCACACTGGCAACTGCACCCCTAGGTCCACAGCTATGGGGCTCCCCATGGTGGGGAAAGGACACCATCATCGGAATGCTGACACGTGTAGGCCAAGACTGCTTGTTTGTTTTTGGTCTGAGAAATGAACAAGCAGTCTCCGCCTACAGGCATGCCTAGATATAAGACAGTCCCAGTGACCACAGACCTAGAGCCCAGGTGGGAGACCGAGCTGGAAGATGTAAGGAAGTAAGGAGCTTTGATTTAGAGAAGGAACTCACACTGTCCCTCCCTTACCCCTGGAGCACAGGCTGCTGCAGTAGGGGACCATCTTGATAAAGGCATTACTCTTAGAAGTCATTCCTGGACATTCTACTAAATTAGCATAAACACTTGTAGCTTTGTACTACAAACTATACTCAATGGTATTAACAGTAACACCAGCACTGAAGCTCATGCAGGCCTGTGGAGATTATTTGTGGAGAGCTGTCCCCAGGATAGGGAAGGCCAAGGTTCTTATACCCTGAGTCCTGAGGACTGATTCCCTCCCTGTGTTTCCCTTTCTGCTTGCTGCTGTTCATGTTCTATGCAGTACTGCTGCAACTGAGGGCGTACATTCCAAAAGGCCCTCACTGCCACCCTGGGTTGCATATTACTGTGGAGCAGTGGTTCTCAACCTGTGGGTCCTGACCCCCTTGGGGGGGTCACAAACCAGTTATCTTGCATATCAGATATATATATATTACAACTCATAGCAATAGTAAAATTGCAGTTATGAGGTAGCATCTAAATAATTTTATGGTTGGAAAAAAGGGGGAGGTCACCACAACATGAGGATTGTATCAAAGGCTTGCGGCATTAGGAAGGTTGAGAATCACTGCTGTAGAGCTTACAACTGTATGTTCCATGCTCTTTCCCTTACCAAGCTTCCATCAGTTATAGCCACAGAAGGTCTATGCTACAGCATCCAGCTGGCTCCAAGCCATCACAGTAACACACAATTTCAGAGAATGTCTTTACTGTGAGTGTGACTGTATAAAATCACATCTGCCAGGTGTGTAAGCATTGTTAGAGGAACATAAGAAATCTGAACAGGCAAGTTGTATGAGTCTTCAGAAGATCACACTATCTCCTTAGCAATGGATCCCAAAGGAAACAATTTCCACAGAGGATAGAAAGCTGTGGATTCCTTACTGGCTAATAAAGTTTGATCAAACAAGACCCCCTGAAACAATGGCCTGGATGGTCCAACATTTATGACAGCTTCAGACTGCTGGCTGAGATGGACCTACCACATAGGATACCCTATATAAAACCTGATTAACAGTACTCCCAATTAGCAGGAAGTAGTCTGGAGAACAATGCCCAAATTCCATAAATTAGTGTTTATAAGTGTCATGAGTCCCTGGAATGAGCCTAGTCTGATTGCATTGTTAAATGGACATAGTATCAATTTCTCCTCTAAATTCATTTATCTATACCTATATATTTGCACAGCTCCGGGACCTCATCAGGAAGCCTTCCTTCTGCAACAGTTGGTGGTAAATGCAGAAACTCACAGCTTGTCAAACTGTTTTTGTTTGAAGTGCTCAGCCACAAATGAGGCTTCACCCTGAGGCTCAGGGACCATCTTGGAAGAGGGTTTGACAGATCATCAGTGTTCAGACAAGAACCAGTGGTCAGGCAGGACTAGCGTGAAATAGCATCTTTGGAGACGAGAGGCTTACTTCACTCAGGAGCTCACGGCTGCTGTGATTATCTGAATGAGACCTGCAAGATCAAACTTGAACATTCTAGGATGGGTGGGGGAGCTCAAGAGATCCCACCCCTAGATGAGGAGCTATTGATGGCTTCCAGGGTAGGAAAAGTCAGCTTTCTTTAATGTTGTTGCCCTGATAAGTCAACTGTGTTCTAGGAGATGCCCCTGCCCCAACCAGGAGTATTTAGGCAGCACAAACTGGACTTGGTAGGTGGTAATTATTATTATTATTATTAATAACAAACAATAAACAAATAATAATAATAACAAAGAATAAACAAAGTTTGAAAGAGGTAGGGATGGGGAGGGGTGTAGGAGGAGTTTAAGGAGAGAATGGGGATAAATATCAAAATATATGTCTACACGTTTGAATTCTCACAGAATTAATAAATTATTATGGGATAATGATCTAAATAAACATTTTTCAAAGGGTCAGCCAGCATATGAATAATCCTTGACAGAACTAGTCATCAGGGAAATGTAAGTCAACAACACAATAAAACGCCAAACAAAGATGAAAGTGCTGGCGAGGGTGCAGGAAGTAGAGAATTTTGAACATTGTGGTGAGAAGGTAATTTAAAATAGCTGTATTAACAATATAATTCCTCCTCCTCAAAAAAAAATGAAAGCAGGACTCCTAAATTATGTATATATTCCACTGGGTCCATATATTTAAAGGAAGTAAGATCACTGTATCAAGCTATTATCTGAAAGTCCATGATTATTGCAACAACATCCGTATCAGTCAGATGTGCAACCAACCAAGATGTTCTGAATAGATGAATGGACTTGTAAAATGTGGCCTGGAAATGGTGGTGCATACTTGTCATCTCAGCAGGAAGGAAGCAGAAACAGGGATGGAGCAAGGATGGAAATAGGACAGGTCCACCCCTAGTGATGCATTTCCTCTTACAATACTGCACCTCTTTAGATAGCGCCACACTGAGGACCAACTGCTCAAACACAGGACCCCGTGGGGGCCGTTTCATTCAAACCACCACAGAGAGAGTAGTTTAGTGTAACACGGCATGATAGGACCAAAATCTACAACTCATTATACCTTTCAGAATATTAGAGAAGAGTTGGAAGGCTACACCATGTAAAAATATTCTTCGTTTGTTTGTTTTGTTTTTTGAGACAGGGTCTCTCTGTAGTTTTGGAGCTTGTTCTGGAATTAGCTCTTATAGACCAGGCTGCCCTTGAATTCACAGAGATCTGCCTGCCCCTGCCTCCTGAGTGCTGGGATTAAAGGCGTGTACTACCCCCACCAAGAATATTAGAAATATTCTTGATGAGAATGTTAATTACTCTGATTCGATTATTATACAGCATGGACAAATATCACCTTACACTCCTTCACCCTATACCTATATGCAAATATTATTTGGCAATTAGAAAATCAATAAAAGTGTAAGGCTTGCATTTTGAGAAAGTGATCATAATTAATCTGTACCTTGATTGACAAACAAAAACTTACCAGAATTTCAGGAGCCTGGCTTCTTCCCAGGCATATGTGGCCTCAGAGGGAAAAGGTTAATTTGACATCTAACATTATGTGTGAAGGATTTTGGTTCTTCCTGAACTTTGTAGCATGTATCATGTTGGATGCATGTGTCATGCTGGATGCTGCCTGGCTCTCATTTGACATTAAACTTGTGGGAGTCACTATTACAAGGGGGTGAATTCACTTATTTGCATAGGTCCCCACACTCTTCCCTTAACTTTGGATCTGGGGCTTCTTCCCTGAATACTCAGTACTTTTCTACACTCCTATTTTAATTTCCACATGATACTGTAAAGCATGATTAGACACTCATTAACCTCTTGCCTTTCCATTAGCCTCAAATTTCATGTTATAAACAACATTGGCCATGATACTTCAGAAACATTGGTAGAAGAATGGTGAGATAATGATAATATCTGAAAACAAGTCTTCCCTGGACTTCTGCATTCCATTCTGGCTCATGGTCCTTTCAGCACATCCACAGGGGCTCATGGACTTCTGGGAACTTTGGAAAATGACATAGAACATTTTGCACAGTGTGAGAGTGGCTACAAATGGTTTTCAAATATTTCAAATGCTATTTTAAAAAGAGAGAGGTTCTGCTAATGTATGCAATAGTCTGTTAAAATATGTAACAAAGACCAGATTCCAGGGGAAGGGACGCTCACTCAGTCTACGCCAGTGACTAAGTCTGGATCATTTCCATTAATTGGACCTCAGGCTCCAGGTTGCTCATGTAAGTCTGGTTGTGATGTGCTTCAATTCTGGCGAAAGATAACAAATATTCCTTCATGTCTTTGTGAGAGAAACATCGCCATGAGATGATCTATGCCATATAGCAGGTATGGGCTGTCAGAATCAGTACATAGGTACCCTGATTGCTCAGGCAGAGAGTATGCCTCTTCAAAACCTCAGTACAAGTTGGACAATGTTGGTGACAATGTCGCTTCTCTGATCTCACTCAAGATGGAGTGGTACTTTGTCCTGGAAGCAGATGACAGGCAGGTAGGGAGGAGACATGGAGCATTGATGGTCCCTAACAATTTTCTGGGCTTAAAGCTTCTCTCCGTGATGTGTGAAGCTAAGTTGTCTACCCAGCTGCGCTACCCCAAATTGCTAAAGATGTGGAACTAAAACCCAAAAGCTAATCCCTCGATGGATCAACCTTAAAATGCAACAGATTTTTCAGAAATGATAGGGAAATCTTTTCTGAAAGGGGAGATGCCTGGATCAGGTTCTTAAAGTAAGGAAACAAAGCATACCTCTAAGGCTTAGCTGCCCGGAGAGGGTGCATGCTGGGAAGAAAGCAAGGCTTTGTGGCATTTCCTGGATTCCTGACTCATGCTTGCCTCCTGATGTCAGGAGCATCCCTTTTTCCTCCAGCAGCTTGCTTCTGGCCCTAGGAAATCCAAGATAAATGAGACACTCTGTGAACGAAGCCCGAGACAGCTGGACATTGCTGGACACAGCTACAATGGCTGGTCAAATGGGGACATCTGGTTCACGTCCCCAGAGATTTAATAATGGCAGAAAGGCCAATAAAGATAATCCAATCAGCCACTGTAGGCCGAAGCTCCCAGGAGCACAAAGCTGGGCTGGGAAGATTGGGTTTCTTTTCCATGGGAGCCGAGGAAAGAGAGGAGCAGGTGAACCAGCTGTGGGCTTGAGCTTTCTTTTCATGCCTGTGATGTTGGTCTCTGTGACCATGAGGGACAATCTCTAAGGAAAGCTGGGGTTTGGTTGCCTGGGAGAGTGTGGGAGCCTTTTCACATTTATAGTTCACGGGCACAGTCATGGCTAAGAGAATTCTTAACCCTTCACATGAAGGGTACTTACATGACCTGAAAGGGCTCTTAGATAGGGATGGATTTGGGGCTGGGAAGGACTTGTGTGCCATTGTTGGTGCTTGTGTGAAAGAAGCACCCTCTCCCTACCTTTGCCGTCACAACTAAAGCACGAAGAGTATAGTTTGCATGTCTTAGGAGTGTTGGGGACGTGGTGTCATGTCATGGGCAAGCTTGGTAGGAAATGTGATGCTTACGTGATCCTGTGCGACACTTAGAACCAAAGGGTGTGCTCTCTGCAGCAGCAGATGACACAGGGAACAGAAACTCACTGAAGGTTCTGTATCTCCGTTTCAGGTCTCTGGTCTCTTAAAACTATTTAATCTTTCTTTTTTCTATAGCAAAGAAGATATAGGTAAACAGACATTCCAGATACCCATGCCAATCAGCTTTCCGTAACTATAAGAAGGTACATGTGATAATTAATCTGCAAAGATGAAGGATTATAGCTCACAGTTTTAGACGTTAACATTCAAGATCAGGTGTAGGGCCAGGAAGAAGCCTGGTCCTGTGATTGTATTTGAGGTAAAATCTCCAGTGATTTAACACGAGCTCCCGTCAGATAGTCCCTTTTAGAAGCTTCCACTTCTCAAGAGTGTAGTTCTGGGAACCAAGCCCCTAACACACAGGCCTGATTTTTTTCTCCTTACAGAGGGTCCAGTGAGCAGTATGCTTACTAGAAGGTGACAGGGATAAATGGGGTAAGATTTAGATCTGAAGCCAATGAGATCAAGGTTCAGACAAAGGACTCAAACCAGGCAACCTCAAAAACTTAGAACCAGGCCTGCCTTTTGTTCTCCAGAGGGACAAGTGATCTTCAGCTTCAATGAATTCTGCAGTTTCTTAGGCTGAGGAAAGAATAAGAGCGAAGCCAACAATTCACTTTTATTTGCCTAGATGCCATCCTCTCTCTGGATAACTTAACCACTGGCGTTCTCTGGCATTAAAGGAGTGACTCTCCATTAAAAGATTTAGCAGAGTCATGTAGGAACTTAAATAAAAGGTTTTTTGCTTGATGTGTATCATGTGTATTGTGTATGTTGTATGGGTATGTATGTGAGTTGTGGCTTATATTGCATTATACTGTAGGTGTGTTGCATTTGTGGTGTGGTACGTGTGTGTGAGTGGTGTGTGTGTTTGTGCGAGTGTGTGTGGTTATTTTTTGGCCCCAGTGCTCTGGTTTTCACAAGTGCCCATAGGGCATGGACTCAGAAAGAGGTCAGTGCAAATGGCCAAAAGGGTCCAGTCACAAGGGCCTCTTTGACTCACAGGAACGTGACATGAGAATGACCCTTTCATTTAGCTTGCTCTGTGAAGGGCATTTTTGTCAGCGGGACCATGAGTCAGAGGTTAGGGTCTTTCTTAAACTAAAAATAAAGCTGTAGGGACAGAGAGGGCAAGGGAAGGGCTGCGGTTTGACCTTTTCTGCTTGGGAACGTGTGTGGAGCCTGTGTGTGGCATATGGTTAAAATGGAGCGTGTAGGGAGAGGAACTCCGGGAGCTGCCTTTAGAAGCCGCATTCGCAGGTGCCCAGCAAGAGTTTAGCAAGGCCTTGAGGGGCGTAAGCTCTCCCTTCATCTTCACCAGCACAGCTATTGTTTCATGGCCAGAGGGACCTGAGAGACCCGCCTCCCGCCTCTTCACTGCAGCCCCTCCACAACTAGTGTTTGACTTTGGAGTCATAGAAGAAATTTATGCTCTGTAGTGTCCTGAACAGGGACATAGCACAGAGCAGGAGGTGACACTGTACGAAGACTGAGTCATCAGAGTGTGGTACACGTTTGCCCTGTGTCAAGGAACAAACCAGAGATACAAGGGGACCATGTGATTAGAGCAGTAATGGACCATGTATTTCAATCCCTTCTAGCAAACAGGTTCCAAATGGCACCTTGAAAAAAATTCCCGCCGGGCGGTGGTGGCGCACACCTTTAATCCCAGCACTTGGGAGGCAGAGGCAGGCGGATCTCTGTGAGTTCGAGACCAGCCTGGTCTACAAGAGCTAGTTATACAGGTAGATAAGCCCTAGGGCCAAGCAGCCTTGCGGGTAAACTCCACAGATTCTGGAGGTCATATGCTCTATCTCTGGTCCATCGGAAAGCAAGTATCTCTCTGTATTGCCTACCATATGCTCATCACAGAAACTCAGAAGTCTCTGGAAATCAGGCCACAGGGCCAGTAGAATGTAAGGGGGCAATGGAACCTGCCTCTACTCTCTTTTCTACTCATGTGACACCTGTTTCCCTACCCCCACCCCCCAGCTTGTCTTTACATTGTCTGCCCTTCTCTGCTCCCTGGAAAACCATGCCCTACTTGTTCTGCTTGCTCCACACCTCTGCACAAGGGACCCCTCCTTTCGTGCTCCATCCTATGGGACTCTCTCCTGTCCTTCAGCTCCTATACGAGTGTCCTCAGTTTTATTCCCTACTAGAGACTTGCTCTGTTGACCGTCATGATTTTGTGAGATCCCTTGTTACCTACCCAAGAGGGTTTCTGAGTCTCCCAGTCCAAATCTAAGACAAACAACTTGTTCTGTCTAAAGCACAGCTCTCTTGTCAGTAAGCTGAGATGAATCACAGCCTCATGGCATGGTTGGAAAGTGTAAATTAGTAAAAGTACATGATGGTCTTGACGTAGTGGCCAGGATACCAGAACTCTGCCTATTGTTTTGTCATTACTGGAGGCTAAAGATGGTATCATTTGTTTGTGTGCCTGTCCTCACCATACCAATAGCAGAGTGATTATAGTTGAAATATAGATACAACCACAATAGTACATGACCTTCGGGAGCAGCTTGATCCTGTCGCCAGCACAAAGTGGTAGAATGAGCTGGTTAACACGACATATTTGTGGTCTTGATCATCATTCCACAACCCCACCCAATAAGGATCAGGACCCCAGTGCTGACCTGCTTGGCAGAATATCTTGGGAAACAGCCTGTGAGTCAGAAAACAAGATCCCTGGGGACCCAGAGCCCATGTGCTCTGCAACCTTCCCGGGGCCTTGTCAAGCCTCACACTCCATAAATCTGAATTTGATGAGGATGGACAACAATTGCAGATGCTCCCCAAGTGGGACGATGCCAGGAGCCCTGCCCAGAGGGCCTGTCAGCACCTGTGATGAAGTAATCGGAGGTGGACAGCTGAATCTGTCTTGGCATAAATAGATGAGCCCAGTCAACACCCTCAGCAGCAGCCAGCACACAAGAGGAGTGACCCAAGAGGTCTCTAAGCCCTGGGGCCTCCATGCTCTGGGGGTAGTAGGAAGAAGCTAGCTCATCCAATGTTCTCCTATGATTGTGCGGATCTGCCCATGTTAGATAGCCAGAGTATAAGAAGGCTCAGGCCCAAGACTGAAGTCTCTCAGCTCTCTCTATACTCAGGGGTCAGAAGAGATCTGAGGAGTCACAATCAAGAGTAAAACTGCCTGGAAGCCCTCGGGGGTGAGAGAGCACCCACAGTTGTGCTGTGACCATTCGACCTCAGACTTAAAGAGATACTGCATTTAATTAATTCTTTGAGCACTTTATACACAGGTACCACACATGTCGATTGCATTCATTTCTCTTTCCTCCCTGGGATGCTCTCTGAGGCACCCCATTCTTTGACCCCTCATAACTTCTTGGCCGTGTGTGTGTGTGTGTGTGTGTGTGTATGTATGTGTGAACCATGGCATCTCATTCATGCTGCCCCTAAACTCATGGGGGAAATATGTTCAACCTACAAGAAACCACACCATCTTCATAGAAAACTGAGTCTCCCTCTTGGGGAAGCCATCAGCTGCCAATAGCTCCTCATCTGGGAGTGGGGGTCACAAGCCCCTCCCCTTTCCACGCTGGAACCTTGAGGAGGGTTTGATTCTGTGCGGGCAGCTCCAGCAGCTGGGAGTTCATGGGTGGAGTGGTCTTGCATTGTCCAAAAACCACTGCTTAACTCCAGTCCCCTGTAACCTCTGGCTTTTAAAATCTTTTTATCCCTTCTGCAATAATCCCAGAGCCTTGCCAGGAGGAGTATCACAAAGATAAATGTTTTTTCTTGTTGTTGTTTAAATAAAAACACAGAATCCCCAAAGCTTCCAGTGGAACCACAAAACATGTTTGTTGAATGAATCTTAGCTGTGAGAATGTTCTGACTGAGTTGGAACGTCTCCAGGAGATCACATAAGGTATGTAACACCCACATCAGTTCCAAGGTTCCAGATTTTGTTCTGAGAGTGAGGACAAGTCAATGCCATACCATACAGAAGAGTGGGGGGAGAGAGGGATGAGGAAAGGAGGGTGAGGAAGTAGACTTCTTTCCCTCAAGGCTTTGGAAGGTGCTCTGTGCTGAGCACAGACAGACAGACAGGCCCTCTGACAAAGAGAGTGCTGTGGTTTAATATGTCCGGTAATCTTATGAAGCCTCAATTTCCCCTTCTGTGAATCAGAACAAGAGTCTCTTATTGGGATGCATAGATTAGATAGGAGAAAGCATTTCACCAAGTACAGGGACAATGTGAGCCATTATCTCTCCACGTGAAGGACAGCAAATGTCAAGATCCCCTGAAACCGAGGCTAAATGGATCCATCACTCCCAGAATCATCCGGAGGGATGTCGTGCTTTCTGAAAATGCTGTTGGGCTAGGCGGTTCCTGCATGTTGGGTGGTATCTGGCCTGCCTACAGTGGTCCATTATACTGCTGGGTGTTGCCTGCACTTCTAGATGGTGTCTGGCCTCCTACAGTGGTCCACAATACTGGTGGAGTCCACTCTGCAGATCCTTGACTGCACCTCGCAGCGCTGATCCCCACAAGGGGGAGATAGTGGAGCATACCAGCCTAGAAGAGCAAATAAAGGAAGCATACTCCACCCTAATGCTTTTTCTTAGGTGTTTACTGAATCACTTTGGAAGGTCTCCATGGGGGAAAACCTGTCTTGACCCCTCTTCTTTATTCACCCTATTCCTTCTCCCCCTCCCATTTGCCCCCATGGCCCTTTTTTCTTCTTCCCTTCCTAACTTGACCATTTCTATCAATGGTGCCCCCCCCCACCCGGGTCTTCATGCTGTCACTGCAATTTTCTGTGGTTGGATGGGTGAATTTTCTTTTCCCGTCTAGTGGGAAACAATATTATTTCCATGCTAGGCGCTGACTGGCCCACAGAGACTTTCGCACTAAGAACAGTGTGAAGAAAGGAGACAGCTGGCTGGAAAGAGAGAAGGGATTTGGGGAATTGAAATGCCTTATGATATTGGACTTCAACGTGGAAAATTCACTGCTCTGCATTGCTGAAATGCCTTGGAATTAAAGCACAAGAGGAATCAGTAGTTTGTTAATTCCTGGCCCAGAGCTTTGTAGGTTTCAGGGATGACATCCTTGATGCAGGGCCTCAATTACGTCTTCCTTGGTAGTTTGGTGCTGTTGGTTGATTCCTCGGGCCTTCACCTTTAGAAGGGATGGGCTCATGCCATTCACAGAATGAGTTGTCTTTGATTACTTCCCCACCTCTTTGGGAGCCAAGGGTGGAGGAGGTCTTTGCAAAGCAGCGGGCTATATGGGGAAGTTCTCAGGATCTACAACCGGGACACTGACTTCCCAGCTGCTCTCCCACTCACTTGCTGAGAATTTGTGGGGAACAGTCCCTTATCCTTCTGACCTTCCTCGTTCTCCAACAGGAAGTGAGGGGGGAGGTCTGGACATTTCTAGGTCACAGTCCCAAGCAGGGGTGTGATTATTACATTTGCTCAAGGGCGCACCAACTCAGAAGTTGTGGCAGGAAAATTACAAAATTTGGTTTTGTGGATTATTTATTTATTATTATTATTATTATTAAAACCCTATTATATCATAATACCCAAGTTATACTTTGTGATTCAGGTGGGTCTGTTTTCACTAACCCTGCCTCTTCTGCTATGCGCCAGGCTCCCCTCTGCCTATTGGAATGAGGTCATAGCTAGGCACCCTACTATTCAATGCTGTTCACTCCAATTGAGCGCAGCCTGTGCTGCAAGGACTTTGAGTCTGGGTTTCTGATATCTCTTCTGCTTGTCCTATGAGCATCCATTTCCAGAACGCTGAACCAAGCAGGCGCTGCTGCCCAGCTTCTGCTCCAGTGAACTCACCTGAGGTGATATGTGGTCCTCGTCACTTGGCTTCCTTTCAGCTTCCCATTGGCTCATTTCCAGAGTGTTCTCCCTTAACAGGTTGATTCAAGAGATTTGTTTTGTTCCCCAGGAAGATATTTGAGAAGCATGATACCCTCCTTCCCTCTTCCCCCTCCCACTCGTCCCCTTTCATCTTTCCCTCCCTCCTCTTCCTCTCCCTTCATCTCTACTCTTCTTCCCCCCCAATGGTTCAGTGATGTCATCCGGTTTACCAATCGCTGTCCTTTGTAATTAGTTGCTTTGTCGTGTCTCCTTTTCTAGGGTCCGTTTTAAAATGTGTTCCTAGAGGGTGATCATGTACCATTGGCACCCCTTCCTCATTGTCTCTTATTCAGTATTTTAAACACCTTAGTAATTCCTCTGGGTGTTGAGCCTCCTCTAAAAGGGCTGGGAATCACGAGTGGGTAAATACAGAACACACAATGACATATACATGAGTGTGTTGAGAGCCTGCGGCTGTCTAGACCTCCTTGCAGCTTGCCTAAGCTTCATACCTATTTACAAGCGTATATTAGTGACATTCCCCACTGCTGTGTCAACATACCCGACAGAAGCAGCTTGAGGAAAGGCTGGGTTATCTTGGCTCACAGCTGAAAGGCACAGTCCCTCATGGTGGTGATGTCATAGCTGGAGCCTGAAAATACTGATCCCACCATCCACATCAGGAAGTCGAGTGACTGTTCTGGGCATACTTTCTCCTCTGTGTGCGCTCTGAGACTCCCATGCATGGGATGATGTTGTATGTATTCAGGTAAACCTCCCTCCCTTCCTCAGTCAAGTCTTTGTGAGAACCCATGTCCAGAGGTGTGTTTCCATGGTAATTCTACATTCCATCAAGTTGGCTATGAAGATTAACCAATCAAAAATGCTTCTTGGGTTTATCAATTTATGAAAAATTAAGGACAATTTCTTTATTCC
This sequence comes from Chionomys nivalis, assembly GCF_950005125.1. Classification (NCBI taxonomy): domain Eukaryota; kingdom Metazoa; phylum Chordata; class Mammalia; order Rodentia; family Cricetidae; genus Chionomys; species Chionomys nivalis. Next base: position 24,801,685 of record NC_080086.1, read on the forward strand.
CCATGCCATTTGGTTGTTATTGTCTTGGACTTCCCTGAGGAAATGAGAGCCACTGCCGGGCATTCTGTTGGTGTGGATATACCCGCTCCTTCTTGCCATCTAATTCTCTGCCTTGAGTCTTGAACTTGGAAACATTGAATAGTGAGGAAGACACTGAGATTTCATTCCATCCTCAAAAAAGAGGCTTTCTCAACACAGGGGGTGTCCTGGAAGATGGTGTCACTTTCAACAACATTTTTCACATGAGGATTTGGCAGGAACCATGTTCTACCAGGGTTGAGAGAGTTCCTACAGAAGCCAGCTTCTCCAAGTCAAGGTGTGCATCAACCTTGATACAGACTCAGTCCGAGATTCGGATGCCACCCTCTCCTTGCCCACTCTCCATTCATCAACAGGAACCAGGAGACAGGCCATATCTCTTCATCTGTGCCCTGTATTGTGCAGTGTACCGTGGTTAAGTTAACTCAAGAATTTTAATGGCAGCTGGTTAGTGTATCAGCCTATTTTCTTTCTTGTTTCCCTGGAACACAGGATTTTGTACAGATGAAAATCCATAGATTTGCAAGTCACGTGGTAGTAAGGTTTACCTAATAAACCTGCCCTGAGGGGGTGGGGAGATAGCACAGCCAGCAAAGTGACTGCCTCACACGCATGAGGACTTGAGTTCAATCCCCAAAACCTATACACAGAAATGCCAGGAATGGTTATACGTGTCTGCAATACCAGCATCTTTGAGGTAGCTATAAGAAGGTTCCTGGAGATCGCTGGCCAGCCAGTCTAGTTTGGTGACCTGCAGGTCAAAGAGGGACCCTGTCTTGGGTGCTGGATGACAGTGTTCCACTTTGTAGTCCAGGGTAGCCTCGAATTCATGATCTACCTTCAGTGCTAGGATTACAGGTGTGTGGCATGACATCCAGCTCCTCTGACCTTCTTAATGCTATGTTATCAGTATATTAAAAACAGTTACCAACATTTCCTAATTTACAATCTTTAGTTCTCTCTCTCTGAAGGTAACGAGGACGTCCACCTTTATCAGGGTCAAGCATAGTTCCTAGTCCACAGACCTTGCAAGGCACAGGCTGCGTTAGGTCAAAACTCCATATAAAAATGAGCCTGTGACATAGATGGTGTCACCCTCTCCCCACTTCCTCTGTCACCCAGTATAAAGCCATCGCCAGCTTATTTTGTGCACCTACCTCACCAGTGATTCCAATAAGCAAAAGCAGACTAGAATTCATTACCCAGCATTTGATGTGGGATTCCCCTCTGTATGCTATGAATGCCATTGGTTAATGAATAGAACATCTTTGGGCCTATTGCATCACAGAATAGGGCAAGGTGGAAATTCCAAGAAGGTAAGAGGGGGAGAGAGTAGGCAGAGTCAGGGAGAAGTCATGTAGCCGCCATAGGAGACAGATGCCGGACGCTGGATGGAAACTTACCAGTAGACCACAACCACATGGTGATACACAGATTAATAGAAATGGGTTAATTATATAAGATATAAGAGCTAGCTAGCAATACTCTTAAGGGATTGGCCAAGCAGTGTTTTTGCTAATACGGTTTCTGTGTGGTTATTTTGGGTCTGGGCAGCTGGGAAACAAACTAGCAGCCTCTGACTACAAGCATCTTTACTTAGAGAAGAAAACACTAGACAATCCTGTAAACTCTATTAGATGTTTTTAGAACACATTTCCTTTGAGACTATGTCCTTATGCTACAGACCTAGCTCCACCTGGGAGGTCTCCATCCTCTCCTTAGAAGTAGGAGAATGACAACACACAGCTCACTCTCAGACTTCTTTCTATAGGCTTCCCTGATGTGCCTCTTTTCTTTATTCTCTCTCTCTGTCTCTCTCTCTCTCTCTCTCTCTCTCTCTCTGTCTCTCTCTCTCTCTCTCTCTCTCTGTCTCTCTCTCTCTCTCTCCATCCTCCTCCTTGTTTTTCTTCCTCTCCATCCCCCTCCTTCTTTTGGAAATCAGAGCAACACATTTGCTGACCAGCAGGCTCTCGGTGTCACACCCCAGCTTTAAAAGGAGCACTCTGACTTAGGAAAGTTTCCACGAGAGAAATACTCAGGCCCTGAGGCTTGGAAGGACTTCCCAGGAGACTACTCTTGCATATTTCTCCTCTGACTTGCCTCAGGAGGCTGCTGCCACTCTCTCCTTGAGAGTGAGGGGAAGTATCCTAGCTGGCTTTCTGTTGCCATGATAAACACCATGACCCAAAGCAACTTAGAGAGGAAAGGGATCATTTGTCCTAGTAGTTAGAGTTCATCATCAAGGGAAGCCAAGACAGGAATCTGAAGGCAGAAACTGAAGCAAAGACCACGAAGGAATAACATGCACTGGCTTGCTTCCAGGCTCACATTCCTTTCTCATACAATTGGGAACCACCTACCTAGAGAGGGTACCATGCACAGTGGTCTGGGCCCTCCTTCATAATATAGCCCAAGACAACGCCCCCTAGACATGCTTACAGGACAATCCAATGAAGTCAATTCTTCCACTAGAAAGGTCCATGCAACTTAGTCTCTTGTTTCTTCTTGACCAGCTTTGTGCTTGTTGGAGATCAGACACCACCTTGTGACGCCTTGCAGTCAAAATACAGAGTCTCCTGCCTTCTAGCCAAGCAGTGGAGCAATAGCCTAGGATCTAGTGCTGTGAGCCCCAGGAGTCAGTGAGGGGAAGTGACTGGCTCAGTTGCCCCAGAGGAGTCAATGATGGGATCAACTTTTGGGCCTCAGTTGAGCACCTGCCTGCTATATGGCGAATTCTCAGTCACCGGAAAGCTTCCTACCTGAGTCAGCAGGAAAACGTTAAGTCCAGGATCATGAATTATAGGCTCAATGTCCTTTATTTATGAGCTAAATAAGAAGGTGAACCCAAAGAAAAACATATAGGCATCCTCCTGAATATTAACCTTCATCAGGCGATGAAAGGAGACAGAGACAGAGACCCACAGTGGAGCACCGGACTGAAATCTCAAGGTCCAAATCAGGAGCAGAAGGAGAGAGAGCACGAGCGAGGAACTCAGGACTGCGAGGGGTGCACCCACACACTGAGACAATGGGGATGTTCTATCGGGAATTCACCAAGGCCAGCTGGCCTGGGTCTGAAAAAGCATGGGATAAAACCGGACTCGCTGAACATAGCAGACAATGAGGACTACTGAGAACTCAAGAACAATGGCAATGGGTTTTTGATCCTACTGCACGTACTGGCTTTGTGGGAGCCTAGGCAGTTTGGATGCTCACCTTACTAAACCTGGATGGAGGTGGGTGGTCCTTGGACTTCCCACAGGGCAGGGAACCCTGATTGCTCTTTGGGCTGACGAGGGAGGGGGACTTGATTGGGGGAGGGGGAGGGAAATGGGAGGCAGTGGCCGGGTGGCCGGGAGGAGGCAGAAATCTTTAATAAATAAATAAATAAAAAAGAAAACGTTAAGCCCACCAGAACACCTATTCCCTCAATTATTTAAGTTGCTCAAAATCACATTTTTCAAAAACATTTCGTTATGGGCACTAATAACACAGCTTTGAAACAAAAGTCCCACCACTTCACTCACTGAACACACGGGACTAAACATACTCCATGACTGGCCATGTCTGCCAAACATAATGACCAGTCAAGTGTAAGGCTGCCTGCACCCCGGGATCTGAGCTTTCTCCCATCATAAAAGGATTATAAGGTATTTAGCTCCCACCACTACTATTGGAAGCAGATTGGCTCTCCCACCACAGAAGCCATTTTAGGGACAGCCAAGAGGCAGTGGGATTTATATTGATCGCTTGTTTCAAAGGCTGTGACTTTGATCTGGGGATAATGTGGTATGTTTGAAAGAGAAATAAGCCTTTTGTCTAAGCTGGGGAACAAAGGACAGGACCCAGCAGTCGGAAGCATGGGTTTATTTTCCTAAGGCAACCCCACAAATTCAGCATCAGTTCAAGAAGAAACAAAGAAGGGGCTTCAGGGAGGCACGCAGCTGTTGGGTGCTCATTAAAAATGAGAGGATGGAGAGGAGAGAGGGGGCAGATGGGAGAGGAAGAAAAGAAAGAAGAAAAATATAGAAATGAAGGGGAAGAAGAAAGAAAGGAAGAAAAGGAGAAAGGAAAAACAGGAACAAGAATGGGTATCGAAAGGAAAGAGGAGGGGCGGCAAGGTGAGAGAAGGAAGGGAAGGGAGAAAGGCTGGCTCTGGGTATAGGCCTAGGTCCTGCTTATGGTGTGAAAGAGGCGGCCCTTTCTCATTGCTAGTCAGTTCCAGGGACATGAGAACCTGCTTCTCCTAGCCACAGCTCCTTCCCTCAACCAGGGCCTTACTGGACTCTCTGAAGGTCCAGGCAACCTTTAGACGGTCCTGCAGTTCCAGGAGGTCTTAATAGAATGTGAAGCAGGACACTTCAGGAGCTGCTACCCACCTCCCTCCCTCCCTCTCTTCCTCCATCTCTCTCTTCCTCCTTCCCTCCCTCCCTCCCTCCCTCCCTCCCTCCCTCCCTCCCTCCCTCCCTCCCCCCCCTCCCCCCCTCCCTCCCTCCCTCCCTCCCTCCCTCCTTCCCTCCCTCCCCTTTTTCTCCCTTCCTCTTCTTCCTTTCTCTCTCCCTCTCTTCTCTCATGAGACAGGCTGGGCTAGCTGGTCACTGAGCATCCAAGGGCCTCCCAGGGTCTGCTTCTTCACCTTTGGGACCGCAAGCAGCACCACCTTACCTTTGTGTGTGTGTGGATTCTGGGGCCTGAACTCTGGTCCTTGGGCTTGTAAGACAAGTCCTTTAAGCAGAGCTATCTCCCCAGTCCACAGCTTTGGTTTTAATGCTAACAATTTGCAGCGATTGTCTAGAACTTTACAACATGTTAACTAGAAATTTGTAATGGAGTTTAAAATGCAGCACACAGCTCTCGACCGGATTAAGCAGAACCAGAGGAAAAACTGAATGTCTTTATTCACTTTGTACTGTCTTTACAACACACTTCAGTTTCAACTTTGACTCTGGGTGAAGGACTGTGTTCTGTGGATTTTAAGGTGGCATAATTTTATCAAACATCTCTTGAAAGGCAATAAACCTACACACACGCACACACACACGTGCGCGCACACACACACGCGCGCACACGCACACACACACACGCACACGCGCGCGCGCACACACACACACACACACGCACGCACGCACGCGCACGCACACAGTCCCGACACTCTCCTCATGTCTTCTTTCCCCAGCCCACCTGATCTATCCCAAGCACAGACCAGGCAGGAACATTTTCACAGCACCGGCCACTGGGCAGACATTCAAGGCTCTGCGTGGAAGCTTAGAAGAACAGGTTTCTTGACCTGCTTCAGTGGACTAGCACAGCCGGCTCTTTAGGCAGAATGATGAGTGTAAAGTCAAGTGACCTGGTGTGTCATTTGGGTGCTGGATATGCCCTGGAGGCTTATATACTGAGGGCTTGGTCACCAGTCTACAGTGGGAGTAGAAGGGGACACTGGGAGCCCCAGTGGCTGTCCTGTTACTCTCTGTGCTGGCTGCCCACCACAAGGCCACCACCTCTTTGTCACATGTTGCTACAATGTACTTTGAGGCCAAAGGTTCAAAGCAACAGGGCATATTTCCATATACTGAAACTACACAGTTCATTTTACATATAGCATAAAATAAAACTTCAGAATAAATTAAAATTTCCCTTTTTTAAAATTGATTCTCCCAGGTCTTTTGTAACAATAACTAAAAGGTGACTAACATACCTGGGTTTAGTTTTTTTTTTTTTTTTTTTTGGTTTTTTCGAGACAGGGTTTCTCTGTGGTTTTGGAGCCTGTCCTGGAACTAGCTCTTGTAGACCAGGCTGGTCTCAAACTCACAGAGATCCGCCTGCCTCTGCCTCCCAAGTGCTGGGATTAAAGGCGTGCGCCACCACCGCCCGGCATGGGTTTAGTTTTTTGATTTCCCTTAAGAACACTGTGAATAAATTGATTCAACCTTATGAAAATTTTAAGGCCAGAAAATCTACCTAGATGTGCAGAATGCACATACAATACTTAGGATTTACTCAGGAAAGCAAAGTTTGCTTAACGTTAAAATTCTAGGACTGGGCAGATGCTTGGGACTTAGGCACTTGTCACAGAAGCATGAAGACAAGTTCAGGTCCCAGAGCTCACAGAAATGCCTGGTGGGCATGGTGACCAACCTGTAATCCCAGCCTCACACAGTGGACACGTGGGATCTCCTGAGCAAGTTGGATAGCGAGACTAGCCATGTTGACAAGCTCTGAGTTTGACTGACAGATCCTGGCTCATCGAATAAAGTGTAAGAGCCATTAAAGATAAGGGTGATTTTTGACATAAATTTTGGGCCTCCACATGGATGCACACTCATGGGCATGCATATATATATATATATATATATATATATATATATATATACACACACACACACACACACAGACATGTACAGACATGAAAAATGGAATAATAAAAAACTTCAAAAATTCCATTAATATAATTTACTACATTAACTTGCAAACATCTCCAGAGATACAGAGGAAGTATTTCACAAAGTTTAACACCCATTCACAAAAAATAAGAAAGAAATAAACACACTTTTCAGCAACCTAGCAGTACAGAAAATCTCTTGTGATCTCTTAAACAGTATCAATAGAAACTCTAGTAGACAATTTACTTTTTAATAAAATGCTAATACATCCCTCTCCATATGTGAGTACCCAAACGCAGAAGTCTGCTTCCACCACTTCCGCTGAGCTTTGTACCTGATACCTCTCCTCCGGAACATCAAGACAAAGGGATCAGATGCATAAACATTGAAATGAACAGAAGGCTGATTCTTCAACATGAAAATTGCACAACCCCCCCCCCACACACACATCAGTCTTAATGGGTTAACAGAACACTAATACAAATGATATTTAAGCTAGTGAAAATCCACAAAACAAGGTCAATGCTTTTTAAGAATATATACATCTAAACATTGTTAAAGACCTAGAAAACAAGAAAATTAAAACGTAATCTATAAAAGCATAAAAATATAAAATAATTATAAATAAATTTAACGAAAAATGAACAAAACCTCTGCTCTGTAAAGCAAATAATATTTCTGAAAGAACTTAAGGAATGTAAGATTCATGAACAGGAAGACTGAGTGTCCAGGTTTTACTTAAATCATGAAGAATCACTGAGGGGGCTGGTGAGATGACTCAGAGGTTAAGAGCATTTATTGCTCTTTACAGGGTACCTGTATTTGGTTTCCATCATCCACATGGTAGCTCACAACTGTCTATAACTCCAGCTCCTGGGACTATAGCACCCTCTTCTTCTGGTCTCCATGGACACTACACACAGGTGATAAACATACACACGTGCAGGCAAAACACTCTCACACATGAAATAGAATAAATACATATTGTAAAAAGTGTTGCTGAGGATGGGGATGTAACTGAGTGGTAGAGTTCTTTTCTACCACATGCAAGGCTCTGCCCAACAAAAGAATGGATAAAGAAAATTTATACAATGGAGTATTACTCAGATCTTAAAAAATGACATCATGAAATTTGCAGGCAAATGGGTAAAACTAGAAAAAGTATTCTGAGTGGAGTGAAGTAACCCAGACCCTGAAAGATAATTACGGTATGTATTTACCTATATCTGGATATTAAGCCATTAAATAAATGCTAACCAAGCTACATTATGTAGATCCAAAGATGTTAGGAATAGAGAAAGTGACTTGGGGAAGCACTTGGGGATCTCTCTTGGAGGGGGAAATAGAATAGATTTTTTTTGGTTGGATGAGAGATAGGACTGAAGGAGGGAATGAGGGTAGAAAAAGAAAAAAGTTAGTTCCATTTTTTTTTACAGTGAAGTAAGAGAAAAAATTGAGAAGAAGGTCTTGGGCTGGCAAAAAATATTCTCAAGTCCTTTATTTTACAAAAGAATTCATAGAAATGTACAAGAAATGCTACAACTCAACAAGAAAGACAATTTTTTAAAATTTATTTCTTAAAGATTTCTGCCTCCTCCCCGCCACCGCCTCCCATTTTCCTCCCCCTCCCTCGATCAAGTCCCCCTCCCTCGTCAGCCCTAAGAGCAATCAGGGTTCCCTGCCCTGTGTGAAGACCAAGGACCACCCACCTTCATCCAGGTTTAGTAAGGTGAGCATCCAAACTGCCTAGGCTCCCACAAAGCCAGTATGTGCAGTAAGAAAGACAATTTAACTAAACAAAGAGACGTTAACAACAACAACAACAACAAAAAGGCCCAGGTTATATGCTTCACAAATATTTGTGCAAAACCATAAACACATGATATGTACTCTGTGTCAGAAATATGCAGAGTGAATGAAGCCAGACACAAGAGTCTAATACCTGTGATTAGATTCATGTGAAATTCAGGTTGACCTCTGCAGCACAGATTCTAATTGGTCTTAATAATAAAAACCTGGAGTCAAATATCAGGGTAAATGCTCAAAGATCAGAGAAGTAAAAGAGCCAGCTGCTAGATAGACTTTTTTTTTAACCTCTACTGAATCCTCAGACTGAAGGAGGCAAGATCCTATCTCCATGAATGCTCAGACTAAATACCTTGACCTCCTGTCTCCTTGAGCCTTATATTCCCCTCTCCATCCAACCATATCCCTTCCTGTCTTCACCTCCCTAGTGTTGGGATTAAAGGCTTGTGACTCCCAAGTAATAGGATTAAGGTGTGAACCACCACCACCACCTGGCTCTGTTACTCTTTGAGGCCGACTCAATCTAGTGTAGCCCAGGGTGGCCTTGAACTCACGGAGATTTGTCTGCCTCTGCATCCTGAGTGCTGGGGTTAAAGTTGTGTGCCAGCACTGTCTGGCCTCTACAGCTAAAGAGTGGCTTAGCTCTGCACTCTGATCTCTATTTGTTCAATCACAAACAAAATATCAGCACAGAACTCTGTTCCTGCTATTTACCAATTCCTGTGTTTACCTAATGTGACTGTACTTCAGATATGGAGGTCGTTTTGTCATCAGCATGAACCCTAATCCAACATGACTAGTATCCGTAGAAGAAGGGAATAGTGCTAGGTATGGTGATTTGCTGTGGAATAATCCTTTTATACATCATGAAGATGTATTGCTCTCATTATTAGTAAAAAAAAAAAAAAACAACTGGCTGATGGCTAGGCAGGATTTTGGCAGAGAGAATGCTGGGAAGAAGGGTGAAATCAGAGAAGACACTGTAAGATGCAGAGCGAGCAGGATTGGAAGGACATACATGAGGTAAATGAGAGCCAGGACGGCATATAGATTAATAGGAATTGGGTTAATTTATGTTGTAAGAGCTAAAAAGCAGCCTAAGCTATCAGCCAAGCATTTATATTAATAATAAGTCTCAGTGCGATTATCTGGGAATTGGGTGATGGGACAGAAAAGTCTAGCTATAGTGACTCATACCTGTTCATATGCATTCAGCAGGTAGGAGGGTTAGGCAGGAGAATCACTGTCTTCCATTCTGCTAGCCAACAGTGCAGAACAAGACTTTGTCTCTAGAAACAAAAACAAGAGCCAGTGAGATGGCTCAGTGGGTAAAAGTGCTTGCAACCAACTCTGAGTTCTGTGAGTTTTATTCTTAGAAGGAGAGAACAAAGCCCAAAGTTATCCTCTGACATTCATACATGTTCTCTCTCTCTCTCTCTCTCTCTCTCTCTCTCTCTCTCTCTCTCTCACACACACACACACACACACACACATACACACACACGCACACATGCACACACACGCACATAAAGGAAAAGAAAAGAAAGACAAGAGATCAGGGCTGCAAGTGTAGTGATATTTTGTATATTCAGACAAGCTTTATTTGTTAGCTCACAAACAAAAAATATCACTACATGCAAAGACACAGAAGGACAACATTTTGAGGACAAAGAAAATAGACAACTGTTTACAAGAAGAAAGATCAGACTGAAGAAATGAAGCTTCTAGACTCTTAGATCTTGGACTTTCAACCTCCAGAATTGTGAGATGACAAAATATTATTGTGTAGTTTATCCCATCTGTTGTTTTTTTATAATATTTCTTTTGTGGGAGAGCTTTGAAGTTTCAGAAGTTCAAACTAGGCCCATTGGTTCACTTTCTCTTCCTGCTGCCTTTGGATCAGATGTAGAACCCTTGGCTCCTTCTTCAGCACCATGCCTGCCTATGTACTACCATGCTCCCCACCATGCAATAATGAACCAAATCTTTGAACTGTAAGCCAGACCCAATTACACGTTTTCCTTAATAAGAGTTGCCATGGTCATGATGTCTCATCACAGCAATAAATCTAAGATGAGGAACAGTCTATTTTTTGTGAATTATGGCTTAATTTCAAGCATGAAAACAATTTAGATGCATTTAAGTTCTAATGTTTTGAACAGGACGATGTTAACAGAACGTATAGGGTTGTTGGTTAGAGAAAATGAGTTGGCGCCTGTGTAGTGTCTTGCACAATGCTAGGCATACAGGAAGCTTTCAGCATAGCTCAGTCAGAACCAGGCTTTTGTTTCCTTGAGGTATTTCCTTTCTCTAAGTTTCATGAGCAATTTCAATGGTGCCAGCCAGACTACTTTGTTCTTTTGTCCATGTCTCTATCCTGTACTGCAGCCTCTTTGTCCCTTTTCCCTTTTTCTAGGAATGATCCTCACATATCATCTTCTAGTGGCATTTCAATTGTAGTTTAATAAATAAAGACTGCTTGAAGATCTGAGAGTAAAACAGTCTCACTGGTCAGCCTTATAGACCAGGTTATGGCAACACACACCTTTAATCCTAGTAGCCACACTAGTTGTCATAGAACTGGGTGGTGCATGCCTTTAATCCCAGCCTGAGAGAGGAATATAAAGATGGGTGGGGCGGGGTGGGGGAAGACAGCTCTCAGACACAGTCTCATTCTGAGATTCTGGGAGGCAGGATCGCCATTTCAGACTGAGGTCGAGGTAAGAGCCAGTGACTGGCTGTTTTGCTTTTCGAATCTTCAGGTTGAACCCCAATTTCTGACTCTGAGTTTTTATTAATCATGCTTCACCAGCTCACCTGCCAGACTCTAATTCTATCCTTGAAAGAATTTCACATGTTCCCCTGATGGCCAACAGCCCTTTTTCAACTCTAATGTTACTCTGGAAAATGTCCCCAAGAAGAGAAGGCAGTCAAGGTGACATCTGCTAGTCTTGCTCACAGTTGCTTTTTTTTTTGCTAGAAAACAAATAAATAAACAAACAAACTCTTTTCCTACCTAGGCTCATATTGCCCTCCCTCCAAAACCTGAATATATGAGCCGATGTGAGACTCCATACCTCGGAGTCAGTCACTGAGAGGACCATTTGCTTTCTACCTTCCACCATAGGGTTTCTGGCCCAACATTCAGCTTCCAGTGTTTGTTCACCGTGATAAAAGTAAAACCCACAGAAGCTTCCTTATCAGCAGCGCACAATCACAGCAGGTTCTGTCCCTGTTCAGGTGGCTTTCTTTCTTTGGACCATCCTCAAAGCACTGAAAACTTGGCGTCATCCATATAGGTGAGAGGCTAAGAGGTGTAGACATTGTCAGAGGTGTGACAGCAGCTAGAAATCACGGGGCTGGCACAGGTCATGACATGACTGCCAATCTCAGCCCACCCGTGCCAAAACACCTTCCTTACTTCCTGCTTGACAACATAGATCTAGCTACTTTTCCTAGTGTCCCAGAAGTTTGGCTTTCTTTACCTCTACAATACCACGTTGTTTGCCATACAGTGTGTCTTCTCCTTCTGTTCTTGCTGTCCCACCTGAGGCACAGTATCTTTGTGAAGGGGTTGGGGTTGGTTTGGGAGTCAATGATACCCATGCAGAGAGGAACAGCAGGAAGAGAGTTGTTCAGGAAGGTCAAGCTGGCAACTAAAGGAGAAGGAAGCAGAGAGAGTATATGTAGTCTGAAATTTCTGTCCTGCCTGGTTCCACAGTCATTCATTTCCAAAGAAACACACAGAGGCTTATATTAATTGTAAACTGTTTGGCCTATTATCTCAGGCTTATTATTAACTAGCTCTTAAAACTTAAACTAATTCATCAGTCTTATCTGTGTTTAGCCATGTGGCTTAGTACCTTTTCTCAGTGTAACATTTTCATCTTGTTTCCTCTGTGTCTGGGTGACAGCTGCAAACTGAGCCTTTCCTCTTCCCAGAATTCTTCTAGTCTGATTATCTTCTTGCCTGGCTACTGGCCAATCAGCTTTTTATTAAGCCAATATGAGTTAAAAAATCTTTATGGCATACAAGGGCATTATCCCACAGCACATATACATTTGTTGGGCCCTAAAGGAGACAAGAATCTTGGAGACTTCCACATTAGTCAGGAGGGACATAGGTCTTGAGTAATTTTGAACTTTAAAATGAAGAATCATGGCATGTGGAGCCATGTAATGTAATGGCCTTGAAATGATGAAGGCTATGGATGGAAAAGCAGCTTGAATAGGTGAGGATGGGGTGAGAAAGGAGAGAGTAGGGCAGCTATGGAGAAATTGTCTGAATGTGTATGCACACATGCACGCACACACGCACTGGCACACACATACACACACACAGAGATTAAAGCAACATGGCTCCAGCCCAGGTTGGTGAGACTCTTCTGGAGTTCTAGGTAGGTCTGTGCTGACCTCCCTTAGTCCGTTTTCAGGCTGAAGAGGAGAAATCAGTGCAGAGACTGAGCTGCTAGGGCCTGAGCTAGAGAAGCCAAAGGATGACTCAACAACACTAAACCCCGGAAAGGTCACTCTCTCACTCTCCAACTGTGGTGACCAGCTGTCCTCTGACTGCCGTGACTTGCCAATGAGGGTTTGACTCAAGGCAATGAGGGTTTGACTCAAGGCAATCCGTGACTCATTTTAGAAAGCTCTTTTGCAGGACTGACCTCAAGCCAATTTACTCACACCCAAGTGAGCTCCAAAAAAGGTCTTCAGGAAGCAGAGCTTGTAGTTGTGAACAAGCAGCATGAGAAATACAATGATGCACACACACACACACACACACGCACACGCCAATCCCCACAGAGTACTTAGAAATGAGGAACTTTGGAGGTGATACATCTTCACTTAACTCATGCAAGTAAGCTTTTTACTTATAGAATGCCCAATAATATGGGGAATCTTTTTATAATATTTTTATTTGTGTGTGTGCATACATATTAATGTACACGTATGTGATATTTGTAAGACGACATCAAGTGTCCTGCTCCATCATTCTTCCTCTCTATTCTCCTGGGATACCTTTTAATTGAACCTGCAGCATGCCAGATTTATTTTTAATTTTTTGTTTGGCCAGGCTTGCTGAATAGAGAACCACCCAATCCTCTTGCTTGCCCCTCATCTCCTAGTCCTGTGGTTACAGGTATATATAATCATCCTGGCGTTTAGGTTGGTATTGAGGCTCTCAGTGCAAGTCCATAATTGGGCCATCTTCCAAGGCTCAATACAGGGAGTTTTTACTGAGTATCTGTGAGCCCCTTATATGCCCCTGAATCTTCTGAATTTGCAGGAATAATCCCATGTCTATGCAAGAATAACTACTACTACAAGGGGTTTACACCCATGTATATACAAATATCTAACAGCTCCACTACAGTTGGGAATTGATAGTGTTTTCAATACCCCAAATGTTCCCCCAAACTAGCAACGGAAGGTGTAGTCAGTGTCGGCCCAACAATGTCAGCCCTTTCCTCCGAGTCAACAGTGCTGTGGCCACGGCTGATATTTAATTTTTAAAACCGTATTTATTTTTATTTTGTATGTGTGAGTGTTTTGCCTGCGCATATGCAAGTATACTACATACATGTCTGGTACACGTGGAGGCCATAAGAGGGTGCTGAATCCCTTGCAGCTGGAGTTACAGATTATTGTAAGTGACCATGTGGGTGATGGGGACAAAACCTGAGTCCTTGGCAAGAGCATACAGTCTAGTTTAATTGGTGACCTCGTGTCCTGGGGAGAAGCCCTGCCACTTAAAGATAAGGTAAGAGCAAACCCTGATCTCCACATGCACAGGTTCAGATGTATATGAGCTACCACCACACACATGCACACATGCAAACACCCCCCCCACACACACACATGAACATGCACACCTCCCCACACACAAATAAACAGTGCAGAGAAGAATATTTTGGAGCCACACTAGAAATATGCTTTATTTTGAATCATAAATTTCATTTCTAGAAATTTCTCCTTTGTGAGTAGCTTTGTTATTGGTATTTATATTATGCTGCTGTTTATGGAAAAAAACCTGAAACCATCTAAGCACCAATTGCACAAGAGGTTGGTAAAATTGGCTGTGCTGGTCTGTGCAGAAGGAGGCTGGCTAACCTACATCCAGAGAAATGAGGAAAATGCTATTTTATCGTGTGCTTAGGGACAAGAGATCATGAAACTATCACTGAAAACTCCTGTTCCTGAGTGCGGCCAAGCACAGCACAGTGAAAAGATAAAGCTGCTTTAATGAACCGAAGGCGAGACCTTTAGGAGAAGCTGCGGCCGACTCTCATAGTGGACGTTGACTCCGGCTGGGCTGAGTCACACAGTTTACTTCCCCCTTTCAGGGAAGTGCAGAGGGTGCGAGGTCCTTGTGCTTACAAGCAGCACTAGGGAGCCAGAAACGTTAAACATACAGGCTTCTCTGTTCATTGGAAGAGATTTATGTTTGTTTCTGTCTGGAAAGCTGGGATGGATGCAGTTAATAACCTGGTGATCATTGTTGTCTGTAGGGCCAAGCCTCACTTGAATCCCCCAGACTATATGTTTATCCTGGATTCTTCTCATGCTCCTGAGCATTGCTTCTCGGCCAGTAGAAGCGATTCTTATGGAAGAGGTCAGATGTCCATTACAAAAGAGTTTCAGTGTAGTGATACCTTAAGCTCTGTTATGATAATTGTCCTGCAAAAAAATTTTTTCAAGGCCGTACTGGGCTTAAATAAGTAAAAATTAAACTGCTTAAGGCCAGATTCTAGAAGTTTGAACTGACATCAGCTGACTAAGCTGCAATGAACCAGGTTTCCTTCTCGCCTGGCTTAGATTGTTACTTTGCCAGCTGTGGCGCTTGCAGAGAATCTCACAAGAAACGGCGTACAGCCTCCTCATCTTCTGGATGCCGTTTGTATTGCACACACCTGACATGCATCCACTGGATCAAGCATAAAGGTGGTAAGGTTGATGCTGCTACCCAGGATTCCTGGGATGGGCATGGGAAGACAGCCAGGACATGACACAAGGAACACAGGCGCCGTGTGTGCAGTATCCAAGGACGCCAGAAGAGGGCATCAGATCCTCTTGAACTGGAGTTACAGACCATTGTGAGCTGACATGTCGGGACTGGGAACCAAATCCGGTCCCCACAAGAGAACCAAACCCATGCGCTCTGAACTGCTGAGCATTGCTCCAGCCCCTCAAATGACTTCTTAGCTCAGCTCATGCTAACAGTGAAGTTTGGCCCTGGTCTTTTATCTGACTTCTGTTCCCCTTTTCTCCCCTATGAGGATGATTAAAATACGCAACAGAGGGCCAGACTTGACAGTCCAAGCACTGTGTTCATGTTTTCATAAGCATTGCAGTACCTCCTCCCTCCCTCCACACTTGTCTTATTTCTTCAGTTTTAGGAATCAATTTCTCTATCTTTCTCTCTCTCTCTCTTCCCCACACGTATCCTGGAATCAATGTGTCAGATCCTAGTTAGCAGCAGCAACTCCATTTTGTCGCAGTCTGTCATTCTGTCCTGAGCGGCTACTCACAAGTTCCTGAGGTTAGGCTACAGTTCCCAGACCCCTCACACAGGTGTACAGGGCAAACATTCCTGCCCTTCTGATTGGCCGAGAGTGAGTCACATGGACAGTTCCCAGCCGCTTCTCCGTGTATGACTTTATGATCGGATGGGACTCAGGAGCTGTCTCTTTGTGGTTTTCCCCCTTTAAAACTGGCTACTGCCCCTGTCGCGAAGATGCGGTCTGGAGTCTGAACCCTACCCCCTCCCGGACAGCAATTTTTCTAGATAAATTTTTGGCCCTCAAACCTGGTCTTTTGTGGTGAATTTTTCCTGGATTCTCAGACCCTAACAAATGTTGGACCTGGTTTTTGAAATACAAATTATCAATTGAAAAGACAATCTCACTCTCCAGCCTCCCGCCTTACTTCAATTTCTGTCTTCAATAATTACAGATTTAGGGCTGGTGTGTCAGCTCAGTCGGTGAAGCATTTGCCTTGTAAGCATGTGAACCTGGACTCAGTCCCAGAATCCAAATTTGAAAAAAAAAAAAAAAAAAAAAAAAAACAACAAGGTGTCAGAGATACGGGCTATAGCACTCTTGTAATCCAATGCTGGGGAGGTAGAAGCAGGGGCTCACTGGAGGGCTTATTTGGTGATTCCCGCCCCCCCCCCCCAACAATTGTGTGACAAAACATTTTCTGGGGAGACATAATACATGTGTCTACACACCCCAGATAGACAACTCACAACAGACCACAGTCCAACTTGGTGAATCAATGAGTTTCATTGGGATCACTTCTATGAATATTGGTGAGGGGTTACTTACAGGAGCAGAAAACAGCAATCTCAACAAGGACTATTTTAGCACAGGCTGAAAACTCACACAACCTTGGAAACTAAAGCACACTGTACAGCTTGCGGGCAGCTCAACAGGTTGGAGGGTGTCCTTTCCCAGAGACTGGGTCTAGACTTCTTCTGGGCAGCTGGTCCAGCCTCAGAGTCTCCTTTGCAGCCCAGCTTCCTTCTGTCTAAGGGGGGGAATACAGGCTTTTACTGTTTACCTTGGCACCGAGGGTATTAGTAAATCTGGTCAGTTTCTTTTCTTCCTGCGAGATGGAATGTTTCAATCTCTGAGGAAGCTGCTAGATGAGAGAGAGAGAGAGAGAGAGAGAGAGAGAGAGAGAGAGAGAGAGAGAGAGAGAGATTAGGTATTCTTTTAAAGTATTTACTTACTTATTTGTGAGTACTTCCATAAGTGAGTACTTCCATAAATTGATGTACACTATGTACATACAGTCTTTGGAGGCCAGAAGAGGGTATCAGATCTTCCAGAACTGGGTTTATGGACATCTATGAACTGACATGTGGGGCTGGGAACCAGACTCAGATTCCTACAAGAGCAGCAATTGCTATTTACTGTTGAGCCAACTCTCTGGTCTCAGGCTGAAGTATTGTTGAGGCTACGTCTAATCTAATATGCTGCCTCTGCCTACTGCGTCAGTCTTTTAGTCTCTGTCTCCCCTTCTATCACTTTTTATACACACACACATTCACACACACACACACTCACACACACACTCACACACACACTCACACACTCATGCACACCCCATTTTAAGCCTCAATGATCCCCTGGTAGATTAAGCACCCAGATTACTGACTATGAAACTTGAAATTTTAGCTTAGGGAGGCTGATGTTTAAGATAAGAGAGACATTAGGGATGCTGGGTTACATTAGGGGCTATTATTATCAATATTATTATCATTATTTGCCACAAGTAGGTCAAATTTTAGTTGAAGGAAAATCATCAAAAATTGTTATTTAAAAATGAGAAAGAGGAAAACCAATTGGTACTGCCGACATATGCCACCCATTTTTGATGAACAGACAAGGATGGTTTGTATCCTAACTTGCTTCTCTGCTGCTGTGATAAGGCACTGACCACAAGCAACTTGGGAAAGAATGGATTATTTCCTCTCATAGCTTACAGCCCATTGCTGAGAGAAGCCAGGGCAGGAGCTCGAGGTAGGGATTGGAGGCAGGAACTGAAGCAGAAGCCATGGAGGAGTGTTCTTTACTGGCTTGCTCCCTATGGCTTGTTTAGTCTGCTTTCTTCTACAACTCAGGACAACAAACCCAAGGGTAGCACTACCCCCCCATTAATTATTAATCAAGAAAATGCCCCGCAGACATGCCCACAGGCCATCTGATGGAGATAACTCTGTTATGGGTATTTGTACACTCTGTAAAGATGTATTGCTGTGACTGGTGTAAGAAAAAGCTGAGCAGTCAACAACCAGGTAGGAGGTATAGATGGTACTTTCAGGCAGAGAACTCTGAGAAGAAGAAAGGTTACCAGCTAGATGTGGAGGAAGCAGGACATGCAGAAGGTAACAGCCATGAGCGGCATGGCAGGACATAGATGAACAGAAACGAGTTAATTTAAGTTATAAGAACTAGTTAGGAGCAAGCCTAAGCTATAGGCTGAGATTTCATAGTTAATAAGAAGTCCCTGTGTCATTATTTGGGAGCTGGCTGGTGGGGCAGAGAAAGACTCGTTACACACTTCCTCGATGGAGGTTTCTTTGTCTTAAGGTGGCTCAGTTTGCATCCAGTGGACAAAAAGTCCCAACCAGCACAGAAGATGCTCCTCAGGAGTGAGTTCTGATGAGCGCTGCTGACATTGGGTTCCACTGTTGGAGACACTGGTGCCCTTCTTCTCCGGGGCATATCTGACGGAGGCCAGTGAGGAGAGCGTTCTGCCCGAGGTCCACACTGCTCCAGCTGTGCCACCATTCGACACTAATCACCCACGGATTTTCTTGGCACCTGAGAAATCATAGCCCCGCGGAGCACGCTGTCCTCAGAATTGATCCTCCACAGTTTACTCGTTCTGCGCTCTTCCTTTCTTCTCCATTGTCTTTTTCCTAGTGTGGAAGGTGGCCCCATGCTTCTCCAGGAGTTGCCCTCATCCCAGGAAAGACTGTCCATTCCTTCACAAAGTCAGCGAGCCAATTCAAGCGCTCTATCCAAGGCTCTATCACACTGTAGGGAGGCTCTCAGCAAGGTGCCGGTTCACCTAGATGTCTGTTGGGGAAGGGCAGGCAGGTGGCCGGACAGTTTACTTGAGCTTGGGATGCGATCTCATGGGAAGGAAGGTATGTGTGGAAGCCGGGAGGGAGCCGCTCTGGGAGGCAAGGGGCAGCGCTGGTGAGCCCATCTCGTGCCTGCAGGAGGGAGGCGCACCCTTTCTCAAGCAGGTTGTTGTTTCAGACGCCCCACGCCACGTGGGAGGCAGCTCCCTTTGAGTCACCGAGCTGGGTTCGGTACCCGCTATTCTTATGAACCTGCCTTTTTACATGCTGTGGGGTTTAAGTACATTTTCTTTTCTTGTCCTCTCTAAATACAAAAATTCCCCAGATGTTTGCATTCAGGCTTAAATCTCATTCATTCTGATGTTTTCTCTAATACCCCTCAGGAATAAAATAATTTGTCTTGTGTGTTTTTCTGTGATTCAGAGAAACCCGGGGCTCGTTCTTTGCTTTGTTTTTCTTGTCACGGGAGAATTGAAAGCAGTAGCTTTTGCTCAATCAAATTGATTTTTGTTTTTTTAAAACAGGTTTTCAAAGAATGCCAGCTGGGGCCAAGGCTCTCCCCTAAACTCTTGCACTGTTTTTCTTCTCTCTCTGATGTTTTGAGATGGAGCCTGTTTTCTGAGTGTGTTTTCGTCTCTCCGTCTGCCCCTTCCTGGCCTTAAAGAATACCAAAGTCTGTGGGTCCAGGACAAGTGCCAGCAAGCCTGTTTATTCATCTGCCGGTCTCCTGCATGCCTGCTCTGCCTTGCTTTCCACAGTCAACTCGGGGCCCCAAGAGAACACTCAGACACAGACATCGCATGAGGAGCCATGTCAGAAACAGAGATGAACACTTTGTATCTTTCCACAATGTTGGCATTTCTTAAATAACAGTAATGTTACAAGCTGCCCACATTTCATTGGCTTAATGCACCAAGTACTCCTGTTTTTCTTGCTGCCTGTGGTTGTTGATAATCAAAAGTTCTTTGATGCCACTTATGGTGGTTTGAGTAAGAATCCCCATAGGCTTTGGATGCTGGGCCACCGGGGAGTGGAACGGTTTGAAAGGATTAGAAGGATTAAGAAGTGAGGCCTTGTTGGGGGAAGTATGTTACTGGGGTTAGGCTTTGAGGTTTTAAAAAACTCATGTCAGGCCCAGGTTCTCTCTTCTTCTCTGCCTATGGATCACAACTAAGCCACTGAAACTGTAAACAAGCCCCCAATTAAATGCTTTCTTTCAAAGAGAGTTGCTGTGGTCATGGTGTCTTTTCATAGCAATTAATCAGTGACTAAGACTCCCCTCTTGGTTCCTAACACTACTTCTCAGATCTTGGATTCCTCATCACATAATAAGTTACAGGATGGCGAAGAGGGAGTTAAGGAGGCTCCAGGATTCGCACAAGTCATTCTGAAGGCACAGGCAGAGGACTCATGAAGATCAGTTAAGTCTTCTGGGGGACCAAGGAAGTTTTAGGACCCAGGATGCAGAGCTGCTACAGTCACACCTGTCAGATGCAGGTATCTAATGCAGATTTTGGTTTTGTTTTTAGTTTACTTTTTTTCTTTGTTCGTTTCGCTTTTTGAGACAGGGTTTCTCCGTTAGCTTTGGAGCCTGTCCTGGAAATTGCTCTGTAGAACAGGTTAGCCTTAAACTCACAGAGATCTGCCTGCCTCAACCTCCCAAGTGCTGGGATTAAAGAGGAGTGTTACCATCAGCTGATTTAATTTACTTTTAAAAACAAATGTGTACATGTAAACAATCTGGAGCTTGGGGCTTGGAGACAATCTCACATGTGCACACAATCATGTATTTTGTATAAAAATGATCTTGATCTAGTTCCAGGACAGAAACCAAAAAAGCTACGGAGAAACCCTGTCTTGAAAAATCCAAAAAAATAAAAAATAAAAAAATAAGATATCTTGTTCACATTTACCCCTATTATTCCCTATTATTCTTCCTTGCCCCTTTTCTCTCTTCTGCTGAATCCCTTTTCTTTCTAGCTAGTCCAACTCCTACTTTTATGTCTATTTTTAATCATTGATTTTAACTAGAATTGACTGCATGGGTGGGGGTTGTGTACCAGAATTTGGGCAACTTGTCATTGGCTACATCATCGAGGAAACTGACATTCCCTCCCTTTGGAACTCAGTTACTATCAGCTGTTCCTCAGGGAGGGGAAGGGTTTCAGGAGTCCCACTTCCCTATGTGATGGAGTTTTGATGGGTCCAATCTTTTGCTGGTCTTGTATGCCAACTACAGCTGCTTTGAGTTCATTATTGCAATGGGAAAATCATATTAAAAGATAGCATTTCAAGGCACTCCTCCCCATCCTCTGGTTCTTACACTCTCTGTCCTCTGTTCTGTTCCCTGACATCAGAGGGAGTGACACAGATGTCCCTTGTAGGGATGAGTTCTCCGTGTTTGAAGTAGGCTGTATGTCATGGGCGGGTTGGGGTGGGGGTGGGAAATTGTGGCTGTGTTAAGCCCGAAGACATAGTTCTTTACCGTAACAATTTTCCCAGACAAAGATTACAGCAAGTGACAAGGTGACATATCCAGGCCTCTGCCGGGTCTCAGTCTTGGGGTGCTCCCAAGACTCTCAGGCGAGGAGGTTCACATCTGCCACTGCCGCTAGTATCGCAGGCCGCGTTTTTTCCGTTGTGACTTTGATCCAGTCACGGGTCTCCTCAGTCCTGATTTAATTTGGTCACTTCACGGGTGGGAAGATTCCATTCACATTGCGGATGAGAAGTCCTGGGAGGAAGCTGTGCCTGCAGAGACTGACTGATTCAAGCAGCAGTGCTGTGGAGAGATTGGCATGCTGCGGGTCCAAAGGCCAGTTACCTCATCTTGGGCTAGTTCTAGCCCCTTCGCACAGCCATTCCTTGCCTAACTCTATCGGAACTCACATCTTGTGACTAATAGAAACCTTTTGGAATCTATTACCTTAGCAGTCCACTAGCTTCCATGAAACAAAAAGCTAAGAATGTCATCTTAGGCCTACAGAAACGTTTTCTCCGTCTCTCCGTGCCTGCCTCTCCGATGCACTTTAAACTTGCTTTGATTTATGCCTGCCTTTGTTCTGTAGAACTATAAAAGCTTATGAAGACATCTCGCAATCGCAACAAATGATTCTAGTCTTTGGAAAGGATTATGGTATGTTCCTAACCTTATTAAATAAATTTAAAATATGCCATATAAATTGACATCTTTATAAAGTGTATGGCCATTCTAGTCGCTTTATTAGAACTTAGAAAAATTGTTTGAGGATGATTGGAAATGTTCCCAGAGAAAGACACTCAGAATATTTTGTCTGATGCCTTTTTATATTTTTTTCTCCCAAGTAAACAGACACCTTCAAAAACAATTCTACCGACTGTAGAGCTGCTTCATGATCATGGAAAGGTTTTTGCTGTAGCATTTTGCTGCTGTCAGATTTGCTGTGAGTAATGAAGATGGTATGGCTGCAAAGATCATCCTGAGAGCCCACCAGTTCCCCCCGCCGCCTCCCCTGTGCATGTAAGATGGCAGCCCCTGAGCAACACCTAAACGTGGCACGCCTCCTCCTTTATCACAGGTGTGTATGTGGTGTATATGTGTGGTGTGTGTGTGGTGTGTATGTGGTGTGTATGTGTGGTGTGTGTATGTATATGGTGTGTATGTGGTGTGTATGTGTGGTGTGTGTGTGTTGTATGTGGTGTGTGTGTGATGTGTGGTGAATCTGTTTTGGTGCATAGTGTGTGTATTGGTGTGGTGTGTGTGTGTGTGTGGTGTATGTGGTGTGTGTGTGATGTGTGGTGAATCTGTTTTGGTGCATAGTGTGTGTATTGGTGTGGTGTGTGTGGTATGCATGTGGTGTGTGTGGTATGTATGTGTGTGGTGTATATGTGGTGTGTGGTATGTATGGGTGTGGTGTATATGTGGTGTGTGGTATGTGCAGGTGGTGTGGTGTGTGTGTGTGATGGTATTGAAATGCATCTGCAACCATTGTAATCTTGTTTGTGAAGATTGTTTATGAGGTGCTTCAAAGCTCTTTGGTGATGGTCTCAGTTCACCATGGCTGCTGTCTGGGTCTGATTGTGATGATCAGCCTTCCTCAGGCAAGTGTGTTACAAGCGCGGAGTTGGTAGGACTGTGCACTACTGGCTGTGGGTGCCTAGAAAGACTAGAGAAAGACAGAAGAGCAGGGGGTGCTCTGTGTTCTTTGTTCACTTTTGATGGCTCGCTATCCAAAACTTGTGTTGTCTTGATGTTCAGAAGTGCGTGACATTCATCCCGACGTGTTTCCAAACATGACACTAGAAGCTATTTGGTCACAGGTTCTTCAAAATATTGCTCCTCTTAAAGGATTGAAATAGAATTATTCATACATCTTTATGGTTTGCATTATGATATGTGGGTATATATACCCATACATATATTATGTACAATAATCAAACCTGGGTGATAAGCATTTCCATCTCTTCAAAAATCGATTATGTTTATACATTGGGAATTTTGTTTTTTATATCTATCTTTAAATATATAAGACTGTTAAAGTTAATTGTCACCTCACCATTCTATATAAAACAAACAATAATACTTCTAAAAAGTAGAGAAGTTATTAGGTCTTAGTTCAACCAAGACTTTTTTAAAGTTTTAAATAGAAAACTAGTAGGCAAATATGTAGACAGATGGGAGGTAGACATATGATTCATTATTCTACCTGTATTTTCTTTTCCTCGAGTTATTTTACAGCTATTATTTTTAAAGATTTGTCTATTTGTGTGTGTGTGTGTCTGTGTGTGCGTTTGTGTTTTCACATAGGCATACAGTGCTCTCGGAGGCAAGAAGAGCCTCCTGAAGTTGGAGACATGGGTTATGGTCACTCAGTGTGGGTACTGGGAACAAACTCCAGATCCTTAGGAGAGTAGTGAGTACTCTTAAGCACACTCGTTTTTCACTTAGTCTTCAGAATGGCCTTGGGGAGTGACTCCCATGCTCTTGTTGTTAGTGTCATCAGAGCGGATATAAATCTCTTTATCCACTGTTCTGATACTCCCTAGTGAAGTTCCCTCACTTATCCTAGAAGGATGATGACGTAACTCACAGGAGCATTGATAAATATCCCCAAGGTCAAACAGTTGGGGTCTGAACTTAGGTACAAAGCTCATGTCTTAAGTCCTTAGTGGCCCAGAGTACCCAAACTGTTGTTTGATGGGCCTCTGAGACGTATCGATGCAGCGGGAGGAGGAGGTTTTGCACTCACAACAATGAGAGTGAGGTAAAGTCTCTGTCTTGAGTACCTTGGAGTTTGGGGTGATGCAAGGTCAAGGGGTCAGAAGGTTGGGTGAATAATAAGGAGAAGCATGTCTGCGGTCAGAGGTGACAAGAATTTCTTTTCTGAAGAAGAGAGAATCTGGGACATGAGATCAGTGAGGTGGACCTTCATTTTCTCCTAGTCTTGCCAAGACAAGGAGAGGTTAAGAGTCATAACAAATGCGAAACCACCCCAAGGGCCTGTGTGCTGGCTGTGGGTCTGTGGTTTTGTCAAGAGGCAGCAGAAGGGACACCAAGCTCCCAGTTCTCTTCCACTACTGCTATTTTTCGGCAGGTATGACTTTCTCAAGGCTGTGGATGGGATAGGAGGGAATTGAGCCTCTCAGAAGATGGAGGAGAGGTTACAGAATAGCTTTCTAGTTTGAAGACGGGCTGTCCCAGAGACCGGTGGAAACTCACAGCTCTGCTTACTGAGCCATGCTTGGTATACGGAATACGAGCGTTGGTGGACACCATTCTTCAAGCAGTCATTGAGTTGGTGGTCAAAAGTGGAAGAATCTGAAGGCTTGGGGCCCAAAGGCCCAGGGGAGGATTCTAGAAGCACAGACTGGGAACAGAGTGTATGATTTGTGAGTAGGAGTGGGCATGATTGGGAGAAACTGTCAGGAATGTTCTACGGACAAGTTGTAGTATGTGCCCCATGAGACACACCTGCCTGGGCACTTAGGCACATGAACCACAGGATGGGTTTGGAGCCGCATCATCTACTGACCAAAGCTGGAGACTTAAGTGGTGCAGATGAGGCAGCAGAAGCTGGCTTCATACAGAAGATTCAAGTTTGCTGTCTGAAAGGATGTGACATTCTAGGTCTTGCCTCTGCATGAGAAGGTCATTCCCCAAATACAGAAATTCTAGAAAATACTTGTAAGCAAAATGACTGATACACATGCTTTTATGTCCTGGGCTGTGACAGCAGATACCTTAAGCACACTGTGAAGATGACCACCGACAAATACATACATACATACATCTACTTTGTTGGGACAAGGAAGCAAATTTGCTCATCCCGCCCTCATGTCATCCTTCCTAGGTAAACTGTGGCAAGTCTGCTCAGCGGTGCCTCTGTAGCTCTTGAGAGAAGAAGAAAAGCCTCCATTGCCATCACGCCACACTTCTCTTCCCAAAAGAAATGACATAGACTATAGAGGGCTTCCTCTTCAGTGTGTGTCCTCTTCTGCAGTTAGATGTTTCCTGGTGTTCACATTTCATCACTGGCTACTTTGATTTAATTCCATCCATCCATCCATCCACCCATTCATCCATCCATCCATCCACCCGTCCGTCAGTCCATCCATCTATCCATCCATCCATCCATCCACCCACCCACCCATCCATCCATCCATCCATCCATCCATCCATCCATCCACCCACCCACCCACCCATCCACCCATCCATCCATCCACCCATCCATCCATCATTTATTTATGTGCTCATGGGCACATGTGTGTGTAAGAGAGAAAGAGAGACAGAGCGACAAAGAGAGTGTATGTGAGAGAGACAAAGAGAGGGAGAGACCACATAGATGACAGATGCACATATGTAGGCCAGAGAACGACGTTCAAGAGTTGGTTCTATATTTCTGCCTTGCCGAGGCAGAGTCTCTCATTCTTTCTGCTGTGTTACCTAGTCCAGACCAGCTGGTCCTGGAGCTTCCCTGAGATTCTGTCTCCATCTGCCATCTTATCAATACAGGTATTCACTGCCAAATCTGGCTTTCATGGGTTCTGGGGGGTAGAAGACAGTGAGGTCCAAGCTCTAATGTCAGGGAAGAAGATTTGCCATTGGAGACCAGAGGTTGAAAAGATTTTGAGGAGTTGTGGGCAGAAAAGATTTACTTTATTCGTCAGCAAACAGGCCGCTAGGCAAGCAGGCACCAGCAGACACACTCAGGCTGCAGACAGGGTAGGCATGGCCACATACAGACGAGTATATATGCTGCAAAGAGATAGGCACACAGCCCCATGGGCTGACACACACACAGGCTAGCAAAGGAAAAGGCAAAGACTCTCACCTCAAGGCCATATTTATACAGAATCACACAAAAGTGGGCATTCTGCCAAAAATAGTTATAGGACAGGTTACATCACCGCTTAGTAGCCATTTTGTGCTGGCTCACAGCCCCTTGGAAGTTCAGCATTAGCCATCTCGGCACATGTCAGATATCTGTATCAGCACCATGTTGACTAAACAAGTACGGCCTTCTGTTTCCTTCATACTCTGACCATCAGGTTTCTGCAGTGTGAAGTGGGTGCTTTACACACCGAGTCATCTCCCTGGCTCCATGCTTCTGTTCTTGCTGAGAGAGAGATAGCTTAAACAGTTTCTTTAGCGAAGCAAAGTGAAACACTAGTGCTCTGGAGAGAGACACCAGAGCAGGCTGACTCCAACATCCAGTGGGCTCGGTGTTAGGCATTTTAAAGAAGTTTTTATAAATGTTTGGTGGGATATTAATGGGGGTAAGGTCCTTCCCCCTCTGAAAAGATGATAACCAAGTCTCCCCTTTAGAAACATTTATTTTATGAATGAAAGACCCCAAAGGAGGGGCCACAGCCACATTGCAAGTTATATTATAATGAAGTTGGCATCTTTTGAGTGTGCAGGCCTTTTGTTAGAGTGTGTGTTTGTCATAACACCTGTATCTGATGGAGCTGGAGGACCCCAAGTGTAATGTCAGGATGTTTAAGCACGAAGGAGCCTTCTGTCCATCAGGAGACATGGGTACCACAATACAGCTGCAGCTTTCTTGGCTCCCTCACATCTGGCTCCCTGCTCAATCAGCAGGTGATGCTACCAAGACACAGCTTCAGCTTCCCTTGGTTATTTCCCAGATAACACCCTTTCCATTGAATCTTACCTCCAGAATCCCTGCCACCATGAGCTTAAAAATCCACAAACACTCCAGTCCCTTATATAAAATGGTGTATTACTTTTTATGTAATCTACATACGTCCTTTTGCACATATGCAGAAGGAGCTGCTTTTCGTCCCGTCCGGCTCCTGCATGACGTCTGACCTTTCTCCCAGCATTCTGTTCTGTTTATTCCACCTATCTAAATCCTGCCCTATCAAAAAGCCAAGGCAGTTTTCTTTATTAACCAATGAGAGTAACACATAGACAGATGACCCCCCTCCATCACACATATTAAATCTCTAGCAAATATACAATACCTAACACAATATTAGTGGTATATAAATAACTGTGCTGTATTGTTTAGGGAATAATGACAAGAAAAAGGTCTCTATGGGTTTAGGGCTAATGTGATCTTTAAAAATATAGATTTTAGCCATGGTTGCTTGAACTCACAGAAATGAAGGGCTATATAAGGATTAAAAGAAGAGCAGGGAGTACAGAAAAGGGTAAGTTCAGTGAAGCGAGGAACAAAAACCACAAACCATTGATCCAGTTACAAACAAGGGTATGGAGAGTCAGATACAGACAGATGGAAGCAGGCAGATATACAGACAGAAACATTTCATCTAGAAAGAGACATGTCAACACACATGCTCTTCAATAAAAAATAAATATGTCTGAAGTTTAGAGACTCAACCAAACCAGTAAGAAGCCCACACAATTTGAGGACTCATGCATTAACCAAGATAGGCAAAAGTAAGGGTCGTTAAGGTGCCCTGGGGAGAAAGGCAGTGAATGCATGGGAGATCCATTCAAGGGATGCCTTCCGTTCTTTACATATTACCATCTCAGGTTCTTGGTAATCAAAATGGTTCTTGTCCATTCTCAAAAGGACAGTTGTACATTGGTTTCAGGTCTTCATCTCCAAAATGAATCCTCTGCAGGGTCAGTGTAAGAATTAAATGAGATGATGATGAACCATCCAGGGCTTCGCATGCCTACAGGCTCCTTGCACATAGTCACTGCTTAATGGCGTGATTAAAATTCACAGTGTTATGGGGTTGAGTTTTTTTTAATGCCTATACAAAAGGAAATTTCTTAGAGTTGCAACTCTAAGAAATGCCGTAAGTTGCACAATTACAGAGTGGCAAAGCCATGTGTGGATCCAAGCTATTGGGCTCAGCAGCCATTTTGAGTTCCATGTCTGTGGTAGGCTGTTTCATTTGTAAATGCTCACCTAGTGCTTCTGAGTACATCTGTGTGTCTGCATGTGTGTGGTGGGGTCATGGCAATGCCCCTCTGTTTGTACTTTGAACATTGCTCAAACTATCATGATCTTTTTTTGTATTTGTCAGATTTATTTAGTTTTCTTTTTAAATTGTTTTTATTGCACTATACATTTTTCTCTGCTCTCCTCCCTTCCTCCCTTCTCCCTTTCCACCCTCCCCAGTGACCCCCACACTCCCAATTTATTTAGGAGATCTTGTCTTTTTCTCTTTTCAATTTAGATCCATGTATATCTCTCTTAGGGTCCTCTTTACTGTCTAGGTTCTCTGGGGTTGTGAATTGTAGGCTGTTTTTTTTCTTTACTTTATGTCTAAAAGGCACCTATGTGTGAATACATATTATATTTGCCTTTCTGGGTCTGGGTTACCTTGCTTAATATTTTTTTTCTAACACTGTCAAGAAGACAAAACAGCAACTTACAGCATGGGAAAAGATCTTTACCAACCCCACATCAGAGGACTGATCTCCAAAATATACAAAGAACTCAAGAAACTTGACATCAAAAGAACAAATAATCCAATAAAAACGTGGGACACGTACCTAAACAGAGAACTCTCAACAGACGAATCTCAAATGGCTGAGAGACCCTTAAGGAAATACTCAACATCCTTAACCATCAGAGAAATGCAAATCAAAACAACTTTGAGAGTCCATCTTATACCTGTCAGTGAAAGACCCCCAGTGCTGGGGAGACTCTCACTCAAGTCTCAGGATAACACGACCCCCTCCCCCCCAGTAACTCACGAGAGACCGTCCTTGCTGTAATCACAGGAGGCTTTAATGAAGAGATGAGATGGGAACCAGTGCACTGGGGCTGAGACTCATAACCTACGCAGGGGAAGAGTTCGACCCCGAGTGACCGGGAGAACCGATTTTTTAGGGAAGAAACCACAGCCCAGTGATCCAGAATTGGCAGGGAGTGTGTCACAGAAAATTCTGAAAATACCAGTGAAGATCACAAGGGGGCAACTCCCTGCCTCTCAGGACCACTCCCAAGGTCATAATCAGCTAGTTCCTAAAACACAGTACAATGACAATCACAAGGGAGAAACTCCCTGCTTCTCAAGATTACAACCTAACTTTATCTTCAGCTAAATCCTAGACTTTTCCTGCTTGGATTTTTGGCTATTTTCTTCCTGCTGGGGGTGGAGGTGGGGAACCTGGATTTATCCAGGGCTTTCTTTGGGGATACCCAGAGTTATCCAGGTCTTTCATCAGAATGATGAAGATCAAAAATGCAGATGACATCTTATGCTGGAGAAGTTGTGGGGTAAAGGGAGCACTTCTCCACTGTTGGTGGGAGTACCAATTTGTACAGCTGCTTTGGAAATCAGTTTGGTGATTTCCCAGAAAATAAGGAAACAACGTACCTCAAGATCTAGCAATACCACTTTTGGGTATATACCCAGAGGATGCTCAATCCATACCACAAGGACATGGTCTCAACTGTGTTCATAGCAGCATTATTCATAATAGCCAGAACCTGGAAACAACCTAGATGGCCCTAAACCAAAGAATGGATAAAGAAAATGTGGTACATTTACACAATGGAGTACTATACAACAGAAAAAATACTATAATATTTTTATTAAAGTTATCTAAGAGTTTCGGCACCACTTTTATTCTTACATTACAGTGCACATTAAGTTTCTAGTAACTTTTTATCTTGACCTCTCAGATTTAGTTGCCAAAATCCATCTTGCTTTTCACAGATAGGCATGAGTAGTTGGTCCTAAGTGCTTATAGAGAAGAGGAAAAGATGGATGGCCCAAGGGGCCAACAATCTATGAGCAGTTGCTACCACCAGGGATTAGAAATGACCACTGCCCCGTGCTGCAGATTTCATAAGATTGAGAAAGGTGGAGAAGTAGAACTCAGAAGTTAGTTAGTAACACCCTAGAAATAGGGATATAAGCAGAACAGTAAACGAGCCAGAAAGCAGAAGAACCCAGGGCTCATGACCCTTCCTTGGGAACCCTCCAGGGGTGCAGTGCAAGGTACCTTCCAAGCCTGAGGATGGCAGCCTTGGGTTCGTAACCGACTCCACATCTCTCAGCTGTTCCTTCATCCTTCATCACATCACCTGCTACTGTCAATAAGCAGAAATGGGATCATGATGGGGCCGGCTGGATGCTTGCAGTGACATTTGTGGGGCAGCGGAGTTAAAGATGACGTGTATCAGAGTGTGTTCAAAAAGCAACGCACCATGGAAAGGCTTTGCAGAGGCCAATGTCTCCTGCTGCTGCTTGTTATTGTCGGTCCTACAGTGTTCTTCAGCATCATAGCAGGCCCCTGGACCACATCTCCTTTGAGCTGTTTGATGATGACATTCTAAAGACTGCAGAAGGTTTTCATGCTCTGGGCACAGGAAAGAGGGGATTTGATTAGATGGGTTCATCCTTTCATAAGAATATTTCAAGATTCATGTGCCAGCCTGGTAACTTCATATACCTTAATGATACTGGCTGCAAGCCCATATGGGGTGGGGATTTGAGGATGTGAACTTCATCCTGAAGCATATCCTAGCATCTTATCCATGGCAAGTGCTGTGCCCACCACAAATGCTTCCCAGTTTTTCACCTGAGCTGCCTGACTATCTGGCTGGCAAGCACAGAGGGGGACTTTGGGGAGGAGTATCAAGGCCTGAGCATCTCTGGGGGACTCCTCAGAGCCCTTTGAGTCTAAGAATGGCAAAGTCAGCACCGCTGACCTGGGTGACTGTGATACTCATCCTTGCGTGCATCTTCACCATAGGACCCTCCATTCCACAGCACAGGGGAGCATGCTCCACCCCTTCCCTGCATCTTCACCATTGGACCATCTGTTATGTGGCGTAGGGAGCACACTCCACCCCTTCCCTGCATCTTCACCACTGGACCATCCATTCCACAGTCCAGCAGAGTGAGAGTGCACTGCCCACCTCCCCCACTCCCATCACCTTTGTGCTCTCCCTGCAGCTCTCTGGGTTCCATATTTTTCTTATTCCCCTGCAAGTTCAGCTGGATGACAGAGTTAGGTTTACTATTATGCGTACATCCCAGGCTAAGTACCTGTTTTTAAATGCTGTGGAAATAACATTTCTTTAATATGTACCCAGCTTGTGGGACTTACAGAGGAGGAACTGGAGGCCAGTTGCCATCTTCCTCCCTCTGTTTGTCTTTGTAAAGCAGCAGACAGACCCAATCCTGAGCCTCCAAGTACATCTCACTGTAGCGATAAACAAAAATATTTTGACAAGAACACACCTTTTTTCATTGTTTCCACAAATATGATTTTAGTGAAAATTACTTTGTGGTATAACATGATGGCCAAAGCAATGACCTGCCATATGTGGGTTCCTTTTACAACATAACGTGACATGTGTAAGATCTGATACAGATGTATATTTAAGCATCACCTCATCGCTGTAGTTTGCATTGTGCCGCTGCAACAGAATCCTGGAGAATGGATAATTTATAAGAAAAGAAATGTCTTTCTCTTAGGATAGCTCTGGAGGCTAGGAAGTCCAGGGCAAATGGGCTGCCATCTAGCAAGGTGTTTGTTGTCGCATTATCTCATGGTGGAAGGCAGAAGGGCAAGATAGCATGCACACAAGAGTGGAGGCAAGGGGTCCTGAGCTAGTTCTTCGCCAGAAACATCCTCTGGAGATAACTAAGCCACACACGTGGTGAGAGCATCATGCATTCACCTCTTAAGACTCCACCGCTGAGGGGGCTTGCATTGAGAAATAAGTTCCCAGTGCATGAGCGAGCTTGCAGGGCTGTTGAAATGGTACCATATATTTAAATTGACAGGAGCAGTTCTATCAATAGCGATCAAAATAAAAACTGTCAGAAACCTACTACGTCATGACTCAGCCATCTGCCTCATCCAGTCCTCATGGCAGCCTCACGATGAAGTAGTATTTTTATTTCATTTTGTAAGAGAAGGAACAAAAGCTCAATCTGTCCCCAGGGGTTTGCCCTTCACCCCCAGCCAAGTCTCTTTGTCATTCCTCAAGTGGCATCCAAATCCTGTTCTGCTGAACTAAACTCATGCTGACATTTCTTCCTCGGTTCCTTAAATAGAAACCCTGCATTCTTTAGCTCTTAAGCCTGTGACAATATGCCTTCCAGACACAAGTGTAAAGGACCTCCCTTGAGTGCCCTGCACCAGCTCCCTGGGTGTCTACACTGGCTGACATATTCAGGACCCTTGCCTGGGCGCCTCCTCCTGCGGACTATTCTCCCGCCTGCATATGAAATTTCCAAACAACCTTGAGCGACTTTGTTGTTGCTTGCTTGCTTGACTTACTGTTGTTTTCTCATCTGGTCTGTGAGAAGTGGGCAGACAAAGAACCTTGATGGGCCTGGCCCATGCCTGCACTAGACCCCTTCCCCATGGGCTTCAAGGTCTATTCAGACAGAGCCTTTTTGTTCTTCCCGTTCCATTTTATCCCCATTTCCCTTCTTAAACAGATTTCTATAGCCTTCCTAAAATTTAGGCCATTTTTTAAAAAAATGTCGTATGAGCCCTTCAGTGATCAAGGAAGACACTTTTTCTACTCAATCAAAAAGTCCAACATAAAATATTTCAAAATTTAGAAAGGTGTAACATAATCAGTTGGCTATTTACCAGTTTTATTTTTTTTAATATTTATTTATTTATTTATTATGTATACAATATTCTGTGTGTCTGCCTGCAGGCCGAAGAGGGCATCAGATCTCATTTTAGATGGTTGTGAGCCACCATGTGGTTGTTGGGAATTGAACTCAAGACCTTTGGAAGAGCAGGCAAAGCTCTTAACCACTGAGTCATCTCTCCAGCCCCTATTTACCAGTTTTACAAAGCCTTAACAATAGGTGATGTGTGTGTGTGCGTGCTTTAATTTTTAAAGTTTATTTTATGTGTATGGGTGTTTTCCCTACTTGTAGGTTTGTGTACTGTGTGTACCTGGTGTCCGAGGAGACCAGAGGAGGACATCAGATCTGGAACTGGAATTACAAATGGTTATGAGCCCCCATGAAGGTGCTGGGAATTGAACCCAAGATCCCTAGAAGAGCATCAAATCTTCTCAATGTAAGCCACATTTCCAGTGTTCTTTTTCCCTGTGGATTTTTTGCTTGGTTTCAGTGCTGAGCATCAAACCCAAGGCCTGCTGCATGCTAGATAAATGCTCTACCACAGAAGCCCATTGCCTTCAGATTTTCATTCTTTTGAAGAAGGAAAACACTCTGCATTAACTCCTGGTTCTGAGAATTGACCATTAAAATTAAACAGTGAGTGTGATTTTTATCCTCCTTATAGCAGCTATAAATCAAAGTAACTGCAGAGCCTTTGTAGATATAGGAGAAATCCTTTTTTGTTGAAGAATTAAATATGATTAAGTGGAGGTATAATGGAATTGCAAAAATGACATTTTTTAAACCGCCAATAAAATCATCAACCCGGGTAATGGGCATCAGTAATTGAAACTGATGCATGAGAGGCGGCTAGGATCCTGGCAGTCAGCTCACCTCTAATCTCAGCAGTCAGCTCACCTCTAATCTCAGCACTTTGGAGGTTGAGGCAGGAAGACTGATG
This sequence comes from Chionomys nivalis, assembly GCF_950005125.1. Taxonomy (NCBI): domain Eukaryota; kingdom Metazoa; phylum Chordata; class Mammalia; order Rodentia; family Cricetidae; genus Chionomys; species Chionomys nivalis. The sequence goes on from NC_080086.1 coordinate 24,835,511, forward strand.
TGAGTTTGAGGCCACCTTAGGCTACATAGTGAGTTCTGGACTAACCTGGGCTACATTGTGAGACCCTGTCAAAAACAAAGAACAGGGGAATGGAGAGATGGCTCCATGGTTAAGAGCACTCGCTGCTCTTACAGAGAACTGGAATTCAATTCCCGATACTTATGATGGACAGCTCACAGCTGCCTGTAAGTCCAGCTCCAGGAGCTCCAACACCTCCCGACCTCTGCAGGAACCTGCACGCCATGCACACATAAAGATATACACATATAAACATATACCGACACACATAAAGATATACACATATAAGCATACACCGACACACACATAAAGATATACACACATAAACATATACCGACACACACATAAAGATATACACATATAAACATATACCGACGCACACATATAAAGAAATAAGCACACATCTCAGACATAAAATAAATCTTCAAAAAGAAAGAAAGAAAGCTAGCATTCACCTAAGAGTGGATACATACCATGCTCATCTTTCTGGGTCTGGGTTACCTCATGCAGGAAGAGAAGAGGGAGTGGGAAATGGATTTGGGGTGTAAGATGAGAAAAGATAGCCTTTTTTAAAAAGAAAAAAGAAAAAGAGAAAGAAAGAAATGAGATGCAAAGGCTCTGCTGGACACGGAGGCAGCAGACAGCAGAGGGAGCTAGCTGCTGTCATCTTTATCTGGTTTCACTTTTCCCATTACTAAACATCGGTCCTCTCTCCAGGTGGGGTGCTGGATTCAGGATGTTTTCTTGCCCAAATAATCTGAATTTGAATCTGTCCAATTCTCACTGACATTCCTTATGCGGGGACTGCAGGGGAGAGGGGAGGAGTTAAATAACACAAGACCACAATCAGGTAAGTTCAGAACAAGAAGTTTAGGGGACCAGGGTGTGCAGTGAGGGAATGACAAGAAGGGTCTGCACAGGCACGGAGAACTTATTATTCCTACTGTTGATGCTTTATGGTTTTAAAGCAAATTCCTTAGTTCATTAGTTGTCTACACTTGTGGGCATTTTCTCACACAATCATAATTCTATTATCAGTTCTACCAAATTTAAGGTTTTATATCATCGAAAACAAGCAGCATATTAAATCTATGCAATTGTCTTAGAACTGTCTTAGAAATTTTCTAAGGTGATGTTTGTTGGCTAGGTGAGGCTCAAACTCTTGGCCTTAAGCGATTCTCTTGCCTCAGCCTCTTTAGTTCTGGAAGAAAATATTTTAAAGCTAAACTTGTACAAATCTGAATTCACTGGAGTTCTACGCAGTGTGATTTATGGGGAAGTCTTTCCTTTTTCATTTCTGAATCCTTTTGGTATTTGTTGTTATTGTTGCTATCTTATAGTTTTGTTTCGTTTTGGTTTTTGGCTTTTAGAGTCAGGGTTTCTCTGTGTAACAATCCTAGCTGTCCTGGAACTAGCTCTTATAGACCATGCTGGCCTCGAACTCACAGATATTGCTTACCTCTGCCTTTCGAGTGCTAGGATTAAAGGTATGCGCCACCACCATCCGGCAACTTATGGGGCAATTTTAAACTGCTTTAAATGGAAAGCAGGGTCTCTCGTTCCTCAGAGCAGACACACACGGAGTCTCTGAGTCAATCCTTTCTTCATTTTATTTTCCTATTCTCCTCATCGTATTTCCTGTCTGAACTTAGTGTTCCCAATGATTTACTGATATTACTTTGTGTGTATATACCCACAAAAGATCCATAGTATTAGCTCTCAAATCGTTAAACCTTCCACAGATGATATGCCTCATTGCAGAACATAATTTTAATATAATTTTTTGCCTAATCTTTTGAACATTTCATGCATGCATACTCTGTATTTTGAACTGTAAGTTTTTATAAGTAAGTGGGTACTGAGTCCAATTTGTGATGCCCCGATACCCAGGAGATTTGGGGCTGTCCACTGGAGCATGACCAATCTATCAAGGGCCACAGCCCTGAAGAAAAGTTGCTCATTCTCTCTTAACAGCCATCAACTGTCTATGGCTCCTCAGCTAAGGATGGGTGTTCAAGAGACCCTCTTCCATCCAGACATATTTTATATATAGTTAAATATATAATTACACTTTAGTATTTATTCATTCTGACAATATAGTCCTAGACATTTAATTTGCTTCTTTATTATTTTTCCATTATAAGAATATTCCATCGTTTCTTTACAGGTTCAGCTGTTGGATGATAGTTGGGCTGTTTTCAATTTATCGCTGTACTCAGTGATGCTAACATAAACTTTCTCACTGTTTACATTTGCTGGAATCCTCCCTGAAGTGGATTTGTTGGATTGAAAAGCATGTGCACTTTTACCTTTAACAGGAATCAATAAATCATCCCTGAAAGGTGTTGTAACAACTCATGCCCAGTGTGGCTTGTGATAATGATATATTAACCCAGCAGGTGTGTGCCAGCATTGGGTTATCAAGTGTTTGCAGAAGGCCTTTTAATCCTTTTAATCACTGCTCTTTGGAAATTCATTTCTCACACGTAGACTTGGGTTTTAAAATGTGATTCTCCTAACAAAAGCCCAGTAAGAACAAGAAAAGCTTACAGAGCAAGTAGGCAAAGCCAGCACCAATCCCAGCTGTCCTGAGTCACCATATCACTGTTCTGTAGTCCCATTCAAAGAAGTTCCTAGGCCAACAGTGAAGCTGCATGAAAGTTGGCAAAAACCATGGCTTAAACAATTATGAAAAGAAGGAGCACTGAGAATCTGGGCAGAAATACTGGCGGTCATGCAAGAAGTGAGGGATCTGACACTGGCTGTCAAGTCAGAGAGTACAGCCCCAGTGTGGAGACTCAGTGGTCGCTCATCATAGGTGGTTTTTGTGGGCTAGAAGCACATGGAAATGTGCCTGGCACATTAGTGGGCATGATTGGTACCCAAAATGTAACAGTTTGTATTTGGAAAGTTGTGTAGAGATCCACTTTATAAAACAAAAGAAGCAACAAGGAAGGACAAACTTAAAGTAATTACTTTGAAAAAACAACTTATTCAATTTCTTAGACGGTGAATATAAAGAAGAACATAGGATCCAGTTGAGATTAAGAAAGTATTGAGAGTGTTCATAATGCTCTTGCCTTGAATTTTGAGTTTATAATTTCCACGCATATGTTTGTGTCCTCCTATGGCAGACAATGTAGACATGAAATAAAGTCACTTCCTGCTCTATGGATTATCCTATAACCTGCCTCCTCATGTAGAGCGTTTTCAGAATCACATAGACATATCTCTTAAAATGTATTTTTGCAGACTTAGAATTTTGTGTGAACAGAAAACTTGAATAATTTGTGGCAGCTTATTGTATGAACACACCAGTTGATGTGTACATCTAAATACAAGGTACTAGATTGTCCCATTTGCTTATCTGACTCCACCCATGTCTTCTGTGCACACATCGCTGTGTTTCTCCAGGTTGCCCCTAGATGTTGGCTTATGTGGTGAGGATGAAAACCCTCATCTTTGCCAAGTTTTTCTCTATATCTGCTGTTCCAACACACACCCTGTATCAGTCAGGGTTCTCTATGTTGTAATAGGAGCGGCGGGGCTGCGTCCCTGGCACCCGGCCGCCCACATGGCTAGCTTATGCCCCGAAATAATTACACGGAAACTGTATTCTTTTAATCACTGCCTGGCCCATTAGTTCCAGCCTCTTATTGGCTAGCTCTTACATATTGATCTAACCCATTTCTAATATTCTGTGTAGCCCCACGAGCTGGCTTACCAGGGAGGATCTTAACCTGCGTCTGTCTGGAGTGGGAGAATCATGGCGACTCCTCACTCGGCTTCTTTCTCCCAGCATTCTGTCTGTTTACTCCACCCACCTAAGGGCTGGCCTATAAATGGGCCAAGGCAGTTTCTTTATTAAATGAAAGTAATTCCTCCATCATCTCTAGAGTAACTAATGGATCTCTCCGTGTATGTATGTATGTGTGTATTTATATACATAACATACACTGTATATATACATATATACAGACACATACATATACAATATATACCTATACACATATACACACAGAGATATATACATATATGTATATGTATATATATATATATACATACAAAAATACACACACACACACACACACACACACATGGAGAGAGAGAGAGGCGCCGTGGTCCAGCTAATCTATCAATGGCTGCCTACGTCCCAAAGGTCCAAGAATCAAGCAATTGCTAGTCCACGAGGCTGGATGCCTCTACTGGTCTTTCGTGATGGGTGCCTACTTCCATGTATCATTAAGAAGCTCTGCACATAGGTATGTGGATTAATATCCAGATCTTCGATTTGATTCCATTGGTCTTCCTGTCTGTTTGTATGCCAATACCAGGCTGTTTTCAGTACTGTAGCTCTGTAGTAGAGTTTGAGTCATGGATTGTGATGCCTCCAGAAGTTCTTTTATTGTACAGGATTGTTTTGGTTATCCTGGTTTTTTTGCTTTTCCATATGAAGTTGAGTACTGTTTTTTCAATGTCTGTGAAGAATTTTGCTGGGATTTTGATGGGTGTTGCATTGAATCAGTAGATTGCTTTTGGTAAGATTGCCATTTTTGCTATGTTAATTCTACCTACCCAAGAGATGGGAGATTTTTCCACTTTCTGGTGTCTTCTTCAATTTCTTTCTTCAAAAATTTAAAGCTCTTGTCATACAGGTCTTCCACTTGTTTGGTTAGAGTTACTCCAAGATATTTTATGCTACTTGTGGCTATTGTGAAGAGTGATGTTTCTCTGATTTCTTTCTCAACCCATTTATCATCTGTGTACAGGAGGGCTACTGATTTTTTTGAGTTAATCTTGTATACTACTACACTACCCACACACCTACAAATGCCTGATTTTTGACAAAGAAGCAAAAAATATAAAATGGAAAAAAAGCATATTTAATAAATGGTACTGGCATAACTGGGTATCAACATGTAGAAGAATGAAAATATATCCATATCTATCACCATGCATAAAACTCAAGTCTAAATGGATCAAAGACCTCAACATAAAGTCAGCCACACTGAACCTCATAGAAGAGAAAGTGGGAAGTACACTTGAATGCATTGGCACAGAAGACCACTTCTTAAATATAACCCCAGTAGCACAGACAATGAGAGAAACAATTAATAAATGGGACCTTCTGAAACTGAGGAGCTTCTGTAAAGCAAAGGACATGATCAACAAGACAAAGTGACAGCTTACAGAGTGGGAAAATATCTTCACCACCCCACATTAGACAGAGGTCTGATCTTCAAAATACACAAAGAACTCAAGAAATTGATCATCAAAAGAACACATAAAAAATGGAGTACAGACCTAAACAGAGAACTCACAAGAAAGGAATCTAAAATGGCTGAAAGAGCCTTAAGGAAATGCTCAACACCCTTAGTCATCAGAGAAATGCAAATCAAAACAACTCTGAGATTCCATCTTATACCTGTCAGAATGGCCAAGATAAAAAACACTGATGACAACTTATGCTGGCGAGGTTGTGGGGTAAAGGGAACACTTCTGCAATGCTGGTGGGAATGCAAACTGGTACAGTCCCTTAGGATAGCAGTATGGCAATTTCTCAGAAAATTAGGAAACAACCTTCATCAAGACCCAGCAATATCACTTTTGGATATCTATATCTATATCTATCTATCTATCTATCTATCTATCTATCTATCTATCTATCTATCTATCTATCCAAAGGATGCTCAATCGTACCACAAGGACATGTGCTCAACTATGTTCATAGCAGCATTGTCTGTCATAGGAAGCACCTGGAAACAACCTAAGTGCCCCTCAATAAGGAAAATGTGGTACATTTACACAATGGAGTACTACACAGCAGAGAAAAATAATGACATCTTGAAATTTGCAAGCAAATAGATGGAGCTAGAAAACATCATATTGAGTGAGGTAACCCAGACCAAGAAAGACAATTATCATATGTCTGTCCTCATTCATAAGTGAGTAAAGAACATAAACATTAAATATAAAGCAAAGAAAACCAGCTTACAAATAATAATCCCAGAGAACCTAGACAACAATGAAGACCCTAACAGAGACATACATAGATCTAATCTACATGGGAAGTAGAAAAAGACAAGATCTCCTGAGTAAATTGGGAGCACGGGGACCATGGGAAAGGGTTGAAGGGGGAGGAGAAAAGAAGGGAGGGGAGCAGAAAAAAATGTAGAGCTCAATAAAAATCAATAAGGAAAAAGCAAAAAAGCACTGCACGAAGTGCAGATAAACGGATGTCTGTAGGTGAAGAGCTCTTAAAGCTGCTGTTAGCCTAGGTGAAACATGGATTAGAGACCAGAGAGTTGTGGGGAAGCCCTCCTCCATGTAGGCAGGGAGAAGGATGCTCACAATTCTTTTTCCAGCGTGACTGGCTTCCTTACCAGACTGTGTTTGGCCTTGTACAGGAGTTAGAAGGGAGCATTTGGTTTTATATATCCCTACCCCATCCTACCTTAGTCGTAAATTTCTGGAAACAGTGCAGATATACGCCCAGAAATGTCTCCTACATGGTTTCTAATCCAGTCACATTGACAATGAAAATTAACCATCAGGGAAGCCCAGAGGGAGAATGAGACAGGTGACCTCATCTGGACTCAGTGGTGTGGTGGTATGGTGGTGTGGTTCTATGGTGGTGGTATGGTGGTGTGGTTCCACGGTGGTGTGGTGGTGGTGTGGTTCTATGGTGGTGGTGTGGTGGTGTGGTTCCACGGTGGTGTGGTGGTGGTGTGGTTCTATGGTGGTGGTGTGGCGCCATGGTGGTATGGTTCCACAGTGGTACAGCGGTGTGGTGGTGGTGGTGTGGTTCCATGGTGCTATGGTTCCACAGTGGTTCGGTGGTGTGGTTCCACGGTGGTGTGGTGAGGTGGTTCCGAGTGTAGAGGAGATCTCGTGCTGAGAAAAAACTTGACAACCCCGCAGCTAGAGCCTGACACTTGTCTCCAGTGGAGAAGATTTTGCTTCATGATTAGACCTGGGGATTATAATGAAAATACTCTTGAAGAGTTTAGTTTATGCTGAGAGAAAATGCTGGATACTGTAAGAGCTACTGGGGGAAGGAACCATTATGGGTAGATGGAAGGAAAATGTGTTCAGGCAAAAATTGGGCCGGAGAAACAGACGCCATAGTTCTCATCCAAGGGCTGCCAGCTTAGACAAAACACACAAAGGAACACTAGGTTGTCCAGTTAGGTTTATCTGAAATTAAAGTTTAACTCGGGGTCCTATATTTTGCTGAGCAATCCAGGGCCACGGGAGTTCTGTCTGATTTACTCAAACACCGCCATGACACTTGCCTTGTAGATTCCCTGAACCTTCATTGCATGAGAGAGGAGGGCTGGGGCCAGGCAGCCACAGCCCAGAGAGGAGAGGCTGCTTAGGGGACAGAGGCTGCACCATTTTGTTCTGTGGCCTTCGTTTCCTGCATCCTCTGTAGTACACAACTAGTGGATTAATGCAGCTTGATTTTAGCAAGATTCAGAGATCATACTGATAACACGTACCAGCACTTTGCTCCCTGTAGATGCTTTCCTGAAATGCTGAGTTGCATACAATGCAGCACAAGGAACCTAGAAAGGCTGTGTAGGTAAAAGGAGGATTTCTCCAGGACTGTTTTCTGATTAAGCATGTACTTACATTACTCACATAAGACCTGGGTGTGGGTTCTCTAGGTCTCATTCTTGGCTTCTACTCCTGAAAAAAGCAGAGATTTAGACAAGGTGGTTGCAGCGTAAGCCCCTCCTTACCTTATTTACGTAGCTTTTTCCACCTTCAATGGGGGTTTCTGGATCTCAAATCCCTCATCACGATGCAAAGCAACCCATCACTGAGGGAGGAAGTTGGTTGTGCTGTGTTTTCTTAATGCTTTTCTTGGATACAAATCACACAGGGTAACGTGGGCATTTGGACTATCCACTTTTCCCTGTATCAGCACTCAGTCAGAAAGCCCCAAGTCTTATCTTGTGTGCTTCCATAGAAACACCCAAATGATAGGGAGGGGAGAACAGTCTATGATAACCCACAGTTATCTCTGCCTTGGCTTGAATTGCTTTCAGTTTGCCAGAGAGAATGCTTGACAAGCTGGGCTCCCTTACAGCTGTCAAACTGGGAGCAGGAACTTCACTCCCTCCCCAACAATGTTGGTGTTATAAAAAATAGATTGGGAGTGTGGTAGTTTGATTGCCATTGGCCCCCATAAACTCACAGGGAGTGGCACCATGAGGAGGTGTGGCTTTGTTGGAGTGGGTATGTCCTTGCTAGAGGAAGTGTGTTACTGTAGGAGTGGGTTTTGAGGTTTTCTTTGCTCAGGATACTGCCCAGTGTTTCAGTCAACTTCCTGTTGCCTGCAAGATATAGGCAGCTAGTCAGCTACCTCTCCAGTACCATGTCTGCCTGCACACTATCATGTCTGCCTGAACACTATCATGTCTGCCTGCACACTATCATGTCTGCCTGAACACTATCATGTCTGCCTGCACACTATCATGTCTGCCTGCACACTATCATGTCTGCCTGCACACTATCATGTCTACCTGCACACTATCATGTCTGCCTGAACACTATCATGTCTGCCTGCACACTATCATGTCTGCCTGCACACTATCATGTCTACCTGCACACTATCATGCTCCTCCCTGTGATGATAACGGATTGAACCTCTGTAAGCAAGCCATCCCACTTAAATGCTTTCTTTATAAGAGTTGCTGTGGTCATGGCGTTTTTTCACAGCAACAAAAACACTAAGACAGAGACCAACTGCTACTGGTTTTTTAGCAAGGATCTTTCAGGAGAATCTGAAGCATTTTCTGTCCCTACCACCTCCACCTACTCCCGGAGTGTCATCTGCACTGACCACACATGGTTCTCATTCATTTGCATTTGATTCATCAAAATATTGTTTAGTCAAAATCACTCTGTTAAAGAGCCTTTTACAAGCTGATCGCCCAAGCTTGTCTTGAGCTTCTTGGAATTTGGAGTTCCTTCACTTTTCTTTTGACTGCAGAACCACCTAGCCCAAGCAGACTCTAAACTAAAGCAGGCGTGGGTGGAGCTGCCTCTGCCACTTATTAGTGGGTTTGTGTCTCTGATTCTGGACTCCAGTCAGCACAAGCACAATCCCTGGTTGGTAAAAAATATTTCTTAAGATGATTTACAGCATGTTTTCCTGGTCTAGTCAAAGTCTGGTCAGTGATCCATAGCTCCTCTTGGCGATACAGCCTGGAAGCTGCAGTTAGTTCTTCACTGTTGCCTCTCCCACCCTACTGTAGCCTGGTGTTTCTCTCCTGTACCATTCAGTGACTTTCTGGCATATTCACCTCCTTGGGGGCAGTGACTGAACTTCCTCCCCCCTGGCTCTGCCTACATCGCTCTCTTGCCATTGGTTCACAGTTGTACCTCTTCATCAGGGCTCTGTGTGCAGCATCAAATCCTAGGGACTGACCAAGAAGGTCACAAGACAGACTATTTCCCTGAAAGCATCAAGTTTCCTAGATCGTAGAAGAAAATATCTTAAAAACACAATATGATCTGATCGCCTCAGAGTAAAGGGATGGGGAAAAAAAACTTCCAATCAAATGAACCTGAGAAACAAGCTGTGTTGACAGAGGTTTCTGTACCACCCGGTCCTGCAGCCGTTCAGTCCCAAAGAAATACATACAGAGGTATACATTAATTATAACTGGTTGGCCTATTAGCTCAGGATTCTTTTTAACTCTTACATCTTAAATTAACCCATTATTCTTGTCTATGTTAGCTACATGGCTTGGTACCTTTATTCAGAGATGTGTTCTCATATTACTTCCTCTGCGTCTGGATGATGACTGTAGACTCAGCCTTTTCTCTTCCCCAAATTCTCCTGTTCTGGTCTCCCCACTTATACTTCTTGCCGGGCTACTGGTCAATCAATGTTTTATTAAACTAGTATAACTTACAAAACGTTACAGAGTATAAGACCATTGTCCCACAGTAAAGCTGGTGTAGCTCTCCTAATATCTAACAAAATACACTTTAAGCTAAAATTAATCAAAAAAAAAAAACCATTTCATATTAGCCATAGGAAAAATCCATCAAGAAGAAATCTCAATACTGAACATCTATGCCCCAAATACACGGGCACCCTCATGTGTAAAAGAAACACATTAAAGATTAAATCACACATTAAACCCCACACACTAAGAGTGGAACACTTCAACACCCCACTCTCCCCACTGGACAGGTCTATTAAACAGAAAATTAACAGAGAAATAAGGGAACTAACAGATGTCATGAATCAAATGGACTTAACAGACATCTATACAACATTCCATTCAACATAAAAGAATATACCTTCTCCTCAGCACCTCATGGAACCTTCTCAAAAACTGACCACATACTGGGTAACAAAGCAAACCTCCACAGATACAAAATAATTGGAATAACCTCATATATCTTATTGGATCACCATGGCTTAACATTAGAATTCAACAGTAACACTAATTCCAGAAAGTCCACAAACACATGGAAATTAAACAATACTCATTTGAATCATCAATGGGACGAGGAAGAAATAAGGGGAGAAATTAAGGACTTCCTAAAATTCAATGAAAATGACCACACAACATACCCAAACTTATGGGACACAATGAAAGCAGTGTTAAGAGGAAAGTTCATAGCACTAAACACCTACATAAAGAAGCTGGAAAAAAAATCTCACACTAGTGAATTAACAGAACATTTGAAAACTTGAACAAAAAGAAACAAACTCACCTAAGAGAACTAGATGGCAGGAAATAATCAAATTGAGAGCTGAAATCAGCAAAATAGAAACAAAGAAAACAATACAAAGAATCAATGAGACAGAGTTGGTTCTTCAAGAAAATCAACAAAATAGACAAAACTTATCTAAACTAACTAAAAGGCAGAGAGATAATATCCAAATTAACAAAATCAAAAATGAAAAGGGGGACATGACTGATGGAGGAAGGTCGTTGGTTAATAAAGAAACTGCTTGGCCTGATAGGTTTGAACATAGGTGGGTGGAGTAAACAGAACATAATGCTGGGAGGAAGAGGAAGTGAGGCAGACGCCATGCCACTCCTCTCTAGGGCAGACTCGATGAAGCTCCAACCCAGGATGGACGTAGGCTAGCATCTTCCTGGTAAGCGCACCTCGTGGTGCTACACATATTAATAGAAATTGGCCAAGCAGTGTTTATATGAATACAATTTATGTGTCGTTATTTTGGGGCATAAGTTAGCCAGGCGGCCGGGAACTGAGTGGCAGGAATGCAGCCCTGCAGCTCTCTCTACACATGACAACAGCCACGGAGGAAATAAAGGTCATATTTTGAAAACCTGTCTACATAAAATTGGAAAACTTAAAGGAAATGAACAATTTTCTGACTAAATATCACTTACTAAAATTAAATCAAGACCAGATAAGCAAATTAAATAGATCTATAACTGCTAAAGAAACAGAAACAGTCATAAAAAGTCTTCCAATGAAAAAAAGCCCAGAACCAGATAGTTTCAGCACAGAATTCTATAAGATTTTCAAAGAAGAACTAATACCAATACTTCTCAAATTACTTCACACAATAGAAAGAGAAGAAACATTGGCAAACTCTTTTTATAAGGCTACAAACCTTGATACCCAAACCACACAAAGACATTACTAAGAGAGAGAATTACAGACCAATCTCTATTGTGAACACTGATGCAAAAATACTCAACAAAATACTGGCAAATCGAATTCAAAAACACATCAGAAAAATCATGCACCACGATCAAGTCAGTTTCATCTCAAAGATGCAGGGATGGTTCAACATACAAAAATCTGTCAATGTAATCCACTATATAAACAAACTGGTGATGGAGGAGTTACTTTCATTTAATAAAGAAACTGCCTTGGCCCATTTATAGGCCAGCCCTTAGGTGGGTGGAGTAAACAGAACAGAATGCTGGGAGAAAGAAGCTGAGTCAGGAGTCGCCATGATTCTCCCATTCCAGACAGATGCAGGATAAGATCTTTCCTGGTAAGCCAGCTCGTGGTACTACACAGAATATTAGAAATGGGTTAGATCAATATGTAAGAGCTAGCCAATAAGAGGCTGGAACTAATGGGCCAGGCAGTGATTAAAAGAATACAGTTTCCGTGTAATTATTTCGGGTAAAGCTAGCCGGGTGGCGGTGGGAAGCAGCCCCGCCGCTCCTATTTCAACAAACTGGAAACAAACAAACAAAAAAAAAAACATGATCATCTCATGAGATGCTGAAAAGCCTTTGACAAAATATAACATCCCTTCATGATAAAGGTCTTGGAGAGGGCAGGGATACAAGGAACATGTCTAAACATAATAAAAGTAATATACACCAAGCCAACAGCCAGCATCAAGCTAAATGAAGAGAAACTCAAAGTGATCTAACTGAAATCAGAAACAAGACAAGGTTGTCCACTTTCTTCATATCTATTAAATATAGTACTTGTTCTAGTTAGAGCAATAATACAACAAAAGGAGATCAAGGGGATAAAAATCAGAAGAGAAGTCAAACTCTTACTATTTGTTGATGATAAGCTAGTTTGCTTAAGGGACCCAAAGAATTTTACCAAGGAACTTCTACAGCTCATAAACACCTTCAGTAATGTAGCAGGATAAAAGATTAACTCAAAAAATCAGTAGCCCTCCTTTACACAGATGATAAATGGGCTGAGAAAGAAATCAGAGAAACATCATCCTTCACAATAGCCACAAATAGTATAAAATATCTTGGAGTAACTCTAAACAAACAAGTAGAAGACCTGTATGACAAGAACTTTAAATCTTTGATGAAAGAAATTGAAGAAGACACCAGAAACTGAAAAGATCTCCTATCTCTTGGGTAGGTAGAATTAACATAGCAAAATGGCAATCTTACTAAAAGCAATCTACTGATTCAATGAAATGCCCATCAAAATCCCAGTAAAATTCTTTATAGACCTTGAAAGAACAATACTCAACTTCATATAGAAAAGCAAAATACCCAGGATAGCCAAATCAATCCTGTACAATAAAAGAACTTCTGGAAGTATCACAATCCATGACTTCAAACTTTACTATAGAGCTACAGTACTGAAAACAGCCTGGGATTGGCATAAAAACAGACAGGAGGACCAATGGAACTGAAGAGCCAGATATCAATCCACACACCTAGGAACACCTGATTTTTGACAAAGAAGTAAAAAATATGAAATGGAAAAAAGACAGCATATTCAACACATGGTGCTGGCATAACTGGATATCAGCATGTGGAGGAATGAAAATAGATTCATATCTACTGACATGCACAAAACTCAAGTCCAAATGGATTAAAGACCTCAATATCAGTCCGAACACACTGAACCTGATAGAAAAGAAAGTGGGAAGTACTCTATAACACATGGACACAGGAGACCACTTCCTACGTATAACCCCAGCAGCACAAATACTAAGGACATCATTGAATAAATGGGACCTCCTGAGACTGAGAAGCTTCTGTAAAGCAAAGGACATTGTCACTAAGACAGAAAGGCAACCCACTGACTGGGAGAAGATCTTCACCAACCCTGCAACTGACAAAGGTCTGATCTCCAAAATATATAAAGAACTCAAGAAACTAGACCGTAAAAGGTTAATCAATCCAATTATAAAATGGGACACTGAGCTGATCAGAAAATTCTCAACAGAAGAAGTTCAAATGGCCAAAAGACACTTAAAGTCATGCTCAACTTCCTTAGCAATCAGGGAAATGCAAATCAAGACAACTTTAAGATACCATCTTACACCTTCCAGAATAGCTAAAATCAAAAACACCAATGATAGCCTCTGCTGGAGAGGTTGTGGAGAAAGGGGTACACTCATCCATTGCTGGTGGGAATGCAAACTTGTGCAACCACTTTGGAAAGTAGTGTGGCAGTTTCTCAGGAAATTCGGGCTCAACCTACCCCTGGACCCAGCAATACCACTCTTGGGAATATACCCAAGAGATGCCCTATCATACAACAAAAGTATATGCTCAACTATGTTCATAGCAGCATTGTTTGTAATAGCCATAACCTGGAAACAACCTAGATGCCTTTCAATGGAAGAATGGATGAAGAAAGTATGGAACATATACATATTAGAGTACTACTCAGCAGTAAAAAACAATGACTTCTTGAATTTTGCATACAAATGGACAGAAAGTAAAAACACTATCCTGAGTGAGTTAAGTCAGACCCAAAAAGAGGAACATGGGATGTACTCACTCATATTTGGTTTCTAGCCATAAATAAAGGACATTGAGACTATAATTCATGATCCTAGAGAAGCTAAATAAGAAGGTGAACCCAAAGAAAAACATATAAGCATCCTCATGAATATTAACCTTCATCAGGCGATGAAAGGAGACAGAGACAGAGACCCACATTGGAGCACCGGACTGAAGTCTCACGATCCAAAGGAGGAGCAGAAGGAGAGAGAGCACGAGCAAGGAACTCAGGACCGTGAGGGGTGCACCCACACACTGAGACAATGGGGTTGTTCTATCAGGAACTCACCAAGGCCAGCTGGCGGGGGTCTGAAAAAGCATGGGACAAAACCAGACTCGCTGAACATAGCAGACAATGAGGACTACTGAGAACTCATGAACAATAGCAATGGGTTTTTGATCCTATTGCACGTACTGGCTTTGTGGGAGCCTAGGTAGTTTGGATGCTCACCTTACTAGACCTGGATGGGGGTGGGTGGTCCTTGGACCTCCCACAGGGCAGGGAACCCTGATTGCTCTTTGGGCTGACGAGGGAGGAAGACTTGATTGGGGGAGGGGGAGGGAAATGGGAGGCAGTGGCGGGGAAGAGGCAGAAATCTTTAAGAAATAAATAAATTAATTAAAAAAAAGAATCTGTGATGGAGAGGCATAAATAAAAATGAAGTAAAAAATAAAAATCTGGAATTCCCGGTTCCCTTTAATGATTCATATTGATGGGACCCTGATGGGTCTTCCTGCCTGCCTTGGCAACCATTTTAGGCAGGCTGTGGAGCCCATTTCAGTACCAGCCACAGTTCTTCTCAGTGCTCAGCAACACTGTGTTCTCTTAGGCCAGCTTGCTGTCCTACTGCAAGGGAAACTAACTGTGGGTTAATTTCAGAACTCACTGGAATTGCCTCCCAATACTATCCTATATGTTTCTTCGTTTCATTATTTTCTTTCACATCTTCATATTCTTTACTATATATTTTCTAAATCCCCACACTTCTACCTTGGCAAGAGGTAATTTTGATGAGGCTGATCCCCAACAAATAACATTTAATTTCCAACTGCTTAAAATACTCCTGACCCCAAAATATGGTAGGAGTAAGACAAAAAAAACCTACATTAACATGATACAAGGAAATGAACAGACCAGTAGAAGGGTGCAGGCTACATTCATAGCTTAACATTTTGCTTCCAGAACAAGTCATGCTCACATCCTAGACCAAAGCATTCTGTAGGCAAACCAATCCCTGGGTGGAATCCAAAGTTATCCCCTTAAGGGAACTGGACCCTTAGTTGGATCCTTAGACTTGCTTGGAGCAGAAAAGATCTACTTCTCTATTCCTGGAGTATAAGGTCAGGATATTAGCCACACCTGTTGATAATAACCTTGAGAGAGCAAAACTCTCCAGCCTACATCTAGGTGGGACCTTTGTGGTAAGAGCACAAGGAACTAGAGGTAAGTTCCAACTCTCTGACCTTTGGTCAATGTGGAAATAGTTTCATTGATGGGAGAGAGTCTGCTGTTTTGTGTTAATTTCATTGGTTAAATAAAGAGACTGCCTTGACCCTTTAATAGTACAGAAAATTAGGTAGGCAGAGTAAACAGAACAGAATGCTAGGAGAAAGATGCTGAGTCAGTTGGTCACCATGATTCTCTCACTCCAGACAGACGCAGGTTAAGATCTTTCCTGGTAAGCCAGCTCGTGGTGCCACACAGAATATTAGAAATGGGTTAATCAAAGATGTGAGAATTAGCCAATAAGAGGCTAGAACTAATAGGCCATGCAGTGTTTGAAAGAATACAATTTCCGTGTAATTATTTCGGGTATAAAGCTAGCCGTGTGGGCGGCCAGGTGCCAGGAACTTAGCCCGTCGCTCCTGTTACAACAGAGTGGCGCCCAATGTGAGGCTCGAACCCACGACCCTGAGATTAAGAGTCTCATGCTCTACTGACTGAGCTAGTAGGGCCTCCGCACAATATACTATTCAGAAAAGTTCTTCCAAGATCAAATCTTGCTTTTCTCTTTCCAAAGCAGTCTCTAATGTCTAAGAGGGACAAGATCTGGCTCCTGGTACAGGGACTGTTCCTTCTTCCTGTCTCACTACCAGTTCCAGAGAGGCCTCTAGAGAGGAGCCTGCTTGGTCCCCAAGTGTCTCATTTCACCAGAACAATGGGGGAGAGAGGCAGTGTTGACTAGAATCGCTGGGAGCTCTTGGCTATTAAAAAAAGCCCTTGCCATTCATGGGCAGGCCGTTTCCAGAGCCTCAGGTTTCAGAGGACTTCAGGACCGATGAGTAGCATGGGACATGTAGGCCAGGCAGAGTTCTCTTCGGGCTGTAATGTCGTGGTCTTCAGAGTCAGAAAGCTACTAGGTAAGCAGAGCCACAAAGCTACCAGGTGAGTAGGGGGCTGGGTGTGTGAGGAGAGAGAAGCTCTGACATATTGGCATTGCTTCTAGGCCTCAGTCCACGGAGAATCAAAGCAGGCTCTCATGTCATCGCTTCCAGAGATGAAAGACAGAAGAGTTCCACCTCAGTTTACAATCCAATCTTCTATTCTCTCTTCTTCCCTCGCCTTCCCACACAAAGCTTCCTACAACTTCAGAGCCGGGGTACACCTTTGAAAGGCTTTGGTCTACCAACCCTCCTCATTCTATGTATAGAATAATCATCATACAAACTGCTAGAGTAGTTTGCCCTGTGCCATGCACTGGCAAGTGCCGGGACAATGACAGAAACTGGTGCCTTGTGTTTCTTTCTCCTCACAATCCCAGGGGCTCCTAACATCAATCCTGAGCATCCAGCTTTCCTTGTCCTTGGCACATCTACAAACACCCATGCCATTACCTAATACTCTCTCTTCAGCCAAGGCCACGTTCAAGCCTAATATAGTTATTTTTATAGGGAACCATACAGCAGCAGTGGAAAAAACCACATCACTTGTTCTGAATATCAGAGACTAGAAGTCCCGTGTGAAATGGATTAGTTAAAAAATGCTGAGGATCTCTGGAAATGCTGCAGCGGCAGAAATGCTGAAGGTCTCCAAGCAGCAGCAGAGGACAGTGGATCCTGAGAGCAGCCAGTCCTAGGTAGCATCAGTGGGCCATGTGGCAGCAGGCAGCAAACAGCAGGTCCTGAGAGCAGCCAGTCCCAAGCAGGGATGGTACAGTTCCCCAAATGGCTGTGGCAGGCCATGAGAAGAAACAGACAGATGTGTATGCCAGGTCTCTGAAGGTGGCTGGTCCTGGGCAGGGAGACACACGGTGGAGGGGAGACAGAGACATGGATAGGCATGCCATGCAGAGTGAGGTTGGATATTTATTTAGTGGATTATGGAGAGGGAAGGAAGAAGGGGAGAAGAACAGAGAGGCAGAGAGAGAGAGAGAGAGAGAGAGAGAGAGAGAGAGAGAGAGAGAGAAAGAGAGAGAGGAGAGAGCCCGAAGCTGCCTGTCTAAGAGGGAGATGGAAAAGAGACTCAAGCAGGAAGGAAGATCTGCCTGCCTCAGTGCAGTGGGGGAGGGAGTGGGCATGGCTTGTCTCTTAAAGGTATAGACAGATCTTTACACAGTGTACCTAGTTGACAATGACTTAATGACATCGGCTAGGTCCTGAGATCTGCTGAGATGAGAATGAGGGTTTGAGAACAGTAGAAAAGGTACTGGTGTGTGTCTGAGGCATCCCCTGGAAGGAGGAAAAGGAGAAGAAACAGAGCCCCTCTACCCCACAAATGTCACTGTCTCTCCACACAGCACTGCTTTTCTGCACACCGTGTGTCTGCTCCTCCTGCTGGGATCATCATTTCTCCTCACACTGCGGGGACACATGTGACCTGGCCTTGCTCACTACCCTCTCAGGTCTGCAGAAGCTGAAGCGAGAACCCAAAGTTCCCACAGTATGGATGTGCTTCCTATGGATGGACAGGGTTTCGGTGTTGGCTTTTCTGTCTCCTGGGGAGGGCTTGCTGGTTGAGGACATCCCAGTGAGGAAGGCAGGGGAGTGGACAAGGAGTGAGAAGACACCTGAAGAATAGCTGGGTGAGTTTGTACACTGCATATTGTCCCTGTTCGACCTGAGGGACAGCCCCAGAGCCGTAGCATGGCCCGGAACATCTTTCTATGGATGATGATGGGAGTAAGCAGAGTCCCTGTAGGGGAATGTCAAGGTTTACTGCCAGTGTCACCTAGATCTCAGGGCTCTGGGTGAACGCTACTGCAAGGGTGGCCTTGAAACATCCCTGCTTGTGGGATAGTGTGCAAGCGCTTACCCTGGTCACAGAACTAGTGTATTGCAAAGGCTTCTATCCCATCTGCCCTCATAACATATTCATGAAATATTGTGATACAATTCATTCATTAAAAAGGCTAACAAGGACATATACGATGTATGTACGCTATTTGGTAGTCTGCTGAATGTTCTGGAAACCCAGAGGAGGAAGGAGATGGGATAAGTTCGAGGAGGTAAGGCTTTTGTGTGAAGCCCCTTTCTCTGTTTCTTCTCATCCTCCCTCCTCTTCCCTTACCTTCTTCGAGGATGAGGGCAGGGTTTGTCCTGGTGCAGGGCTGGGGGTTTGGCTCTGGTTCCTGGCCGTGGGCTGACAAACATCCCGGAAGCCTGCGGTGGTGGGAGGATGGCCAGGTGGACTGTACCCACGCAACTGCCCTTGAGATCCTTGAAGACAGATTTACCACTTGTCAAATTCTCCTTGTAGCCCACTCTCCCCATTGAGGCGCTGCCCACAGTGTGTGAGGACCCATGCTGGTGGGGAGACAGCTTTGAGGAGGGAGATGGCGCAGCGCTGGAGGCAGGCACTGCTCTGCAGACTGTGAGGACCCCAGAACCATCGCAGGCCTGTCCCACTCAGGGTCCGCCCTTGGACCAGAGAGAGGTCACCCGCTGACAGACTGACACTCTCTCTCCATTGAAATCCTCTTACTCTCCACGGTTGTTATCTCGGGAGCATTGGGGTGAATGACATGGTGAAGCCTGTAGGGCCTTGACATTGGAACAGGCCAGACTCAGGACTAAGGGAGCAGGTGATTTTCAAACCGGCCAGAAAATTCTAAAGGAAAGCTTTGGGTGGAGATAGAGGGCTCTGTGGGCTGAGACCCCAGGATGGGTGACCTCCTGCCAGCCACTGGAATACAGAGATGCCAAAGACCCCATGATTGCTCCCACCTACTTGTTGACACCTAAGACACCAGGATGAACCCTTACTTTACACCAAGTAGACAAAAGGACCTGGTGCTGTGGCCCAACATGGTACAGAAAGTTGATGGTACAACCCAAAACTTGAGCCAGATCTTGCTGTGAATGCAGTTTGCCCAGGGTACCTTTAGTAAGGCACCCGCATGGTAAGGGAGTGAGCTGATGGGATGTTGATCAGACGGAAGGAACAGGGAAATGGTCCAGAGGGGCAAAGACCTGGACCAAAAGGCTCTTCCTGGCTTCTCTGTCTTTTTGTCATGTGCAAGCCTTTCTGTTCCCACCTGGACCACTGTCCCTGTAGCTGGGGCTCCCGGATCCATTATTGTGGGCTCTGATCTGGAGCCTGCTGTATGCTACAGGCTGGCTCACTTGTGTTGACTGCAACTCCAGCTCTAAGATGGAAACCTTAGAGGGATGGGGGCACAGTCCAAAGTCAAAAGACAGTGTTTGGTGCTCAATGAGACTTCAAAAAAAGACCTTCACTAAGGTAGGTAATAGAGTCTTTTAGTTTGCTTCTGTGTTGCTAAGATAAAACACTTTGGTCAAGAGTAATTTGGGGAGGAAACTATTTATTTGGCTTATGGTTCCATACAGTTAATAGTGTTCTGTTATTAAGGGAAGCCAAGGCAAGAACTCAGGGTAGGTGCCTGGTGGCAGAAACTGAAGCAGAGACCATGAAAGAATGCTGCTTTGTAGAGTGATATCTAATTGATCTTAATAATAAAGACCCAGAGTCAGATATGGGGGGGGGTGAAAGTTGAAAGATCAGAGAAGCAGGGCAGTCAGGCACTAGTTCTTACCTCTACAAAATCCTCAGACCCAATGGAGTATCCTGTCTCTACAAGTCCTCAGACTGAATGCCTGGAGCTCCTGTCTCCTCCCACCTTATATTCCTCTCTCTGCCCTGCCATATCCTTCCTGTCTCTACCTCGTACAGCTTGAATTAAAGGCTGTGACCCCCACTACTGGGATTAGGGGTATGAGTGACCACTCCCTGGCTCTGTTTATCTTTGGGACTGGATCAATCTAGTGTAGCCCAGGGTGGCCTTGAACTCACAGAGATCTGTCTGTCTCTGCCTCCTGAGTGTTGGGATTAAAGGTGTGTGCCACCACTGCCTGACCTCTATGACTAGTGGCTAGTCCACATTCTGATCTTCAGGCGAGTTTTATTTGTTAAAGCACAAACAAAATATCACCACACTGCTTACTGCCTTTCTTCCCACGCTGGTTCTCCACTTTCTTAAACTACCCAGGACCCCATGTGTACAACCTAAGGGCAGCACTGCTCACAGTGGGCTGGGCTATCCCAAATCAGTGATCAATGAAAACAGTGCCCCACAGACATGGCCACAGGCCAATCTAATCAAGGGAGTTCTTCATTTGAGCTTCCTTCTTCCCAGGCATGTCAGTTTGGTACTAAAATTAGCCATCACCCATTGTTAATGTAATTTCAAAGCTAGTGTTGCAGAGCTCTGGGGCCAGGTGCTCAGAACCCCTAAAGAATCAGCTCTTACAGTATCTATGACAATTTACAGCGAATCTAATGCCAATGCCAACAGGGGTTTTGATTTAAGAAGAAAAAGCACAGAGAGACAATAAACTGAGCCCATGTTGTTCACCTCCACCGTCTGCTTTCCTCAGACGGATCCCTGGCCCTCCCTGAGGTTCTTAATCCCACCTATTACGAAAGAGTCAGATTAGATCAAAGTCCTCCTCACATTGAGGGAACATGGCTTGTGGTGCACTCTTGGAAGAGGACCCAGTTGAAGGTATCTCTACATTATCAGAGGGAGTAAGAATTGGGTGACAGCTTGGTCACCGAGCCTGAGATAAGTCACTTACCACTCCCAGCAGTTTTCCACGAAGATCTCAGCTGTATCTTTGGAAGGAAAGAGAGGGAATGAGGCAAGGTAGTGATGGAGGGGGGGGGAGGGGAAGAGGACTGGGGGGAGAAGATAGAAAGGAGGAAGCATTCCAAAGCAAGGGAAGAGGTGGCAATGGCACCTGTGGCAGGGTCGGGGGAGAGAGGGGGTGGCTGTAGGCAGGGTATCAGCAGCTGTGAAAGTTTGGAGATGTCTATAAATGTTAAACAAGGGGAAGCACACCTACTGGCTCGTTGTCAGCCATTACCTGAGAAACTTCTCTATGTCCAACACAATGCTTGGATCACCAGGGATGTATCCAGGCTGAGCTAAGTTAAACACTTCTACAGTTTTACGAAAGGCTGCAAAACTACATGAAGATTTAAATACAGATACAGAAGAAGCATATTTAATTAGAACGAAAAAGAAGTAAAACCTTAAAGGAGAGACAGCTCAACAGTTTGGTGCTGCCACAGAGGACCCATGCTTGGTTCCCAGCACCCAAAGCGGGTGGCTCACAACCACCTGTAGCTGTAACTTAAACGGGATACCGCACTGCTTTCTGGCCTTCTTGCATGCCAACACACAAAACACAGAGACACATATCTTAAATAAAGAAGTCTTAAAATGATTTTAAAGTACTTAGATATCTACAGCAAACACTCCCCAAACAGGAAACTAAGTTAGTCCTCAGTTAACTTCACACACGCTGCTTCCCCTACCTTCTCTTTAATCTCCTCTTCCTGGTACGACACATTTGCAAACTTATTTCCCATAGAGAGAAGGAAAGACATGTATTTTTGTCGCATCTAGCATGGCTGATGGAAATCTGTTTTCAAGGGCAGTGATTAGGGTGTACACACCACATGACTCCAGACAGCAAGAGGACCCCCTACATGCCAGGGCCATAAACAGGAGGAATTCCCAGAGGCTTTATTTTCAACTAGCGCTAGCTAACCAAAAATGGACAGACACATGGTGTATTATGGCTGTGTATTTGGCAAGGTTGAGCATGGCTTTTAGAAGAAAGAATTTCTATTTTGACAAGGGATTGATGAGAATAGACTCTTGACTGACAGCTTCTTACATTTGATAATCAGAGTCGTGGTTCCCAGTTTAGTTTTTTGGCTCTTTTTTTTTTTTTTGTGTGTGTGTGTGTGTGTGTATGTGGTTTTTTTGTTTTTGTTTTTGTTTTTGTTTGTTCGTTTGTTTTTGTTTGGGGAAGTTCTTTGAGGGTATTTTTGTCTTTTTTTTTTTTTTTTTTCGGTGATGACAGGATCTGTGCATACTGCATATTGACTTCTGATCCTGCAAGTCTGATCTCAGTACAAGGAGTGCCACTTGGGTTCGGGGTGGGGTTTACACTGGAGAAGTTGAGAACACTTTAAACTTGTTGGGGGGGGGGTCATCTTTACTCTATACTGGAATGTCTACAGCCACACCAACATTTGTCCACACACATCAAAGTGCAATGGAAGAGATTTAATGAGACTATCCTACCACGTGAGAGCATGGTAGGGCCTTGCCTTAGCTGGGTCATAGGTGGGCCAGTACAACTGAGGGCATTTGAACTCAAGATTGCATGGGTTTTCTGAACATTCTATCTGTTGTGATAAGAGCGGCGGGCTATATCCCCGGCACCCGGCCACCTGCATGACTAGCTTATGTCCCGAAATAACAACACACAAACTGTATTCTTTTAAACACTGCTTGGCCCATTAGCTCTAGCCCTTACTGGCTAATTCTCATATCCCGATCAACCCATCTCTAAGAATCTGTGTAGCACCAGTCTTACTGGGAAAGATTCAGCGTGTCTGACCTGGCGGCTTGCTTCATCGCGTCTGACCTGGAGAGCAGAAGCATGGCGTCTTAGCTCACTTCCTCTTCCTTCCAGCATGCTGTTCTGTTTACTCCACCCACCTATGTTCTAACCTATGAAGCCAAGCAGTTTCTTTATTAATTAACCAATGACCTTCCCACATCACTATCCCTGAGTGTAAGGGGTAGATGAAGTCCTAAGTGAATGTGTTTTATTGACATGAGCATGGTCGTGCCAAGGAACCCTGTACCTCAGACCCATGGGACTTGAAACCTCCCACTGAGACTAGCTAACCCCTCCCCTGTGCTGGGTGTGCCCTGAGTTCCCTGGTTGCTGTGTAGTCAATACTCTATTGAACTGATCACAAATCCTCCCCAAACCCGGCTTTTATGAATATGTATCTATGTATCTTAGTCTTCAGTCCTGCCTTTTTCTACCCGGGTTTCCAGGATCGATTTGCAATTGAAGCATTCAAGGATCTATCAAAAGGATCTGTCATCCATTTTCACACCCATGGACTACAAATTCACTTCAAATTTCCCCCACTAAATGCAGCTCAACCCACTGGGTGGCTCTCCAGCTTCACCTGCTCATACTTGAACTTACGCCCTTGAAGGATCTATGTTGCCCCAGTTAAGCCTGCCTTCTTGCAGGGGGCATCCTATGAGATATATGTAGGAATTAGGTATGTGGACGATTTGTAAAGAGAAACTCTTGCCGATATTATTAGATGGCACATTACTTTTCTCATTGTGTGAGGAAAGAATCTGCCGAGAACCAACATAAAGGTGTGTGTGTGGGGGTGGTATTTTGGCTCATGGCTTGAGGAGGTACAATCTGCTATGCTGGGATAACAGAGGCAGAGGCAGCTTGTGGCTGTGGCGGTGGGAGATTGCTTAAATTTGAGTAGGTAAGGACATAGAATGAAAGAATAGGCTGGAATCCAGGTTAGCATACCCTCCCTAAGAGCCCATCTGAAGTGACACACACACTCTACTTCCTGAACATTCTACAGCCTTCCCCAGCTGAACCATCAGCTGTGGACCAAGTGTGCACACAGACTGAGCACACAGACTTTGAATTTGACTTTAATTCATTCATTTTGTAAATCTGCATACATCATACCTAGCCTACCTACCTATAGACAATGGTGACCTTGGCCAATGTTCTGTTAACATAGTCTTCAATAACTTAGTGTAAGTTTGTAAATGTGTAATAGTGTTAGATTAAAATTAGTTTCACTGCATGTTAAATAACTGAAAACTATATAAGTGTATGGTCTAATTTTAATTAAAATTACATATATAAACACATATAATCTCCACAGGAAAAAATTAAACAGGGTCAGCAATTTAGAGAGAAGGAGGTGATCTTGCCTAGTCTTTTATTTCCATTTTTTCTCTAACAGTTGTGCTGCTATTACACTGCAATAAAAACGATCGTACTCAAACTGTATGATTAAGAACAATTTCTCAAGTAGCAGCTTTCTTTCACAAGTCAACCAGATAGAGGATGAGAAAAGAGGCCTGGGATTGGCAGCTAAGAAGCAATGACTTACAAATAAGAAAAGACATGTATCTTTCTGGGTCATCTCACTCGGTATAATGTTTTTTAGCTCTTTCCATTTACCTATAAATTTCATTTTTTCTCCCTGAATCTTTACATGTGGCTATATAACCTGGAGTAACTACAGAAACCTGGAAAGAAACAAAAAAGGGGACTGTGGGTGGCATCTGGTGCGAAGGAGTTTTAGAGAGGGGTCTAGTAAGACATGGGTGCTAGGAAGGGGCATGGGAAAACAGGGGGGCTTCTTAGGAGGGTAGGAAGGAAGGATAAATAACAATAAAAACATTTGAAAAAAAGCCATAAGGAAAAATATCATTTTACTTAAAATAGCACACACACACACACACATGCACTTGAGGTGATAGTTTTTACTCCACAGTCATTGGTTAAGAGAGTTCAAGAGACTCCCCAAACAGTATATATTGTTGCCATTTCCCTTGATTGCTCCCAGAACTTGATGTTAAGACCCTAATGCTGGAGATACCACTCATTTCGGATACAGAACTTGGAGGACTGGAGTTAGAACCTCCTCTCTGTGGATAGGCAAGCTAGGACAGGAGGAATCCACAATCCTAATCAGCTGCAAAGTTTTGAAGCACAACAATGGCTAGGTCAGTAAGATATTCCCAAGAGTGCAGTAGTGGTACTTACATCTCGGGGGTAACCAACAACTGTCTAGTTGATGTAAGGTCTGAGAAGTAGGAGGAAATTCATGCCTGTAATATAAACCTAGCCAATTCCCTGTGGAGTGGAAAGTCACAGACCCTAGAAGAGAAGCTAGTGCTGCTACTTTCCTAAAACAGTATTTTTAAATACTTTCTTTCTGAATACAGACTCTTAAACCTGCACACGGGCATAGCTCTCACCCTTCCTATTGCAGCATATAAAGACCATTACAGAAATCCATTACTGATAAAAATACAGAGAACAGATGAACATGGGTGCCCAAGACTGATCATCTACAACACAATACCTACATCTAAGGCTCAGGAAATATCACAGAAGAGGAAGCTGAGTGATTATAAGAGACAGAGGGCTAGGGTGTCTGTTGTGAGACGGTGTCTTCTATACATCACAGGGAAGTTGTACGCACGAAGTCTCAGCAATGAGGTCTCCTAACCAAGACCTGCACAATGATAGCATCACTTGACATGCCAGTGTGCATGTGGGAAATCTCACAAGGCGTTTTTCCTAGATGAAGAGTTACAGGCCATTAATGGTTGTTGAGAGAGGGAGAATTTATCTTCTCTAGAGATGAGCTACCTGATAGGTTATCCAATCCCGATGATCAGCACTAAACGTTATACAAATGAGCAACACTAAATGGACTCAGTAGTCTGTTTTTATGTATGCATATGCATTTCTGTACATAGACATGTTTATCTATCTATCTATGCATCATTCCATCCTTCTATCTCTCCATCTATGTATGATAATAATTAAAGAACAGGTCCTGAATTTCAGAGGGATACTGGGGAAATACAGGGAGATAGTACTCACCTATGAAATTCTAAAATAATAATAATAAATTTAAAAAAGAAACTGACTCAAAGCTGGGCTAAAAAGCATGTGTGAAGGAAAGAAACAGACTCTGTACATATCAACATGGGTGCTATTATGTGCATGAGAGGTGGGGAGAAGGTGTTCATGGGCAGGCTGTCTAAAGGATATTGATATCTAGTTCTTATTATTAATTTATCTGTCCTGTCAGTCACATAGAATCATAAGAAATGTCTAATTTGCCCCTCAGTCTGTTTTACAAGTATACTAACCAGACTTTCTTACTGTAAGAAATACTTAAGATAAATTCGTTTCAAGGGAAGGAGTTTGTTATATTTTGACCAACAGTTTCAGAGGGATTCGGCTTTTTTCCAGTGCTTTCTGTACTGTAGGCAGGACATCATGGCAGGACAGTAACACAAGGGAAGCTGCTCACCTCAGTAGGCCAGGAAGCAGAGAGAAAGGAAGGGGCCAGAAGCTCAATGTCCTTTGAAGGCCACACCCTCATTGACCTGCCGTCTTCCCATAGTCCCACCTTCTGAAGATTTTATCACTGTGCAATATCTCCAAGGGCTGCGGATCTTTGGGGAACAAACAGTTACAAATTACAGCAGAGTGCAGGAAGAAAAAAAGCGAGGTATTTCTCTGAGTGAAGGGGGTTCTTTTCTCCCTGTCCTCTCTGATGGTCTTTCAGGACAGGGAGAATGACAAGATAACACCATAAAAGGAGATGCAATTGGGTCTACAGCACCAAAATGAAAGAAAGGCAATGTCCTGAATACCTCAAGCTCCCCTTCTACTCCCCAGTCACTGCCCCAAATTTAACATAGCCGGAGTGCTGTGGAACAATGGTTTTTTATCCTGTCACTTGGATTATTTTTAATAAAACACAGATTGACCAGTAGTCGGGCAGGAAGTGTAGGCAGGGTGACCAGGCAGGAAGTAGAGTTAGGGCAACTAGAATTCTGGGAAGAGAGAAGTTTCAGTCAGCAGTTGTCACCCAGAGAGGAAGCCATACATAGAGCAAGCAAGATGTGACTGCCTCGCCGGAAAAGGTACCAAGTCACGTGACTAACACAGACAAGAATTATGGGCTGATATAACTTATAAGAATTAACTAATAAGAAGCCTGAGCTACTGGACCAACCAATTTATAATTAATGTAGACCTCAGTGTATTTCTTTGAGACTAAACAGCTGCAGGACTGGGAGGGACAGAAACCTCAGTCAACACCTGAGTGCCTTCCACAGTCCAGGGAAAACATTACATACCTACATCCCAAGCCTTCGGAACCAGCACCCTGCATACATGTGCACATACCATCTATCCCAAGTCTAGAGGACCCTCTTCTGGAGGGTAAACTGTCGCCAGACCACAGGGCTGTGGTGTGTAATGAGGATGTCCTCCACCCCTTTCCTGAAATGCTTGGTCTCTGACAGGACCCTTGGAGAAAGGGGAGAAACTGAAAATCTACCTGTATTTGAGGTCAGCGGGGCTTCGAGCTCTATCATGGCCATTTCTGTTAGCCCGAGACAACATCAGGACCAAGGCTGGGTCCCCCACAGCCCACTTGACATGTGGGCTAGGACAGTCTCACTTAGCCACTGGAGACCAAGGTTGTTTTGTACTGCCTTTGAGGTGCTATCAATTGAGACAGGAACAATGGTCCAAGTACAAAGTTCACCCAGCCACCTGCTAAGGGTTGTGCTCCTTTGGCATCACTGTGACAGTAACTGAAGCAGCTGGAGGAAAGGCCTATTGAGCTCCTGGTTCCAATGTTATGTTAGGAAAAGCACAGCAGAATTCAAGATGCGAGCATGTGATGGTGGGGTCGTCCTATGACACTGGAGTGGGAAGCTGAGAGCTTAGCACCAGCCAGAGGCTGGACAATAACCTTCAGATGCCAGCAGTTGTTTCTGCAGACTTGGCCTCAGCTCCTGAACGCCCCACCTCCTGAAGGACTCACCTCCTGAAAGCTGCATGGCCTCCCCAAATAGCGGCACTTGCTGGGGACATGTCACACTGGAACCACAGCCGCTGGGTGTGGCTGGCTAGGTTCAGTGCTGGGAGAGCCTCCAATCTGATCAGTCTTTTCTGCGTCAGAGGTGGGCAGAGTTAGCCCATCCATCAATCAATCGGCTAGAAAAACTGTGATCGCGTTCCTGACCCAGACCAGAATCTGTGCTTGGTTCTGGATGAATCGCAGAAAACACACATCAGACAGAGTCTACCCAACATCCGCAGGATCTTTATTAGCTCCGTGTGTGGAAGGACACATGCAGGATGCCCTCGTCCCCAAGTACCCAGTCAGTACAAAGTCAGGAAGTTCTCCTGATCACCAACACTCTGGCATGGATGAGGCTGTTTTTGAAAACCACCATTATCTCACTCTTCACCTTGTCCTCCACTGTTCCAGTGTCCGGAAGAGCGCAGGGAGAAAGCCAAGGTTCCTTTCCCAGCATGGGTTAGTTGCATGTGGGCCTTCTGCAGTTTGACACAGCTAGGTATTTAAAAAGTCCTTTGGTCAGAGATGAAGCGCAGGGCGCTGGAACTGAGTGGGAATAGTGTTATTCCTTCAATCTGATTATTTTGAAAGCTGTTTTCTCCAGATTGTTAAATTTTGTATCACCTGTAAACTAATTTGTAAAGTTTTTTCTCCATGGAGAAAAAGGTCTGGGACTATAGTCAGAAAGGAATGTCATTCCCTAATGTTACTTGGGGTACTCTTCCTCCCTGTGCTGTGGCTGAGGCTCATCCTCCTTTTCCGTCTCTGGACATTTTCTGTAGGCTCATTTGTTTGGCTGTCTGTGATCAGGCAGGTGCTGATCACAGACAGCCTTCATTCTCCTGTACTCTCCTCCTACTGCAAACCCAAGTCACATTCAGTGGGACACTTACCAGGGAACCACACATTATTTTCCAATATTCAAAGGGAACTGAACATTTGGATGCTTTTTCCTTCTCTCTCTCTCTCTCTCTCTCTCTCTCTCTCTCTCTCTCTCTCTCTCTCTCTCACACACACACACACACACAAGACAGGTGGTAAGATATATGGCAACCCTGTTAAGCCATGTGTTTAAGATACTGCATAACCAATACATGTTGGCTTTGAATAAGTCAGTCTTTACTTCACTTTAATTTCTTTAAAAACGTGTCATTTATGCATTATAAAATTCTGGAAACTTCCAGAGCAAATATGCATAAACACCTGCCCCAACAGAACCAACCTGAGGCAGTCACTGTCCCTGTATTCATGAATATGTATGGCTCTTTCGTCCATGCAACATGTGTGTGCAGGAATTCACCAACTGCCTGAATCCCTGCCACCCACTCCCCTGGCTCTCCTACTGAGCAGAAGTTCTGTTGCTGACCCCTCCCTCTGGAGACACACGGGGAACACTCACAAAGCTGAGATGACACTTAGAGTAATCACACTGTGGGGTATGTCTTCTCTAAGGGCGAGTTAACAACAAAACCCTGGCCTTTCCAGTAAGTCCATTGGCAGCATGATTGTCCTGACTACCTAGTACATCATCACTCAGTTATATTACGACTGATTGGTCAATTACTGCCCGTTGTTCACTTAGGTTGGCTTCCAATGGGACTCTGACCACTGCTGTAAGGATGATCAACATCAAACTTAGAAACAAATCACTACAATCATTTTTATTGATATTGAATTGGGGGAGGGAGGGACAGAAATCTTAGCAGCTACACACATATGCACGCACATGCATACAACACAGTCAAGTTCCACGAGGCCCTCTTTGCATGGAATGGCACAAGAATGACAGTTCTGGATCCTAGTGGGCAAAAGCAGAGCCGAGAGACCCTGATTTTGACAGCTATTGCCAGCCACGTGATCAGTGCCAAGTGGGAGGATGGGAACATGTGGAAACAGCGTAAGCCTCAGAGCCCAGATGATCTGAGGCTTTTAATCAACAGAAAAAGGCTCTGCAGGATCTTAAACACGTAGCTTGGACAGGGTTACCGTGTACCTGACCATCTGCCAAACTCTATCAACCAGAGGGACTCTACTTGGGCTCAGAGAAGACAGAAAATTCAGGTCTGGTTTACTCACCGCAGGAATCAGTTTGGGGGAGGCATATAGCTCCCCATGCCCCCCTCTCTCAACCTTCAAACTCTGTGTCTTCTGACTGCTTTACACCACAATGTGTGTGGGATGATGTCAACTGTATATTAGGACAGAACAGTACCATAAGGTTACAAAGACATAAGAAACTACTGCTTATATATCTAAGTCTATAAGTCAGTCAGTATTAACACATGAACTGATCTGCAAACCCCTCAGGTATAGTGATAAATTCTGCTTTCCTCACATACGCATTCTTAGAATAGTACCTGCATATTGTACACAGTTGAAAATCGTTAGATCAGTAAACACAGGGACTCAGAGAATTGTGTTTCTCAAGGACAGCGTCACCCAGGATGCTCTTTAAAAAGCTCCATTCTAAGATACAACACATTATAAAGCATGCTTAAGTCTATAATCAAGTGAGCTTCCACGGAACTGCTGAGGCCCACCATCACTGCATCTAATTCTAGAACTTTTTTCTCCTCTCCCAAAGAAACCTTGTTCTCATTGGCAGTCACTCCCAACTCCACTGACCCCAGACCTCGGCTGTCATTCGTCTGCTTCCTGAGTCACGTGGCTTTACCTATCTTGCTTGTTTATACACAAGAGCCATACAATAGTGCTTTTCTGATCTGTCCCCCTGCCCCCACTGAACATAACATTTCTGAAGTTTATCTGCATTGTGGTGTATAGCAGTACTCCATCCCTTTTCATGCGAGTAGCATTCCGTGGTATAGATGACCCATGCGGCTTGCCAGCTGTTGGCCTTTTGGGTTGTTTCTGCTTTTTGGTTTTGTGAATAGTGAGGCAGTAAACATCCGGGCACTAGTCTTTCTGTGACATATGTTTTCGTTTCTCTTGGAATCATCGGGTCACACTGGGGTACTCTTTCATCCAAGACACAAGAAGCTCTTGGTCAGCTACATGAAGCTAAAAAAAAATATCTACACTTTGGAAGCTTTTGAGGGGAGGATGGGAACCAAAGTGAGAGGAGGGAGGAGAAGGGACCATGACAGTCAGGGGCTGAATAGGAGCAAAATACATGATCTATTTGACTAAAAATGATGCAAAGACATCATTTATTTTCTACACTTACTTATTATCTAAAAGAGAAGCTTAAACATTTTAAAAAGAATATCTAAGGTACATAAATATTCCATGACCATGACCCTCTTCCAATGGGAGACAGCACTGTGAAGTAGGCAGCCTTTTTCCAGACTCCCTCGAAGGGATAGGCATTGATTGTGCCATCTGGATCACCTTTTTTCACCTTAGATATTGTGAGCATTTTACCTCTGTATTCTGTGGATGGACGACCAATGCATGTGTGGGGTATGTGGGGTACTTGTGTATGAGGGGGTTGATGTGTTTGGGTACAGGTATATGTGGTGTGTGTGTGTGTGTGTGTGTGTGTGTGTGTGTATGTAGGAGGTATAAGTGTTTAGGGTAGTGTTGTACATGTCTGGAGGCCAAAGATCAGCCTCATATGTACTTAAACATCATCCACCTTGCCCAGCCATGCCAGGGTCCCACCTGTCTCCACTTCTCACATGCATCACCAGGGTCAGATTTTTCCATGTGTTCTGGAGGTCCAACCCCTGTCCTCATGCTTGTGTGGCAAGCAGTTTGCCAATGACCTAAACCTTCAGCAACCTCTGTATTCTCTGTATTTAATGTCTGCAAAATTTTGCACAATTTCTATGAACTTCACCTAACTAAACCAATGCCGTTGGGCATATATCTTGTTCTGGAGACTCTTTGTAGTTAAAAGCAGTGGAGAGAACACATCTTAAATTGATGTTTACACAAATTGTTGGGTATTTTTGCAGACAATGTGAAAATTGATTGATCCTGACAACTGTTTTCCAGAAAGTTCAATCTGGTTCACTAGCCATAGAAGGAATTGTTTATTCTCCACATTTCCAGTAAAACCGAATCATCTCAGAAAAACAAAAAGGCACTAACAGTTAGGAAGTAGCATCTTTTAGATGGAGACTCTGCTCTTCGATAATCATGGCTGTTGGTAACTTTTCGTCCAGCCACCCGCTGCTTAAATTTCCTTTGCGAGATACTCATAAGAAGCGCTAGGGTCTTCCTTCTCATCACCCACTCTGCCCATCTTGCCCTGACCAGAAGATCCTGCAGTAGCCTATCCCCTCTCTCTGCTCACATCTGGAGCAGTGGGAATGATAAGTGGGTTGGTATCACCTGCCTCCATGGTCAGACCTAGAGGCCCCTTCTGTCATGGAGAATACCCCCAACTGCCCCCAGACAGCCAGGGATCCATGAGGTTTACTGTACTGACATCAATACTCCAGGTCTCCCAACTCCGTTGGGTGGAGTATCACGACAGGATGAAAGCATAGACTCTGGGAACTCTGTTTCCTTCATCAGCAGGACCAGAGTGTGGATGGTGATGAGAAGCTGTTCTTCTTTCTCCTTGGAGTCAGAGGAAAGGAGGTGAGATCAAATGGTCACAGAAATGCCAATTGGACAAAGGAAGACAGTGACTGCCAGCAAACCTTGCAGAACACCACACCTAAGAGGACCTTCGGAGAGGGCGTTCTCTCTGGGAGTCGACAGGCTCTGATCTTACCTGAGGTGAAACTTTCTGGCTATTCCATGAGCATCCCAGCTTCTGGTGTGTCTGTGAACACCTGGCGGTGTGAGGTTCTCTCTTAGAGTCCGACCTTAGAAATACATATCCTTTTTTTTTTTTTTTTCCCAAATCACATCTTAGAATGCGATTGTACAATCCGGGGTGGGTTTCTAGAACCCATGTTACCAAGAAATGGAGTAAGATTGAAGTTGCACTATTAAAGGCTGGCTAGCTGTCAGGTTCTAGGCTCGGTCCTTAAATTCTTTGCAATCTCAAAAGAGGAAGCTGAGGCACAGAGTGGTGTGAGTGGTCCAGGCACACATTAAGTGGTAGACCCGGTAATCATAGCTGGATGTGCTTTCATTCCAAGGCTGCCCACCACTGCGTTGGCATACTGGGAGGGCAATTTCATGGCCTTACGGGAAGGGCCATCAACAGATGCACAACTGGTACCAGACAAATGCCAGACAGTGGCCTTGACTATCTTGTTTCTGTTGTTTCCCTAGCCTTCCCTATGCTTTTGTTCCTTCATTTATGAAATGGGACACGCGTTTCTTCCTTGCAGTTGAAGTACGAGAATTAAATAATTCACTAAATATGTGAAATGATAAAATCCAAAATAACATTAGCTTCTAGCATTTCAGTGGAAATTGAAACTTGTAGCTGATATAAAAATACGGTGGTTCACCTCAGTTGGTGTTTCTATTCGAACCCGTTCCTCTCCCAGTGGACTGTTGTCTTTCACTTCCTCTCTCCTCCCTCTCTTTCCCTTTCTACCCTTTTTCTTTCAGTTCCCCCGTTCTCTCTTCTCCTTCCCTTCTTTCTTACACTGTTTTCCCCTCTTACTAAACACTTACTGATGTCTCCTTACACACTAGCCATTATTCTAACCATGCAGACAAACCATAGTACTATGAAGATACCTTTCCCTAGAGACAGGCAAGGACGGTGTACCTGTGTGAACCCAGAATAGGTTCTCATTTGCCATGATATAAAGTCATCAAGCAGGAGAGATTTGTTAGCATGTCAGAAATACAAGGGATCATAGCTCTGTCTATTCTAAGCTTCTCATACTTTCACAGATGAGAAAGCCATGCCCTGAGGTGAATGACTTCAAAATGTTCCACAGCCAGTTAAATAGAGGATCGGAGTGCAAGCCTGCGGTTTCCCAGTATAGCACAGTTGTTTTCCATAAACACTGACCAGCAGCTGCACAGATGCTGCAGTGAGCGAGCCCCTCGCAGACCGTGCATCTCAGCATCTCATAGGATGTGTTGCACGTAAGCGTCCATGTTTGCCTTCCTTCAACATCCCTCTCACACAGCTGTATCCACTAATCATGCTGGCAGGGGTGAGGCATGGGGATGCTTGATGCCTGACACCAGTGGAATCCTGCCTCTCACCTACCCAGTTTCCCCAGTACCTTCAGAGATACGGCCTTGTGTGGGAATGGAGACTTTTCTCAAGTGGGCTCTAGTGTTTCCTGGGACACTGGCCATCTATTGTCTGTTCTTAGCATCTCAAATCTCACAGGTGAGAAAACTGTGTCCTGAAGTTAGTGACTTCAAAATGCTTCAAAATGAAGCTAATGGCAATGGCCAGGGATGGTGATGTACTAGAAACCCACAGACATGCATCCGTATCTTTGAATAGCTCAGCCTTCCATCTTAGCTGTCCCCACTCTGGCTGTGATCAAAGCCATTTTTACCCAGTCATCATTGTATATGTTCTGTGACAGGCGCACCTCAGGATACCCCATTGTGGAAACAGCAAACAAGCCCCTTTCTGTGACTCTTAGCACTCTCTTTGGAGTCATAGTGGCCAGGTTCTTACAGCCTAGCATTATATCAGTAAAGAGAAGCCTGGGCCCCGAACCAGCCCTGAGGCACACAAGTTGAGCAACTCTCCACAAGGTGCTCATTTCTCTAGCCCATGGCCCTGTTTACAACATCTGGATAGCTCTGCCAGCCTCTCCAGCTCAATGACAGGCAGTTTGACCTTTTAGCAATGAACTCATGGTCAGGTGTTGGTTTGCTGTCTCCATGTGTCTGTCCATGCCCTGCTAGATGTGTGAGTAGGACTTTCAGAAATTCTTATGTTGTGGGATACGTGAACATGATGTGGCTTACTAGTTTGTTGCTTTTCTCTTTGCAACAACCAAGTTCCCTACAAGAAACAGCCTGAAGGAGAAAGGGTTTGTCCTGCTCAGGATTCAGTGCAGGGAAGATACGATTGGGAGGAGCTTGTGACTGTGGCAGTAGGACCAGGAGGTTGCTTGTTCATATCTCGGTGGTACGTGAATCAGAAAAGAGACGGGAAGCAGGGATTGCCCACAAAATAGCAAGTGACCCTCTTTCTCTAGCAAGACTCTCAAAGGATCTCATTAATATCAAGACTATGAGCAGTCATAGATTAAAAACTCAATGGGCATCTCATGATCATAGAGAACTTTCGTGTTTTCCTCACCAGTGAGTGACACAGGCTCCTACCAGTGCCTGGCTCACAGCAGGAGCATCACAAATGACACCCTAATGAAGACCCAAGGGTTTCCTCACCAACTTTCAGGTTGGAAAACATAGGACTTAGGATCTGATGTGATAGGTCACACGGGTAGAGGTAGAAGAGGCCATAAAAAGTCACTAGACATCATGGGGCAAGAAGAACACTCTGCACAAACGTAATGAGAAGGAGATTAAGTTTACAAAAAAAGATCAGGGAAGCAATGACCAGAGCTTTACTTCCCACCTGCCTCCCAGAAGCCAGGAGGGCTGGACTGGGCCAGAGAAGGCCTCGTTTTATCAGGTGATTTATAGGATCTAAGACATGTACTGAGAAGGGCTTTTAACTCGGACACATGCTTTTCTCTGAGTTTTTTAAAAAAAATTTTTTATTCTCCTCTCTCCTCCTTTGACTTGAGACTGCAATAAAAAGGCAAGATTACCTGCAGTAAATACCAGACTGGCTCTGTGCTCAGTGAGAGCGATCCAGGAAAAGATGAAATAAAAGCCAAAACTGAGAAAGAGGTGCAAGAGAAGAGACGCCACTATCTTGCCTTCACCCGTGCTGCGGTTTTTCTCGTCTTTCATCAGGCATACTTCCTCTGGGTGTTCCAACCATATCTTCTTCCTCAGTTTCCCTGCCTCTCTGCTCATTCCTCATCAGAGATGGAAAACATGCCCTCTAGGGAACCAAGTACTACCTTCAGCGTGGGACTGAGATTGTGGGCATCTTACCACGGCCGGGGATTTGCTTCATTCTCCAGAAACCCTGACAATGGCCCAATGCCTGTGCCCTGGGTGGAATGTGGCTTCTACTTCGGAGCAGGCTAGCTTCTCTCTACCCCACAGCAGCAGAGTTCTAGGAATGACCAGAGAGAGAGGGGTTTAAGGACTTCTCAGGGGTCCAGTGCTATTTCACAGTTAATTACTGGGCACTTTGGCCTCCCACTCTATGTCTTACAGGTTTGAAAGGTGACTGTCATTGTCTCCATTTTACAGATGATTTTGGGCTTGATGGTGAATACATGCATAAAATACACTCTATACTAAAAGCATAAAATTTAGCATGAAACTCCACAGCTTGATTCCTCAATTCTACAGCTTATGTTCTGAATGCATATTCAAACTGTATAAAAGTTCATTGAGTTGTATAACCTTTGGGTTTGGTTAATTTTTGTGTGTGATTTTTTTTTTTATAGCCGGGCGGTGGTGGCGCACACCTTTAATCCCAGCACTTGGGAGGCAGAGGCAGGCGGATCTCTATGAGTTCGAAACCAGCCTGGTCTACAAGAGCTAGTTCCAGGACAGGCTCCAAAACCACAGAGAAACCCTGTCTCGAAAAAAAAAAAAAAAAAAAAAGAAAAGAAAGAAAAGATTTTTTTTTATATAGTAAAGTTAATTAAAAAAAATACAGGTGAGGAGACTGAAACTCAGAGAGGTGTGTGACCTTGCACGCAACTCACCAACCAACGTCACAGAGTGGTAGCACCAGGACCATCTAGTGCAGAAGCCTGTGTTCTTCTTTTGTGCCAGAGAGAGTGGGTAGAAAAAGATCTGGAGTCCACAGCCATCCTCCAATGGTTCTTGACTCCTTAAGGAAATTGCTGGACCCACAGCTGGGCACCATCCCATCCCAGCATGGACCATCCATCCCAGCAGCATCACTGAGTAAGGGACATAATTACGGGTCTGTGACTTGTGCACAGAGAACCAGGTTAAGGATGCTTCAGCCAGCAGAAGCCAGACCAGTCCTGCAAAAAGTCTATTTAGGACAGAATGAGTGGGGTGCATCTCCCTTTCTGGGATGCTTGTGAAGTATAAACAGTACAGTTCTGGGAATCGAGCTGGAGGCAATGCAGAGAGAAATGTTCTTTTTAAAGACCCAAGATTGTGGAATTCTGAGTACATTTAAGAACAGATTGGAACTGAGGGTGGGATAGGCAAAGTTGTCTTTTGCACAGAATGAAGTCGCTATGCATTCTTCCAATGGCAGCAGGTGACCAGACATGGAAGCAATAACCGGACAGGAATGTTTGTGTAAACAAACGAAATATAAATAGACAGGAAAGAGTAAACCAAATATAACCCACCCTCCTCGAGCTCAAAGTCCCAGCACTATTTTCTGAGGGGGTGTGGAACATCAGGCACTATTACAAGAGATTGTTCGTAAACTCTGACAGACCATGACTGCTTTCAGCGTTGTGGTACATGGTTCAGCTCGCACGAAGATGGCCCATTGATTATTCGCTCTCACAGGGAAGATAACAAGAAGGAAGAAAGACAGGGGATGCTTTTTCTCCCACACACGTGCTTGGCTCTGCACACCCTCTTACTCCAGCTCCTTTCTTCTCCATGCTGCCTGTCTGACATGCCTTCTTCAAGGCTCAATTGGCATGACTTTCTAGATCCTAACGTAGGGCCCAGCTTATGGTCCCAGCCCCTCCATAAACATATACAGCAGGTCATATGATTTTTTTCTGCTGCTTTTCTGTCCCTGTGAGGATTACCACCAGCCACTTGATGCTTGAGCTAAGGAAGCACACAGTAGGTGAGCAGATGGGGTTCGCTCACCACCATAGTTGGAATGTGTAATGTCTTCTATTTGTGTAAGATGACTGCTATTCACTTAATTTCTCACCGAGCTGGAGGAAACGTGAGTTTGCATTGCACATGGAGATGTTTTTTGTTTGACCATTAGGGTGCTGGGGGGCAGTGTCTTGCCATGACTTCTTGCTCACAGGCAGGGGGATAACCGGAACACCTCTTAACACCTTGTTTTTTTTCCATCTTATAGTAAAGGTGTCCATAATTATGATTATGAATTTTATCCATATTTCCTCTGTTTCCAAGTGACTTCATGTTAAGAATCAGCCTAACCATTCCACGAACATGGATATTGCATTTTTCTCCATCATGAGATTTAACAACCATGTTCATTTAGGAAATCCCTGTTCTTTGAGCCTTCTTTCTTTTTCTTTTTTTCTTTTTTCTGGCTTTGGATGTCTTCCAGCCAGAAGGGGGCAGCAGTTCCTCAGTATTTCCTTCCTCTGGTTGTGAAATCCTTTGTAACACTGGAAAGAAAATAGAAAAGGGGTCTGTGATCCACTGGGGAAGAGGGTCACATGACAAGTATGCTAGAGAACAATGTCTTTGGGGTGTCATTTGTCCGCAAGGCCCAAGAATCTGATTTTATTAGATGACATTAGAAAACTCAGGTCTTTGATATGTGAGGACCCACTCAGCATTGGGGGCCCTGAAGTTGGCGAGGTATAGGTGGTAGACAAAGGGTTGTCTTGTAGGACAGGCTGCAATGCACCCTCTGTCCGGCTGGGAACTGGATCTGAAGAAGATCCTGAGGGGAGAGGTGAGATGCTGGTCAGTGTTTTAGAGCTAGGACTGGCACCGAGCTTCACCTGTCTGGGTCCATCAAGAGCTTTCCCTGGCATTCAGGGACTGATGATGCCAGGTGACAGATTACAACTGAATTCCCACCCATAGCTAGTTCCACAGATGACAGGAGTTTTCACCAATTAGTGAACTGTTAGGTTCTCACCATTGACTTCTTCTCATCAAACAGCCAGAGGGAAAAAGCCGGTGCCTCATGGAGGGACAGGAGCTGCCTGGTATTCTGGGTCAAACAGGAAGCAGGCAGAGAACAATGGACTTAAGATCCCTGGGGTGTGGGGTAGGAGACAAGGGCCTGTGCTATCCGCAATTCCTTCTCTAATTCTACCTAGTTTGAGTCTTTATTCTATAGGGTGCCTTCTCCCTGAAGCAATTAATAGAAAATAAAGGAACGGGGAGATAGTGGCCTGCCTACAGGGTAAACTCTGTTTCTCTTCTCCAAAGAGACTGAAGTTGGTAGGTGGAGGGAAGGGGAACAGTACACCAATCTAGACTGGGTGTGTTCAGATGTGGGGATAAAATGGGCGGCTGAAATTGTTCCACATGACTAAAGGCCCTGATGGTGACTGCTTCACGTACTGTGGTAGTCCAGACTCCGGCTCTGTTCTAGTTCCCTGAGAAATGAAGGCTAATTCAAGGGAATGCCAGAAATGGCCCTGGTCTAAGTTTAGCCTTAGGTCAACCTCACTGCACATTCGGCCGTGACTGTTGGATGAGTGGGCAAAGCTGTTCATTTCCTTTTCTTCCTTCTCCGGGTACCTTCAAGCTGGAGGCCTCTCTGTGTGCTGGGAAACCATAGGAATTGCTTTCAAGCGGCATGTCCTAAGTCCACCCGTGGTCCCAGATCGCCTTTTGATAAGCATTTACCTCCTATTGCTCTTCCGATCAGCACTCTCTCTGCATTTCCTGGTCTTTGTGGTTTGTCAGCTCCTTAACATTGCTTGAGCTTAGCTGGCGTGTGTTCGGGTGAATTATGGGAGTTAAAAGCCTCCAGACCTCTGGCATGCTGGAACAGTTCCCTGAATGCGGGTCTATTACGAACTGCTGTCATCGCTGTTTATATCAAAAACATCTCTTGCCCCCGGGACACGACTATGTTTTCAAAGCATTTCTGTCCAAAGTTGCTTGTGCAGATATTTGGGAGAGTGTTTCTTCCATTTCTGCCTAGTTTTCAGAGAAGGACTTTTAGCAAGATTTTGATGTGTATGAACTTCACTCTCTAGCCTGATTCTAAAAATGAAACTAGAGTTTTCATGGTCTAAACTCTCGTCCCAGACCAATAGGCTGGGTAACCTTGATCAGTCACCAAATCTCGCTCACCTCTGGTTGTACTTCTAGGAAGCCTAGAAAAGCTTTCACAGAATGGTACAGACTGGATCGGCCTGGAGAGTCAGAGACACAAGTGCTGGAGGGTTAGGGAGCCCATAGGGAGTTGTTGCCGTATTGGGTGCGAATCTGCCTTTGCTTAAATCTTCACCCAAGAGAGAAATGAAGTATTGGAAAGTGTTTGGAATCTGCCAAGACGGTGAACGAGATAACTGCCAGGATAACAGGGTAGAGCATACCATGGCCAGCCCTCAAGAAAGCAGCTGCTCTCCAGAATATGCTGTGGACCTCAGCCTGGCACCAGGGCCCCTGACCGAGTCTGGTACCTAGCAAGGACCCTGGAAATACCAGGGAAGTGAGTGGACAAGGGACGTCTCTCTCTGGTTCAGGTTGGTGCCAAACATGAGCATCCAGGGTGCACAGAGCAAGGGATGTGAACAAGAGGGACATTGCTGCTGGTGGTTGATGCTGTGATTGACAGTTTGGCATGCCTGATGCTTGAGTCGCGCAGGAACGCTTCCACTGTGGAGTGCCTGCTCTGGTAGTAGAGAGGGAAACACAGACCTAAGGAGGCAGCCAAAGGCGTCGAATGGGTGTAGCTTCCACAGGCTTCTTTTAAAAGAGAATCGAGACTCATCTCACACAGCCAGCTGATAAACTAAGAAAATTCTGCCTCTGCCTCTTCTCTCGGATGTTCTTTGGCTACATGTGTTTTGTTTTTCTCCCTTGAGATAGCTGCGTCCACCTTGTTTCACAATTAAAATGCAGCGAAATGCACGTTTGTGGCTGCTACAGATCTATGAATTCAGCACACTCAGGATCAGCCCACCCCAGCTGTGATCAGAACAGCTGAGTTCTGACTCCACACCTCCCATGCCAGCTGCCATAGTCATTCCGATCTCCAGCCTGTAGAACTACCGGTGTTTTCTATCCACACAGTTTTATGACTTGGAGATTGGTATATGAATGAAGTCACACAGTGTGTAACTTTCTAAACTTAGTTTCTGTGGCTCAGCATAAAGCCTCTGAGACTCTTTCAAACTGTGCATATTGCCTATTGGTATCCGTTATCATTGTTCTTTATCATAATGCTATTAGGACTGAGGATCATGAGTCACATGGCTTATCTACTCAATTGATGAAGGGCTTTCTGTTTGTGTGACAGTGGCTGGATCAGGGCTTCAGAGTCATATGATAAATATGTATTGAGTTCTGCAAGAAACTGCACAACTGTTAGCCAAAGAAGCTGTGATAGTCTGTGTTCCTACCAGCAAGG
This sequence comes from Chionomys nivalis, assembly GCF_950005125.1. Taxonomy (NCBI): domain Eukaryota; kingdom Metazoa; phylum Chordata; class Mammalia; order Rodentia; family Cricetidae; genus Chionomys; species Chionomys nivalis. The sequence continues at coordinate 24,876,909 of NC_080086.1, forward strand.
TGTGAGTTACAGGTGTGTCACATGACATTGTCAATATAGAAAATACTGAAGCTGGGCATGGCAGTGCGCATCTTTAATCCCAGCATTCAGAAGGCAGAGACAAGCCAACTCTGAGTTTGAGGTCAACCTAGTCTACACAGCAAGATCCAAAACAGCCAGGGCTACACAGAGAAATCCCGTCTCAAACAAACACATAGGCAAACAAACGTATAGAAAACACTGGGCCACCCAGGCTCAAGTGGCGATAGTTTATTGTGCTTCATTTTGAATTCCCTTTAACTTCCAGCCACAGTGGATATCTTTCCCCATGGTGGGTATCTTTTGCCTTGCTGTCCGATTTACTCTGTGGAGAATCTGCCACATCTAGGCTGATAGTCTGAATGTCGAAAGCTCTTTTCAGAAACCTTATATTAGCTTTTTTGGAGGTAAGTTTCCTCTTTTAATTTGTCTCATTAGTTTGTCGAAGCATAGAAGCACAAAGTGATAAAGCTCAAATTCCTTTTATTTTGTTTCAGGGGTCTTGCCTTCAGTAGCAATTAGAAAAATCCCCAGATGAAAAAAAAATAATCTTTTCTGTTTCCTTCTAGAATTTTTGTTGTTTTAAATGTTTACCTTTAAGCCTGTGAATCACTTTGAGTTCAAGAAGTTGCCTTGGGTGTGAGCGTGTGGCAAAGTTCCTCTCCTTGGATATTCATGTCCTATTGTCTCAGGACAGCTTGTTAAAAATACCATTCTTTTACCATCAAATTGCCTTAGCACCTTGGCTGAAAATCAGTGGGTCATATTTGTGTGGGAGTGTTTCTAAACTTCCATTCCGTTCCATTGATCTATTTCTGTGTGCTACCGTAAATACCTATCTCGGTTACTATAGCTCTATTACAGTCTGAGGTAAGGGGGTCAGCACGCCCACACCACTCTCCTCGCATGCATTGTTTTGCCTATTCTCATTGCATTCTCTTTCCATATGAGTTTTAGAATTAGCTTCTCGGTTTCTATTTTGAAAAAGCCTCCTGGAATTTGGAGCAAGAGTGACATCTCTACATGATGACGGCATCTCTTCAGGACTGAAATCTGCTGTCTTCCCATCAGCATACTGGAACACACACATTCTTTACATGTGCATTGGTTTCAGAGGTTGTACATACAGCTTAAAACTATGGCAGATAACATCCTTTCTCTTAGACTCATTTCCCGTTGTTCATGGCGTATATCTAGAAGTATTGTAGGCAGAAGACTGTACTTTCATTTCCCGGTCACTCAGACCCAAATAATCACACAGAAACTGTATTAATTACAACACCGTTTAGCCCATATCTTGGGTGTATTTCTAGCTAGCTCTTACATCTTAAATTAACCCATTTCTATTAGTCTATGTATTGTCATGTGGCTGTAGCACTACCTCATTTTCTACACGTCTTGTTTTCTTGGTGCCTAGCTGGCATCTTACCTAACTCTGCCTTCTTTTTCTCCATATCTCTGCTCAGATTTCCTGCCTGGCTTTACTCTGCTAAACCATTGACTGAAACAGCTTTATTCATTAGCAATAAAAGCAACACATACACAGAAGGACATCCCACATCAAAGTGTCGTTACGCTTTGACTGTGTATCCTGTAACTTTGAAAAGTTTGCTCAGTAGTTCAAAGACATTTGTGCAGATGTCTTCTGATTAATCCTTAGAATATAGCAAAATGGGAACTGTTTCCTTTCTTTTAATTTGAATGGCTTTCATTCCTCTTTTTTGCATTACTGAGCTAAGACTTCCAGTACAATGCTGAACAGGACCGATGAGACCAGGCATAGCCTCCTAGTCTGATAAGAGAGAGGAAGTGTTCTATCTTTCATCATTAAGCATTAAATGACTCACAAGGTTTGTGCAGATGCCTTTTATCAGCAGAGAGATTTCCTTTTCATTCTCAACTCACTGAGAGTTTATATCACCAATGGATATTTAATTTTGTCAAATGCGTCTTGGCATTAGTAGACAATGTATCTTGTGGGTTTTCCCCTTTCATTTTAATGTGATGGATTTTACTGACTGGTTTTGAATATTGCATTCTTGGAATAAGCCCCACTTTGTCAGGCTGGGTTTTTCATTTTAAGTCTGTGTTCTTTTTTTAACTGCATTTTGGCTGCTGTAAACTATGTGACCTACCTAGAAGGTTAACATGCCCCTTATCTTCATGGGTTCCTTTGTTAGACACAGTCTTCTGAATTCACTGTTGAAGGATAGAGGTAGTCTGCAGTCCACAAGGCCAGACTTTTTGCAGTGTACCAGGGTATCTAAAATGAAGACTCGGATGGTGTTGGCTCATACTATTCCTGTTCCCTCCTGGAAGGATCTCCTCTCCCTGAAATTCCTAGGAGCAGAGTGAGTGATGTTCATTCCATGATTCACTCAACAGATACTGACAATGCATTATCATGTGTAAGGCATTCTGTGCAACCCTGGAGGTGCTAGGGTAAATAAAAATGTAGTGCCCAACTCCAATACTTGAGTATTGGTAGAGGAACCAAATGTCAATCAAACAAACACACAGATGTAGAGTGGGAGTGCTGGTAATAACTTTACAGTATCCTTGCTGTATGTCAGAGTTTTAAAGTCAAAAATCATATTGTTGGGGCTGGGGAGAGGGATCCCTAGCTGAAGTTCTTGCCTTGTGAGCCCAGGGGCCTGAGTTTGATCCCTAAAATCCATAATAAAAACAAAACAAAACAAAGTGTGGTAATATGTGATGCTAATTCCAGCAGCAGGGAAGCAGAGAGAGACAGATCTCCTGGGCTCACTGGCCATCCAAACTAGCCTACTTGGCTGGTGAATTTCTGTCCAATGAGAGACTATATCTCAATAAATAAATAAATACATAAATACATAAGTAGGTGGAGAGGGAGGGATGAAGAGAGAAAGGAAGGGAGGGAAAAAGAAAGGAAGGAAGGAAACCCAAGGAATGACTGACATCTGGGGCTATCTGTGATCTTTTAGCACAGACACACATATACACACACATACCTGCAGTAACATGCTGTGCGCAATATATAAGAAGAATGTATATACACTTTCACACACAAATATGTACTCATGCCTACACAAGCAAATGCCTACACATTTCCCCACACCTGAATAGTACACACACACACACACACACACACACACACACACACACACAGAATCATGCCATGTTCTAATTTCATATAAACCCAATAAGGTCTTATAGACATGCAGACTGCATGTGATATTAGGATTTGAAGTTTCTGTCTGACCTGATGATAAACTAAGGGGCAGGTGATAGCTCTGTGAATTCATGAGATAGACCCTTCACAAGACATCTCTTTCAAAAATGAGAATATGCTCCAGAGATGAAAAGTCCAGAGGCTGAAGGAAACACAGGGGTGGCCTAGGAAAGAGGACAGAGACATTTTTAAGGGTGCTTAGTCCCTGGAAATTTTATTTCCTCCCCCTCCCTGGGACCCCAAGTTGCTAAGTGACAGAGAAGGAGAACAGTGGGAGGCAGGAAGTGTGTTGAAAATGCAACTTGAGAAAGGAGAATTGGTGACATGCCTCTGGAACTCAGCACAAAATAGATGCCAAGCGAAGTCACCTAAGGTGAACCCCAAGTTACCATGGAGGTCCTACTTGTGTTAAGCGCTGTGACTCAGAAGCAACTACTCTTTCAAGAGGCTCACTAAAATGAGTAACTTGCGATTCCATGGGAGACTATGCTGTAACCATCAAAGTAGTTGGTAGTGGAACAGAACCCTGCCTCCCAGAAAAACCTTAGCAACTCTGTCCTTCACTGTTGAAGGTTGAGATCTCCTCATGGGGCCAGCGTTATGGAATCATAGGTGTGGCATAGTCTCTGGGTGCTGATGAAGAAAGGAGGATACTGGGAAAGATAGCCTTCTCCAGTCGAAACTGAAAACTCAAACTGCTCACATTCCATTGGCAGGATGAATGCTATAATCAAGGCTGGCTGAGTCCTTATTCCGTGTCAGGAACTGGGTTACATACACACATCAACTGATATGGTCTTCTCTTCTGTGAATTAGACGCATTGGTTCAACTTTATAAATATAGAAACCAAGGAGATAGATGAACAAAAACAGAGCTACCTAAGTTTTTACAAAGCTGGTGTTCTTAATTTCAGACCCAGACAATTAACTGTAGGCATCCGCTCGTTACCATCTCTAGCAACCTAGTGCTGCACATTAGAAAATCCAGCATGCTGGTGTGTTAGAGAAAGGCTTTGGAACAAAAGCTTGTGGTTATCTTAGGAAGGAAAAGTCCTGACGTTTCTAAAAACCTGCTCGTGCTGAAACGGCTGACCACTGACCCCAATTAACAGTTTTCCTTCCCCCACTTACTCTACTGCCCTGGGCGGTGTGCCAGAGTCCATAAAGCAACCTCATTCCCAAATCTTTTACAATTCTGGTCCACCATTGTCAGCCTTCTGAGTATTATGCAGTGCCCATAAAGCATATTAAATTAATTTCCTCTGCCTCACTTGACATTTATATTTGAGAGGTAACAGTATGATCAGGCAGGAAGGTGCCTGATAAAAATGCAAACTTCATATCAAGTGAAGGGCTAGGTGCTGGCTTCTTTCGGTCACACTGCACAGCATGCACGCTCATTAGCTTGTCTGATTGGAACTGTTTATGGTCAGTAGGGTTGCAAGCTAACTGCTGGTGCTGGTTAGTTTTCCCTACTTAAACTCGAGTCATCTGGAAAGGATGTTCTTCGATCAAGGAATTATGGCCATTTGATTGGTCCATGGGTGTGTCTGTGGGGCATTTTCTTCATGAATAATGATAAATGTGAAAGGACCCAGCCCACGCTGGGTAGTGCCACACCTGGGCGGATGTTTCTGGATTATGCTGAGTTAACCATAGAATAATATTTCATCTTGGTTCCTGCTTTGACTTCCCTATCAGTGGTCGACTGTGATCAGGACTTTTAAGCCAAATAAACCCTTTCTTCCACAAGTTGCTTTTGGTCACGGCATTTATCACAGAAATACAATACAAACTGCAACACTTCCCCCTCTGTTGTCTAAAAGAGGATGTGCCAGAGGAGATAAGCTTGGAGATTTTCAATCCTCATCTCCATGCCCCTATTCCTACTGAGCTCTGGCAGGTGGGAATTCTTCACACTGACTCCCACCAAGTTCAAAGGAAACAGAAGGGAAGCCATGCCAGTCATTAATTGTGCCATGTAGCTTTTGTGTTTTGCTTCACAGAACTGCCACTTTGACTTTATTTCATGGAGACTGTGGTGGTTTGGTAAGAATGCCCCCATAGGCTCAAATATTTAAACGCCCAGCCAGTGTGGGAAGGTTTAGAAGCAATAGCCTTATTAGAGAAGGTGTGCCACTGAGGGTGGGCCTTGAGGTTTCAAAAAGCCCATACCATTGCAGTTAGTACTCTGATTTTTGCTTGTGGATTAAGATATAAGCTCTCAGCTACTGCTTCAGTGCCCTTCCTGCATGCTGCCATGCTCCTCATCATAATGGTTGTGAAACTATAAGTCCCCAATAACGTCTTTCTTCTATAAACTGCCTTGGCCATAGTGTTTTCTCCCAGTGTAGGAGAAGGCACCTTGTTCATTCCAACTGCCCAGAACCAAAATAATCACACAGAAACTACGTTATTTAAATCACTGCTTGATCCGTTAGCTCTAGCTTCTTATTGTCTAACTCCTACATATTAATTTAACCATTTCTAGTAATCTGTATATCACCACATGGCTGTGGCTTACTGGCTAAAGTTCCATCTGGCTCCAGTGGGGCTACATGGCTTCTCTCTGACTCCACCTTTTCTCTCCCAGCATTCAGTTTAGTTTTCCCTGCCTAGCTCTGTTCCACTATATCTCTGCTATAGGCCCAAAGCAGTTCCTTTATTAACCAATGATATTCACAGTATACAGAGAGGAATCCCACATCATCCCAGCAATAGAAAAATTATTAAGACAGGGACTGTGTTGTTGGCTTCATCCTTTTGATTTTTTCCCATGAGGCTGTGCAAAAGAAAGAGCTCATGAGGCCTATACTGGAATATCACTGCAGATGGTGAAAATAACTATAAGAATTCCCATTTCTTATTTTTTTCCTAAATTTCAAACTATTTTTACATTTACCATGTGTTAGGTCTATAGCAGCAATACAAATGAACAAAGGAATTTTGGTCTCAGGAGCCTGGTGGTGAAAGGTTATCTCAAGTGCTTCTCATCAGCAACCATTGGGGAGACTAGAACAAAACCACCAGTCTCTTTTCATGGTCAAGATGAAGAACCCATAGTTGACAGATGTTTGCCTGAGTGTGCAGGGACGGAGAGCAGCAGAGGCCTGGAGGATGTAGGCACCCACGTCCTTGCTCAACATTCTCTCTGCAGTACCATATTGCCTTGAGACTGCACAGTAAAGTCTGGGTAGAAGCATGAAGTCAACTCACTCTTCAACCTCCTTTCTCCGTTCTCCAACTCAATCCTTGTACAGGAATCACAGGTATAGTAGGAAGCTGCAGGCTGTGTTCCTGCCGCCCCAGCTCCTGGTCCCCGGCTAGCTTATGCCCCAAAATAACAACACACAAACTGTATTCTTTTAAACACTGCTTGGCCCATTATATCTAGCCTCTTCTCGGCTAACTCTCGCACCTGGACTAGCCCATTTCTAATAATCTGTGTAGCACCCCAAGGTGCGCTTACCTGGAAGATTCTAGCCTACGTCCATCCTGGGTCGGAGCTTCATCACATCTGCCCTGGGGAAGAGCAGCATCGCATCTGAGCTCACTTCCTCTTCCTCCCAGCATTCTATTCTGTCTACTCCACTCACCTAAGGGATGGCCTATCAAATGGGCCAAGGCAGTTTGTTTATTGACAAATGACCTTCCTCCATCACACAGGTCAAGACAAGCAGGTTCCATCGGCTCTTAAGCCATCCACACATTCATTCCAATGAGCCACAGATCTGACTGTCCTGTTATGTCTCTAATTTTCATCCCTGTGTTATATGTTTAACTCTTCAATCTTCTTCTTTCTCCCAGGACAGGGCACAAAGCATCCTCTATGGTTCTTATCAGCAGTTTGCCCAACTGCATCATCCCTAGAACCATGGACACATTTCTAAATTGAGTTCTGAACTCTCTGGTCTCACCCAAAGAACAACAAAGGGGTTTAGTCACCATCTTCCCCTTAGTTATGTATCATTAAAAAAAATGCTTTACCTGTAGGACTCAAAGGCAATATCCAAAACAAGATTTAAGAAGTGACAAGGTTCAGGGTTGGGGGTAGGGCTTCATGCTGTGTAGTCAGAACAAGGTTTTGGCAGGCTTCAGTTCACTAAAATGGTCCTTGAAGAAAGAAAATGGACTTAGAAATGTTCAGTGAAGGTTTATCATAATGGAACCAGTCTGAGATTTGAGTAAACATCAGAGTCCATCTCGGCTCTGCTGTTTAATCAGTCCGTATCTCGGGCCAGTCATTTCAACCTCTCTGAACATTCATCATCTTCACCCATTAAAGGGCGCACTAATGCCCTGAAAGGTTTTTGTTAAAGGAAATGGTGGGGTGTTTGTAAATGGGATTTCTCAGCTGCGGAGTGCCATGTGTATGTTAGTTATTACTGTTCCACCCACTATCGTACGGGGCCGGAGAACCAGGGCCCTGCAGATGCTGTTCTGTTATAAGTCTCCTACCAACGATTCTGCTACAGTCTCTGGGCCGGGCTATGTTTGTCTTCCGCCTCCAGAGTGCCGAAGTTGGTCTCCCAGTCCTAATGCAAGAGCTGACACCTGGCCCATTTTTCACGCAGGGAGGTCTGAAAACTCCACTAGATATCTCCATGACAACAGAGATTGTTTTGTTTGCCCCGTCTCCCTGGTACTGGGAGCAGTGTCATTCTTACAGCAAGCACCCAAAAATATGTGGGGGGGGGGTGGAGAGAAAGATGGAATAACTGAGCAGATTTAGTATAAGGCAAATAACTTTCTTTTCGATAGAGTAGTGGTGCTGAGGTCAGGTTGGAAAACCATAAAGGGCAGCCCCCGTGGACCAGAGGAGCCACGAGGCAGACTGGTCCCTTGGTTCTCGCAATAGCTGAGACCTCGTACCATCTTGCTGTATGATCCTGTGGGAGCCCTTTGACCCCAACCCGGTTGATCCTCAGCTTGTGGAAATGACAAGGGTAAGGCCAGGAGTAAGTGATGGTGAAGAAGACCAGCAACCGGATTCTATGCTTCTAGATTCCAAAGGAGACGCTCTTTGAAAAATATTTGACTTATTTTTTTTTCTTTTTGGCTTGGTTATTTGACTTTCCATTGCCTTGCTTAGTTATGGGGAAAAAATGCATTTCTCTGGAAAGGTAGTAGTGGTCTTTGATTTTAGGGAAATGCCTGATCACTTTGACATAAACTTCTGCACAAAGAACTCGCTGGCTCTGCTACCCATGTCACGCCATTAACTGCCGCTGACAGTCAGACTCCTCACCCAGCCCATGTGTGGTTCTCATTCCCTCTTGAAATTGTCAACGTGACATAATTGACTAAGCTGTTAGCTAAATACATCACTGGATCCCAGGGAGAATTTTTACTGAGACGTCAGTGCCCCCGCATGGCACCGCATGAAGGACTGTCAACACCACACGAGAGATGCATGGCAAAAGATTCTGTCTGGAAGACAGCTCTCTCTCTCTCTCTCTCTCTCTCCTCCCCTCAGCATCAAAAATGGCTGTCAGGCAGAAGAACAGATGCCAAGGAGTATATGTGAGAAAACCGTTAATTCTTTGGAGTCGTTCAGTCGCACATGGTTTATGGGGTCTGAAATGGTTCTGTAAACAGGAGGTGGGGAGGTCAGGAGTGGACTCAGAGAGAGCAGCATTGGCCTCCAGCAACTATGCTAGCATAACAGACATATTAGCAGATACGCATGCCCTGAGGCAGGCAGAGTCATTGCCTGCAAGAGTGTCAACCTTTTCCTCACTCTAAGGTAGGTGGACACACTGTCACCATTTTACTCTTATTTTTAAAAAGACGTTATTGATTTTTTTTTTAAAAAAAAGATTTTATGTGTATGTGTGTTTTCTCTGCATGTGTGTCTTCCTCTGCATGTGTGTCTGTATATCACATTCATGCTTGGTATGTGAGGAGGCCAGACTCAAGCACTGGATCCCCTGGAACTGGAGTTGCAGATGGTTGTGAGCTGCCATGTGGATGCTGGGAATTGAACCCAGGTCTTGTGCTCCTTCACTGTTGAGCCTGTTATCCTGTCCCTGTTCTTATTAAGAATATACTTGTAACTTTTAAAAGTGGACAAGGGCTTACTCCATTGTCTTTGTTTGTTTTTTGTTTTGGTCTCACTGGTCCATGACTGGGCAACTGGATGAATAGACAGCAAGTACAGCAGGCATCCTTCTGCTCTCCATCCGCGATGCTCTGAATTCTAGCAGAATGAAGATAAAGATAGACAGGGGCTGTGGAGGAGAGAGCAAGTGACACCGTATGTGAGCTTTGTCAGATTGCAACACTGAAAGTAAACACTAAGCCTGGGGTGGTCAGCCCGCCCTGGGAATCCAAGGCTGCTTCTCCACAGCGGGAAATGACCGGCTGCTCCCACCTGCAGTTCAATTAGGAGTGTGGCTAAGGGCCAGAAACTTGAAAGAGAGATTATAGATTCATTAATTAAGGTCATGTTTACACCTCAGTTGTCAACTGTAATGATTTGTTTAACCCAAGGTCTCCTTAGTTTATTATGATCATTACTGCCTGGCTCAGGTCTCACGGTGAAGAATGATGAGCCTTTGCTTTCTGACAAGAAACATGGGCCCGGTCTGCCACGATATTTTCATGCAAAGAAATTTCCCCCTAAATATTGCTTTATTCATCGGTCTTTTATTTCAGAGCCAGTGGACTTGCTCTTATTGTACTTGTTTACTGATGTTATTGTTTACTGATGTTATCCTCCTCATCAAGGGCATTGACAAGGGCCACCCCCTCCCCCCTCTCTTTCTCTCTCTCTCCCTCTCGCTTTCTCTGCAGGGCTGGGCTCCGCAGTGCCTTGAAGCAGATCTTCTTCCTGTGATGAACTTGGATTCCTTACATCTTGTCACCAGAGCTGCTGATCTGAAACCCTTGGAAAATCAGAAAGTGAGTGTGCGTGTGAGTGTGTGTGTGTGTGTGTGTGAGAGAGGGGGGGGTTCTGAGGATACGTCTATGAGGATACGTCTAAAGGTAACATGTACTTCGGATTCTGTTCTGAGAGCTTCATTTTTGATTGTGAACACACTGTGTTGCAAGCTCCCGCTGCCAACCAGTTGAGCTGTTCCAGCCATTGGGCCTTCCATACCATACGAACTAATAAACTTTTAAAGCTGTTATGTAAAATAAACCCTTTTTTCTTAAGTCACTTCTGTTTGGAATGAGAAAGCAATCAATTTACTGATCCCTGTGCATGCCCTAAAGAGGGAACTGTTGAAATTACCCCCTTTGTAGCATTCAAAACTGTGTTCACCCCCTACCAAGAGCAACACTCAGGAGAGCAGGCCCTCCACCTCACTGGGGCAGCGCGATGGAGCCCACCTTGTTAGTGCAGGTGTGGTGAGCCAGCCCTAAAGATGAAAGCATGCGAGAGCTGTCCGCATTTCACATCTGGCGGGCCAACCCTACAGCTGCCCAGTCCCAGACCTAATATTATGATTTGGCCGGCCCCCTGATCCACCCCATCTATGATCTGCTGGAGCATGTGAAGGGACCTTACCTGCAGACCCAAAGCTGCAGAATCTCCACAACACAGGACATCCAGGGGGAGCCCTAGCGATAGTGTAGTACAAACCAGAGGCTTTGAACCAGACTCTTAGCAATGACCACTTATACGTAAACTATATGGACAAAGGGTTTACGGCCTGACTCACTGTGTCATGCTGAGACTTCCATTAAGTTTCCCCTTTTAGAACTCACCAAGGCCAGCTGGCCGGGGACTGAAAAAGCATGGGACAAAACCGGTCTCGCTGAACATAATGGACAATGAGGACTACTGAGAACTGAAGAACAATGGCAATGGGTTCTTGATCCTATTGCATGTAATGGCTTTGTGGGAGCCCAGGTAGTTTGGATGCTCACCTTAATAGACCTGGATGGAGGTGGATGGTCCTTGGACCTCCCACAGGGCAGAGAAACCTGCTTGCTCTTTGGGCTGAGGAGGAAGGAAGACTTGATTGGGGGAGGGGGAGGGAATGGGAGGTGGTGGCGGGGAAGAGGCAGAAATCTTTAATAATTAAATTAATTAATTAATAAAAAAAATAAAAAAAATAAAAGCAAAAAAAAAAGTTTCCCCTTTTATTCTCTTTCCTTTTTTTCTCTTAAATTTTGCTTTATTTGGGAAATGTGCAGGGGTGGAGGGCAGTTGCAAAGGGGCAGGAAAATGAGTGGGATCAAGACACGTGATGTAAAAGCACACTGAATAAATAAATACATTTACAAGAACTTGGGTCCACAGTTCTAATTGCTGAAGTTCATTCTGGGATGTGATGCTGCTACTGACCCAGTATTCTCATAAGGAAATGGAGTACCCCTAACTGCCATTTGACTTTTTCACTGACTTAATAGTTCTTATAATAAAAATGCTCATTTCATGGTTTGGGCATGGAGGCACTACTGAAGACAGGCTGTTGCCGTCTCAGAAACCCAGCAATAAATACAGTCACGTACCACAGCGTGACACTTCAGCCAGTGATGGGCCACATACACAATGGTGTCCCACAAGATCACATTGCCTAGTGATACTGTAGCCAGCTTAGTTTGTTTAAGTACATTCTATTATGTTTGCACAATGACACACTTGCCCAAGGATGCATTTCTCAGAACACACCCCTATCATTAAGTGAAACATGACCATACTGGATCCTACTAAGACAACCGTAAGTCTATTAAAAGAACATGAATTGAATCTTAATTTTAGAATCTTTATTCTATTTATTGTGGCAACGCTGTGCATGTCATAAAATTGCCATTTTAACAGTTTAAGTATGAAGTGTAGCGGCCTTTATTACATTCATATGACTTGACATCTGTCACTGAGTAGCCTTTCTTAGAACTTTTTCTATCTTCCCAAACTGAAATTCCCTACCAATTAAATAATACCTAGCCACTGCCCTCACCCGTTAGCTTTTCTCCCTGGGGATTTTCCTGTTCTTAGTGCATCATAGAGTGGAATCATATAGAAGTTGGTGTTTTGTGATTGGCTTATTTTACTTAGTAAAATGTCCAATGCTCATCCATTTTGTAGATGTGTTCAAGTGCCTTTTCAAAGACTCAATGCACATAATACTTTATAATTATAGTTATATGCGCACACAGTATCTCTCTACATCAAATTCTGTTGACTTATCTGGAGAGGACAGACTGTGTTGTTCTTTTTTTTTTTTTAAAACTCTGTGACTAAGTCTATTACAAACACAGGTTCACTCGTGATCTGTTTGAATCCCTGATTTCAATTCTTCTGACTTACACGCAGAAATGGAATTGTAGAGTTTAAGATAGGTCTCTTTTCAAGTTCTTGATGAGCTACTCTGCCTTTGCATACAGTGGCTGCACCATTTTACCTTCCTACTTGAAAAGCTAGGTTAATCTCACTGACAAAAGGGAATCATAGTTTTCCTATTACAATTTCAAAAAAAATAGAGAGAGAGAGAGAGAGAGAGAGAGAGAGAGAGATATGCAGGAGAAAAGAAAGAAGGAGGGAACAGAGGAAGAGAAGGAGAAAGAAAGAATAGTTTCCACAAAGATGGTTTCTCAGGGTTCAATCTCTGGAAGAACATTCCTTCAATTAAAAATTCATTTTTCTAATGTTATAGTTCTTAGTTCTTGCATTGCTTGCTTAGCAAATAGATAAAAGATAGGTATGTAGGTATGTAGAAGACAGGTAAATAGATGATAGATAGATGATAGATAGATAGATAGATAGATAGATAGATAGATAGATAGATAGATGGATGATAGATAGATAGATAGATAGATAGATAGATAGATAGATAGATAGATAATGATAGATAGTCATACATGCTTTTATTTGGAATCCTAAAGACTTCTCATTAGATAATTCTGGTTCCTTCTAGGTAGAATATCTTCCCTCTTTTTGTCTCCTGAACAAATGAAAAAATTAAACAACAGCTAAGACTTTAAGGAAGAAAATTATAACTTAGATATAAGTCAATTTTCATAGGTAATAGAAAAAATGTAACTAGAAATTAGTGTTTCACCTTTCAGTGACTTGACTTCTTTAAATGTGGGGTTGCAGAGTCACAGGGGACTATACACTCATCTTTGCTTTCCTAGTGTTCAGCAAAGCACTAAACTCAAAATATGTCATGAATAAATGGATGTCTTCAAGATGTGTCTGCTGTCCCTCACAACCTCCCCTTCTTGCTTTCCTTGTAGTAGCCCAAGTTAGCCCAGAACTAGACAATGCTATAGTATACCAGACAAGCAGTTAGTCCCTACATGGCTCTATTTGATGAGTGTCAAGAGTCTTACTTCCTGCTAGATATCTTGTGACATTAAGGGGACTGAAATTTTACCCCAAGGAGTGTATCTATACCAACCAGCTTGTTAAACTAAGAGAAATTGCATAGGACCCAAGACAGGTGAGTTTTGGAACAAAGGCCAGAGATCTGCTGGCTGTTTGTACTGGTCTATTCCGAAGACACAGCATCCACTACCTGGGAGGCTTCCACCAAGGGATTCACGTGGTTTCTGAAGTTCTGGAAGCGACAAACCCAGGATCAGAGAATCAAAAGGGCCACTTTCTATGAAGACATTCTTCCTTGCCAATGATGATCTTCTCATTGTGTGTGTGTATGTGTTAATGCATATGTTTGTTCATGTGTGTGGGTACATGTTTGCACTCATGTGCACAGACCAGGGATTGGTGTTGTTCTTTGTCTTTCTTTATCACCTTCTAGCTTGTTTTATGAGGTGGAATCGCTGGACTTGGAGCTCACTGATTGGCTAGGCTGGCAGGTGAGCAAGCTCCAGGAAGCTGCCAGGCTCTCCAGTGCTGAGGTTACAGCACACACAGCCACACTGGCTTTTACATGGGTTCTGCGGATCCCAACTCAGGTCCTCATACTTTTCTAGCAGTACATTCTTGGCTTTTCCCTGATGTGTGTGGAAAGAGAAAGGCAAGAGAAGAGGAGAGAGAGAGAGACAGACAAAGGACAGAGGAACAGGGGAGGAAGAGGGGAGAAAAAGGCAGAGAGGAGAGGAGCATAGAGAGGAGAAGGAGAGATATGGAAGAGAGGGGAAAGAATTGGAGGAGAGAGAAAAACACAAATAAGTTCATTTTCTGGTGTCTCTTATTAGAAATTCTGGTTTTGAGAGATGGCTCAGTGGTTAAGAGCACTGGTTGCTCTTCCAAAGGTCCTGAGTTCAATTCCCAGCAACCACATGGTGGCTCACAACCATCTGTAATGAGATCTGGCGCCCTCCTCTGGTGTGTGGGCATACATGGAGGCAGAATGTTGTATACATAATAAATAAATAAATCTTTAAAAAAACAATAGCAGGGCAGTGGTGGCGTACGCCTTTAATTCCAGTACTTGGGAGGCAGAGGCAGGCGGATCTCTGTGAGTTCGAGACCAGCCTGGTCTACAAGAGCTAGTTCCAGGACAGGCTCCAAAAAAACCACAGAGAAACCCTGTCTCAAAAAAGCAAAAAAAAAAAAAAGAAATTCAGGATCAAGGTATTATCCATGACCTCTTTTATCCTTTCTTTCTCTGAGGTCCCACTTTTAATACAACCACACTAGAGAGTAGTACTTACTTCAGCTCCCCTGGGCTCTAGGAATCTTTCTGGTGGGGATAAAAGCTTCCCTGTTCTGGAAGGAGCTATAGATATTTTCCAGTTTTCAGTGCTAAATGCTCAACTTGTTAATCACTGACGCCCTTGGAAACCAAACATTTAGCAAACAGGAAGAGGTGATGTCTGAGACCTCAGGCCTCATACATGACTTTTCTTGTCAGCTCGTCTTAGCTTCTCTACCTGCCCTGGGAGGGAACAAGATTTCCAGAGCTAGAACAAAACTTCCAGCTGCATTGCTGCAGCTCAGAGGGCTGCCCCTGCCCACACCCCAGGAGACGGGAGCAGGGGCACAGTCTCCGAAACAGGACCAGCAGGCCACTGGTACGGGTCTTTCACTTCTTCACAGGTAAAGCCCTGGAACGCTATCCTTATTCTCTATCCACTTCTATTGTGGTCACTCAGTGTCCCATAACAACACCATCCGTCACCAATCACACATGCTCTTTGTTTCAATGTTCATCTTAAAATAAGAGGCGCTTTGCTCTCTCAAAGTTGGGCTATGGAATCTGCAACCAAACTGGATGACGTTAACAATGCCTAGAGATTCATAAAGCTTTGAAAGTGCAAACCCCAAACAAATCCAGGACATGGAGATAGTCCCAAGCCTTCTGCCTCAAGCCAGCTCCATTCTCCCACAGTGTACACTGTGGTCTGGAGTAAGAGGCAGTGCAATCCCTCCATGACATACCGCAGTGGCCACCAAAGCAGCCAGAGGGATGGTCTCCTGAGGCCTCTGAGGGCAGCTGGGTGGTTTAGGGTTCCTACCCCGCCACCTCTGCAAGGGAACTGGCGTCATTGGGAGCACTGGTCACTTTGGCATTAACCCTCTCTGTCCAACGTCAGATGAGGCCGGCAGGGAACAGAGAACAAAAGCGACTGTGCGGGCAAGTACAGGAAGGAGCGTCAGAGCGTCCACTCTGCTGGTTCCATGGGCCCTGGTTAGACACCATTAATGAGGATCCCATTGGCACTGAACTAGATGATAACAGGAGGAGTGGAGAAGTGCCTGAGACATTTGAGAAATGGAGGAAAAGCAGAACTAGCAAGAGACATGTAGCACTGAGATGGGGGCCAGGCTGAGACGGGATAACAAAACCTTATGAAGCCTAGTGTGACTGTTGGAATTTTACCCCAGGCAAAGGAAGTAGGAAAAAGTCAGGTCTTAGCATGTCGAGGTATAACTTTGACTTCCTGCTAGAGAGGTGGAAGAATAGAAGTAGGAACACCAGCTGTAAGGACAGTGGCTTAACAGAGATGAGAGATGACTTGAGGAAGTGTGATGATGGCAAGAAGCAAGTGCATCTAAAGTGTGTTCTGAGTATAAAACCAGTAGGTCTTTTTAAATTTTTAAACCTAAATTAATACTGTTTTATGGTGTTTTGCCTGTATGTTCCTATGAACCACACGCATGTCTGGTGTCCGTGGAGGCCAGAAGGGGGGATTAGATCTCCTGGAACTGGAGTTAGAGACAGTTGTGAGCCACCATGTGGGTGTTAGGAATCAAACCCAGGTCCTCTGCCGAATTGTCTCTCCAAATCTATCAGTAGGTTTTAAGGATGGATGGGATATCACAAAGGAGAAAAGGCGAACACTCAAGAACCTCCCCTCGGATAAGAGGGTAGGTAGCTGACAGTAACATTCATTGAGATGGGATTAGAGCAGTCGAAGCAGAAAATTCAACAGTTCATTGTTGAAAGAACGAAGCGTAATGGGCGTGTGGGACATCCTCGGGAGGTGTCAAGCAGAGAGTCGGAAACACATCTTCGGAAGTCGGGAGAGAGGGGACAGGAGGTGGGAAAGCCACCAGCAGCCTGCAGAGGATCTTCCGAACCAAGGCACGTGTGGAGTGAGCCCAGGGTAAGAACTGCAAGAGTAGAACGCATACCTGAACAGCAACAGATTGAATGTTTTAATGGAAAGCACAGCAAAAAGACGGCACAGGTACTGCTATTCTCTTGCCCTTGTCTAGACAAATGCTTCTGATGCACCGTGGCCTCTTCCTCCGCACCCAAGCGCAGTTTGAGTCATTCCCAACACCACACTGGTGAAACTGCTGCCAATAAACCAGCGCTGGCAAAGGGGCTGAAGCCTGATTGGCTTTCTGGCTTTTGTTCAAGGATTACTAAAATCTTCTAAGAGTGAGGATTTCTTTTCAACATCAAAATATTTAAACAAGCCCACATAATGATAGTTTTACTTGTATTTATCCAGCCAATAGACTATACTCATTGCTCATAAAACACCACAGCAGCCGAGAGGCCCCACGTCCCCCAGTTAGGATTTGCTTGCCCAGAAAGGGGGATGCTCCAAGTGTTATCCATGAACATCTGTATCAGCATTCCCCAGAACTAGTTAGAAATGCAAGTCCTCAGTATTCAGCCCGGGCCTTCCAAGGAAGAATCTCTCCTATAACAAGCTTGGTAGGTGATTTTTGACACAGAAATCAATGTTTGAGAACCACCATGCTCTAGATTTCTAGAATTAACTAATGCATCTTGTCAGAGTCGGTTGAATTCTTCAATCTTACTGAGTTATTTCTTTTCCTTCCTTTTTTCCTGTTTTCCTTTTTAAAAAATCTTTTGTGCTACTAAGGGAGACCCAGGCAAGCACTGTACCCTACCCCCAGTTTTATCCTCAACCCTAAGACATTCTTAGTTTAAAAATTCTTATTTATCCATTTCTTTACTTGCTTACTTACTTACTTGTGTATTTAAGTGTGTGTGTATGTATGCATGTGTGCATGCATGTTTGTGTGCCTCCTATCCATGCCGTGGCTCACATATGCTAGTCATTGAACAACGCCTGGGAGCTGGTTTTTCCTCTCACCCTGAGTCCCAGGTATCAAATACAGGACATCAGGCTTGCACAGCAGGAGCTTTTGCCTCCTGAGTCATCTTGTTAGACCTGACTCTGGGTTTTGAAAAGTGTACAGAGTAGACTAGGGAGGCATCTTGGTCTGGAAACTGCTTATCTTACAGGCATAATGACTGAAGGCCAAGCCCAGATCACCTATTAAGAAACCTAGGGCTGGTATTTTTTTTTCCCTTTCCTAGGACTGGGCAGACTGGAACAGGTGGATCCATGGAGTTTGCTTTACCAAGTAGCCTACTTGACAAATTCCAAGTTGGTGAGAGATTTTGTTTTCAAAAAAAAAATTGTGCACAGTGACTGAAGATGACTGAAGAGCAGTGTTGTACTCTGGCCTTCCCTAGAGGAACAGAGCCAAGGAGATGAATGAATATATATATTCATCAGTTCATATCTGAGAAGCAAAGAACCTGGTAGTCACTTGATCATATAGACTGAGTGTCTCAATAGTCAACATAGTCCCACATTCTCTCTCTCTCTCTCTCTCTCTCTCTCTCTCTCTCTCTCTCTGTGTGTGTGTGTGTGTGTGTGTGTGTGTGAACAACCAGTAGTTACTCAATACGAGAGGTAGGATGCTTCAGTAGTACCTTTCTTGTGCTGGAATCCTGGAAGTTTCCTGGAGAGCCTGTGGGTCCTATTTCATGATGGAGTCTTGGAGACGCTGAGTGTAGTAGGAGCTGTGGGCTGCGTTCCTGCTGCCTGGCTCCTGGCCGCCTGGCTAGCTTATGCCCCAAAATAACAACACACAAACTGTATTCATATAAACACTGACTAGCCCATTATATCTAGCCTCTTCTTGGTTAACTCTCATATCTTGCCTAACCCATATTTAGTAATTTGTGTAGCACCAGTCTTACCAGGAAAGATTCAGCATGTCTCACCTGCCAGCTTGCTTCATCATGTCTGCCCTGGAGAGGAGAGGCATGGCGTCTGCCTCACTTCCTCCCAATATTCTGTTCTGTTTACTCTGCCTACCTA